>NC_041811.1:37216367-37574948 GCF_900964775.1 Scleropages formosus | reverse complement strand
AGCCTCCTTGTCCTGACACACACTTTGCTGCTCTTGCCTGCCCACACACCTGGCAGCGCATGTTTTCGAAGGTGAGGTTCGCCCACTCACTTGTGGACACGCACGTAAACTCCAGCCGCGCGCAGCTGAAGGTACGTTAGAAGAACCGGGTCCGTATTTCGACTGACGACCGCAGAGCCGCCGTGCCTTCCTTTCCTTTTCCCTTCCAGCTTGATGAAGCGGCCGGCTTTTTAAACGATCCTTTCTGGCGCTGTAGTGCGACCACAAATTCCTAGAATCGTAGAATGACCCTGCAATGAAAATAAGGTCTGCTGTCTATCAAAATTGTATCATAATTTCCCAGCTTTAAAAGTAATTGGATTTCATTCAGCCGTATCTAGTTATAATAGATAACAATAACTCTTCAGAATCAGCACTTGGGGCCCTTTATTCTGGGCTACTGAAGGATGAAGTTAAGTCTGAAGCATTGTGCACTTCCACTGAAAAGTAGATGAATTATTCTGGCAGCCAAAGTCAGTGAAGTACTTACAAAATTTCGCTGTGAGAAATTTGGAAATGAGATAATCTACTTTGAGCAGAATTTGTGCTGTATGGCATCACATTTGTGCCAGTCAGTCTCCGAGAGCGCAGTCAGTTCGGCTCTGATTTCGAATAAGAACAAATACCCTCTAACGGCCGTTAAGGTGTCTGCTTTGTTCCAAGTGTGATGTCTCCATCATCTCTTTTGTCTCGCCCCTTTTTAGAAACCGTTCACAATATCAGACGGCGCGCAGCTGAAATATGACGGGATTGAGTCTCGACTGATTTCCATCTACTGTCAAGGTGTAAAAGCAAGAGAAAATCTGTCTGAGGCCCGTGCCAAAGATTGAGACGGCTCTTCCTTTTCACAAATTTATTGCTCCGGCGGACTAATGGAAAGTGTCTTTTACAGTAGGGGGCTTAAGAACTCACTCAATCACATGCTGTGGCAATGGAATAATGAGAATATCAATAAAACTTTATTACAGTGAAGATAATTTTAACACTGGGCTGCTCCTGTACAGCTGTCATGTTTAAAAGCTGAAGCCATATTTCTTTAAAATGATAACACGGCTTCCTTTGGCATTCAGTATACTCCGAAATTACATAAATTCCAGCTACGAGTAATCCTCGATAATTTTTTAAAAATATTTAACATTTATGGGGAGAGCATGTATACAGCAGTCTATCACTTAATTATAATTAAGCAGAATCTATAGTGATAATAAAAATATGTGTAAATATAATCGCAATCCACACAATGCTGATAACTGCCAAACACTGACACAAAAAAAGATTGGGATTGGAACCAATTAAAGAATTTACTGAAGTGAGAGCAGAACAAAAGCAGGAAAGTGAGATGAGAAGGTTAGGGTAACGATATGGTTTGCGGGGGTGCTGCACTAATAGTCAAGGGTCGAAGCCTTGGTCAGGAACACAGCCGTGGGAGTCCCAGTCCCAGTCCAGGAGCAGAATCGTTGTCCAGGTCAAGGGTCAAAAAGAGAACCACTGGAGTCTGAGATCAGAAGCAGAGCTGAGATCCAAGGTCTGGGTTGAGGGTTGAAGGTGAGGTCAAGAACAAGTAGGAGCATGAAGGAAGGCATGACATCTCAAAGAAGTTCCACACTTTGCTGGGGCAACTTGGCTTCTTTTATTGATTATATTGATATATTATTATACTGTAGTAGCTCATTGTTATAGTGTACACACACACACACACACACACACACACACACCTGAAGCTGCTTTTCCCAAGCAGGGTCATGGCAAACTGCACAGCAGTCTTTCACAAAGCACCCCAAGCAGGACTCAAACCGCAGACCCACCACACAGCAGGCCCTGGCCAAACCCACTGTACCACCATAGCCCCTGTTCTGATAGTAGCTCGTTGTTATAGTTATACAGTTATATATTCTTATAGGAGCTTGTTGTTTTACTTATATAGCAATGGGGGGGGGGGGGGGGGGTGCGGTGGCGCAGTGGGTTTGGCTGGGTCCTGCTCTCTCCGTCTCTCCGTGGGTTTCCTCCAGGTGCTCTGCTTTCCTCCCACCGTCCAAAGACATGGTGGTCAGGTCCCTCCATAGTGTGTGAGTGGCAGAGAGAGTGTGTGTGTTCCGCTGATGTATGGATGACTGACCCAGTGTAAGTAGTGTATCTAGCAGTGTAAGTTACCCTGGTGAATATAAGCGTGGGCTGATAGCACTACATAGAGTCTGTTGGAAGCTGCTTTGGAGAAAAGTGTGTGCTAAATAAATAAATGTAAGCAATGACTAAAACAGGACAATAGCTCCGGTGTTGAGGAGCCTGATGACTTGGGGGAAGAAACTGATACACAGTCTGGCTGTGAGGCCCGAATGCTTTGGTACCTCTTGCCAGACGGTGTGAGGGGTGCGTGGGATTCCATGCAATCTCTGCATTTAATTCCATCAAATCTCTCTTTCTGAAGGGTGATGTTCTCTAGTAGCTACTGCATGTTAAAGGAACTCTTCCCCGGCATTTCTGAATTACCTTCAGTACTTTTCCCATCGCATGCAATATTCCTAAAAGTTTCTTTGTATTTCGGTGATAGGCAGTGACACTTCTGAGGAATTCATGTTCCACACAAATGTTTCACTTACTTTTCTTTGAAAGTGGAAGCTTCTGTGGTGTTTCGAGGACTGCGGAGGTTAGAACGCTGTCTGGAACATCTGGATCCACTGATACGTGTTCGATCTGGGAGACGTTTCAGGGGTTTCCTTCATGTTTGTGCTTTATATGCCTTTCTCCTGAGATGTACTCTTGGCCATGAGAGTTTTGTCTTACGTTAACGTTGCGTAACTGCTTCACTCGTTCACTTTGATGTCAAAGATGAGGTCCTTCAAGCACAAAACCTCAAAAAAATCGTGATAGAGTAAAAATGCGCCTTCCTACATCACTGTCATCTTGGCCCCCTAATATCCAGTTTTGACAT
Source organism: Scleropages formosus (assembly GCF_900964775.1). Lineage (NCBI taxonomy): Eukaryota > Metazoa > Chordata > Actinopteri > Osteoglossiformes > Osteoglossidae > Scleropages > Scleropages formosus. Next base: position 37,571,980 of record NC_041811.1, on the reverse strand, counting down.
AATAGCAATTGACATTTTAAACACGTGGGTCTTAAACCTAGACTTAAGGGTGTCCAGAGCAGCGGTGACATTGTGGGCTTGGTTTTTTATTACATTTTCTGTGTTCAAGAGATAAGGCATAAGCTGGGATAGGCAATCACAGCAGACATCAAGCTTCATTGCTCTAACATCAACTACTTCACCCATAATCCTTCTCATCCTTTAGTAGGACTCTGCTGAGAAAGCAACTGTCATGACTGACGCATGGAGCACCTCCAAGTGGTCACCAGAGATCCTGCTCCAGTTCACCAGACAAAATACGACACGCCTTTGTTCCATCACACATGTCCCTGTAAGGAGAAAGGAGCCCACAAAGGGTGGGGAATCTCATTCTGCAGTGTACACACCCTTCGTAGCATGTTGCCTAGCTCTTCGTTTATTGTTCTTCAGATTAAGATCCTCGTCTTTCCAACCATCATCTCATCTCTGAGTATCATTAGGCTGAACTACCATCTGTTCTCTGAACCGCTACCGGCTGCCTATTGCTCAACCACAGCTCTTCGGACCACAGCCGCATATCTTCGGATGACGACCCAAACCACGACTTGGACCACGCCCGCCGCAACGACCCTCACCTTGTCGGTGTCTTACCCTCCAAAGACGCATCCCGTGCCTTCTCTTCCCTGAACCCTGAATAGGTGACGTCTTTCTGGCTCAGGACCACATTACGGCAGCTCCTTCACTGACAAAATTAATCTGTTCCTGACAACCTTTTTTTTATAATTTTAAATGGGAATAATGATAATGCATTCCCAGCCTACTGGAAAAGCCCACACCAATTTGCCAAAATATCACTAAAACACTATGTAACACTAAAAGACCACTATCAACTAATAGGGGCGGCGGGTAGAGCTGTGCTTAGAGCTGCTGCCTTTGGGCCCACAAAGGTTGCAGGTTTGAGTTTCAGCTCCAGCTATAAAAGAGTTGAGCAAAGTCCTTGCTCTAATAAAAACTGGAAAAATTGCTCTGGTACAATGACCCAACTGTATAAATGGGTAGATAATGGAAATACCTTAACGTTTGCAGGCTGCTCCGAATAAATACATAATGGTCTATTTCTAACTGCATACATTTTTTCATGACTGTATGTATTTTTATGACATTGGTTATTGAACGTAGTGACTTGATGTGTTGTTCTTTCACATAAAAATAACATCAGTTTAGTTTCTCCCGGGGAACATTTACACGCAGCATTTACGATGACTTGGCCTCGACCACAGCGGTGCTGTGAGCCTGTTGCCCCATCTTGAGGAGATGAGCTGAACTGTTGCCGAACAGATGACCGGAAGCGCGTTTCATCCCCCAAGTGGACTAATCTGTGATCCGGCTGCTAGGTGAAAGCTTGCGTGTTAAACTCGGCCCATAGACCCGAGTGGTGTGTACAGCGCCGTTTGACACGCCACGCTGCGTCACAATACCGATGTAAAACACCCAAGAGAGTGAAATACGGAAGTGCGTCCAATGCCCACGATTTCCAGTGAGGTCCCCTAGGCAGCGAGCCGCACGACACGTAAGAACACAGATATTTCATACAAAGACTGAAGGTTTGAAGCCCATGGGGGATGTTGGAGCAGCGGAGGGGTTACAGCTGCTGCCTTCAGAGCCACGGATCACAGGTTTGAATCCCACCTCCAGCTGCGGTACCCTGGAGCGAGGTACTTACCTCAAATTGCTCCAGTAAAATTACTGTGATTGGAGAAAAGTGTCAGCTAAAAGAATTACTGTAATGTGTTACACAGTTCAGTCATCAGCAAAGTATTGATTACTTTCACTGATGCAGCTTCACGAGAAGAAATCCATCAATAAGCAGGCGTTCATGTTGGGGTGCAGTGAGGGCAGGATGGATTTTGGGGAAGATTTTCGGGGTCAGTCATAGCGCAACAAAGCTCCGCTCGCTGTTTACAAAATGCTCCCGTAGTGTGAAAAATCATTTACATTTAATTGCAATTACAATTACAATTATTCATCTTTCCCTTTTTCTCTGTGGTTTTGTAGCTTTTTTGCACTAAATTGGTCACATCTTCTTCTCGGTTCTCGTCCAACTCGAATGGAGCCTGAAGGGGAGGAGTGACACCAGAACGGTTTTATGACATTCTCCCGGTGCGGAGCTTCACAGACTGACCGCTCCTCTTCCAGCATGGGCGCACACACGCCGTCGGAGAGGGGCTTTCGCACACACTCCGGAAAAGATGCGTGGGGCAACGACTGCGGCGCAGCTTTCGGAGCCTCGCGCCTCTGCGCTTTGGCAGGGCGTCCGGTGCGATGTGGTCGACCGCTTCCTCTCGTTCGGGCTCGAGGACCTCCCTGCGCACTTTCACCTCCAGCATCTCATTAACGCAAGAGAAGAGCGAAGAGCCAAGAGTTTCTGTCCACCGCGAACGAATTCGTTTCAGTCTCTCCTTTCCATCTCTACCCTCTCTTTCCACGTGTGCCGCTAAAGAGTCTCCTGTGACGGTCCTTCGACTGGACGAGGCCAAAGTCACCTTCATTGACAGGCACGACCGGGCCTGGTGACGTGTCCCCTGCTCTCAGTACCGTGGTGAAAGTAGCTGGCAGGATTTTACAGCACTCATACTGCGTTTGCAGAAGGTGTGAACTACAAGTTCTTGTACAGGAGAGCAGCTCCTTCTTTGTAACCTCTCGTTCAAGGCGATACAACAGGAGTGCAAGGAAACTGAATGTGCTTTTTTGATTACTTACCCTGTTATTTACCCCGCTGTAAACCTTGTACTACTCAACCATTCATTCCTTTCTGCATCTCCATTGCTGTACTCGAGGTGCACAGGGCACTTCCACGTGATGCGATGCGAAGCGACATGACACGAGAAGGTTCTGGAAACCGCTCGACAATACGCCCTTGTTACTTGTGACTTACCACACCCCGGACAGGATACGGACGCACTGCGGGAGCACAGAGCGATGTGCAGGGGCGCCTCCGCCGTGTCTCCAGTCACCGGCTTCTCTCGCGTTCCGGAGGAAACCACGGGCGGGGCACTGACGCTCGACCGCGGACACCAGGCTGAGACTCGCACCAGCGCTTTGGAGCTCTTGGAGCTGTGAAACGGTGCGACCCGCCGAGTCATCGTTCCACCAGCGAGCGCCATAAACGCTGTACCGCCATCCGGCATCGCGGTGGTAATCGTGTTTCTCTCCTGGCGATGACATCATCCCATAAAGGTCTCGGGTTCTCGGCTCGCGGCCGCGGGACGCGTCTCCTCCCGCGGCAGCATTCGTGCTTTATGAGTATGGATCCCTGCGAGGGCGGTCCAGCTGAGCGCTACGTGTCGCTGGGAGGAAACCGTAAGGCCTCCGTGGCCTCGGGAATCGGCCCTCGGTTTGCGGGGACTTCTCGTGCGGAAATGACACGACTGCCAATGCGCTTCTCAGCACTGATACCTTCTGTTTGTCCAGGGAAACTGGATCTACAGTCATACAGCACAGAACATTTCTGGTTCTGAATAACACAATATCTGCTGTACAATGACTGCGTCACCAAATGGTTTTGTTCACACGTTCAAAGTCACATTTGGGTATCGAGTCCTGCGGAAGGGTTTCGTCTCTTGTAAATTAGCCTGCCGTGCGTGCGTGCGTGTGTGCGTGCGTGCGTGTCCCAGCCCAACGCTGAAAGGCGCGTGTGCAATGAGACAAGGAGAACGCACGGCTGCGCCCACCTAAAATAATCCAGACGGAGGCCAATGGACACAGGCTCTGTTATGCACTGTGTTATACCGTGTCATGTACTGCGTTATGTACTGCACTACGTCCTGTAAAACCCGCTGAACTCCCTCAAAGCACATTTCATCTGCAGATTTGATGTTGTGCCTTTTACAGTTTTTGTCTCATTTATTGTATAAACCGAGCAGCAACACGAGTCCTCACATGTAAACCGTACTCGTGTATCTTTGTACAGAGCCACAAATCTACCTGGACGAATGCAGGCTGAGTACTTTTACCCAGAGCCGTACACCATGGACCTGGAAGGTACAGTACAAGTGTGCGCTGTATTACACGTGTTGTTACGGGACCACATCTGGACGGTCCGTTTCAATATTTTTGCATTTTCACGGTTATTGGATGAGAACCCAAAGAAACCAAAGAAAATTGTCATCCTGTGAAAAGCCACTCTGCAGAAGCCCTGAAAAAATCAGCCAAAGACAATCTAATCTGTATTACTGGACTCTCTCTTCTTTTCTAGGGTTACTTTGGGTAAAGAGTGTGTGCAGTGACTCAGAGGAGCTCATCGCTGTGTTACTCGCTGTCCTACCGAACAATCGCGGATATAAATTAAACAGCCGGTTTTGATCCCACTTGAGAAATGCAGGTGAAAACAAAGACATTTTTATGTCAAAGTGTGTTCAGAAATTACACTTAATGTTCTATACATCAGTTCATTGATGGTCTCCGCACAGGACGAGAAGAGACGTCTAATAGTCACGAACCCTCTGAATCTCTGCCGTTCACTCACTATTTCACTGAGTTTTCTTTCTATGGAGCGAATCCTTTGATAAAACCACAACATTCGTTATTAATACCAGTCATTTTTTACATTAGTAACTTTATTCATGTACAATTTTTTGAAGAAAATGCACCACACAGTACAGGCTTCATACAGAAAACAATAAAACTGGAGATAAAACTGTTTACGAGCAGGTGAAGTGGACTGAACTCTACTCTGTACTTCACAAACAGCGGGTTTAGTCACAGGTTCCTCTTCGTATTCATTCATTCGTTCATTCATTCATTGTCAGTAACCGATTAAGGACTGAGGGACGCTGTGGTCTGGAGCCTATCCTGTAGAGCACTGGGCTTGAGGCAGGGTACACCCTACTTGGGACGCCAGTACGTCGCACATCAGCCACGTACACACTCATTAACTCGTGAATACTCGAAACACACACACAATTAAGAGTCACCAGTTCACCTGGAATACGTGTCCTCGGACTTTGGAGAAAAGCCACGAAGAAGTAGTTTTTTAACAACTTCGCTGCAGGTAAATTAACCCACAGCAGCTCAACAGGACACACAAGAACAGACAAGTTACATTTATCTGACACTTTTCTCCAAAGCAACTTGTAATTATTTACTCATTTATGCAGCTGGGTAATTTTACTGGAGCAGTTTAGGGTAAAGCACCATGTTCAAGGCTACTAGAGCTGGAGGGAAGAAGCAAACCTGCAACTTTTGGGTCTAAAGGCAGCAGTTGTAACCACTACGCTACCGGAAGGAGCTGAGAAACATCACTGGCTATAAACAGTCTAGTGGCTACTGTTAGGTGGGGGGTGACTTAAACCGATTTATTATTAAATTTAATACGGGGCTTTAAGGTCATCGCCTGGAGAGCCCACGAGCTCGCACCTCTGGACAGTCCGTACTGCCAGAGCCCCCCCACCTCTGCACATCAGACCCTTCATCTTCTCTTGTCTGCCCTCATCTGACCCCAGTCTAACTGCCCGCCTTCATTCCCGTCACGGGGCAAAAGCACGGCTCGCTTACTCGACTTCCGCGACACTTCTCCATTCTGCTCTCGCCGTACATTTCTAAGGACTCTGCACGCAGACGTTCCAAACTGCAAAGTCAGCAACACAGTAAAGCCCTGCCTCTGCCTGTAAAAATGAAGGAAGGTGCAGCACATTTCTTACATTTCTTTCTGTATCACACCAGACTGCCTTTGGTTCAGACGTGCGGCACAGTCGCCTACATGTGCAATATTTTTAAGCTTTATATACTGTAAAGTACATACATTTATTGTATATACATTATATTTACCTATACTATAATATATATATCTGAGGTTGAGAGGCGTTTAAATTCGGGTTGTTCCTCCTTAATCCTGAGCTGAACCACTGGTAGCACCGCTTTAAGGTAAACCCCAGAAAGAGCGCCCCTAGTGGTGGACCTCGGCGCTTCCCAAACGGAACACAAGTTGGGTTGAGTTGAAACTGCAGCGAGGGGGGTGCGGTGGCGCAGTGGGTTGGACCGCAGTCCTACTCTTCGGTGAGTCTGGGGTTCGAGTCCTGCTTGGGGTGCCTTGTGACGGACTGGCGTCCCGTCCTGGGTGTGTCCCCTTCCCCCTCCGGCCTTACGCCCTGTGTTGCCGGGTAGGCTCCGGTTCCCCGTGACCCCGTAAGGGATGAGCGGTTCTGAAAGTGTGTGTGTGTGTGTGTGTGTGTGTGTGTGTGTGTGTGTGTGTGTGTGTGTGTGTGTGTGTGTGTGTGTGTGTGTGTGTGTGTGAGAAACTGCAGCGGGGCGGGAAACACGTGACTTGTTCCCGCTTAAACTCGTTCTAAACCCGAAGTGCCGCTAAGCCCGTGACAGAGCAACAACAGCTCCTGAACTTGTTTGATCTGCAATGTTGTCGTAGATAATGCGACCCAAGCCAAGTGCGGGAATCGAAAGCAAAGAGGATGATTCGGGGTGGGGGTGGTAAACGTCGTAAGTCGAGGACTGTCCGTGTAAATCGAGTGCGTCTCTGAATAAATCGTTAAATTAAACCTAAGAAAGAGCAAGGAACGTTACTCCAGATTTTATATTTATTCATTTAGCTGACGGACGCTTTTCTCCAAGCGACTTAGTTACTTAGTCTTACAGTATGAAAATGACAATTATTATTTACCAGTTGGCTAATTTCACTAGAGCAAATTAAGGAGAGGAACAGATCGAACGAACGTAGGAGCTTCGGATCCAAAGACAGCAGCGCTAACCACTACGCGAGCAGCTATCATATATTATATTACGTTCAACTGCGTTAATGGAGGACGAGCATCATGATTCAGCGCTTCAGCCGCTTTACCTCCCAGGGGCTGAAGCCGCAGTTCGAGCGATGACCGAGGGCGTCTTTCTTCCGCTCTGAGCTCGATTAGTCAGACCTGAGCGGGGAGGGAGCGCGCGGCGCCAGTCGCCGCCACTAAGTAAGCGGCCATGTAGTCGGGGGCTGAGAAAGAAGTTGTTGCGCAACATCGAGGCGCCGCACTTGCGGCCGAATGAGCGAGTCCTGATTGCGCCGAAGCGCAGAGGAAGCGAAGCTGCGCTGGTTTTGAGATCTCGCTCGAATAAAGGAGGACGACGTAGTGCGGCGAAGGAGAACAGAACCGCTCGTTTGAGCGGCGGATAAAGTCACAAAGTGTTAGTCTCGTTTCCTTCACCTTGGTGAAAAATGGAGTGAACGGTAGAAAGAAAAGGGCCCGGAGCGGAGGGTCCGGAGCGTCGAGCTGTAACTTAGTAGCGCTGCGGCGGCTGCGACGGTGGTGCCGCCGCCGTCCGGCTCGAAGTTGCGCCTCACTGTGTGTAAGTGAGTGAGTGAGTGAGTGTTTCGCGGGCAAGTCTCTCGAGCGGCCGCGCGCCTCCTCGCCGTAGCCGTGAACTTTTTTGCGACGGACGAGGACGAAAGAAGATGATGGCCGCGGAGGGCGGCAGCGATGTGAGCCGCTCGCTTTTACTAGTAAAAGCTCCGGCGGCGATCGGGGTTGCGAGCGCCGGAGGCCCCGCCGGACCGGCGGCGGCGGCAGCAGCAGCGGCTCGCTTTTCGCTCCACCGCGCCGCTGCTGCCGCCGCCGGTCCCTCGGAGCGCCTCTTCTTGGGCTCCGCCTCGTCCGTGAGCGGGAGCGCCGCTCTCCCGGGCCGCGGCTGTCCCGTCCCCCTCTGCGGCCCCGCGCCGCCGGACGATCCGAGCAGCAGCAGCCGCACGTCGCCGAGCCCCGGCCGGCAGAGCCCGAATGAGCCGCCGCCGCCGCCAGAGCCGCTGCCGCTGCCGGCGTCGCCTCCGCCTCCGGGCGGCTCTGTGGACGAGGGCGACGCCTTGGAGTCGTTGGACGGGCCGGAGTACGAGGAGGAGGAGGTGCTGTTCCCGCTGACGGCGCCCCCCGCCAACCAGTGAGTGCGACCCGCTTGGGATGATGATGATGATGATGATGGATCGTAGGGGGGGGGAGATCATGCTTACTCTAGTAGTGGTAGTGTTATTGTACTGTGCTATCGTGGTACTGTACACTATACTCTAGTGGCACTGACTGTACTAAGCCTAAGGGAAGGGAACAGTAGCGTAGCGCAGTGGTTAGAGCGACTGCCTTTGGTCGTTCGAACCCAAAGGTTGCAGGTTCGAGCCTCACCTCTGGCTGTAGTAGCTCCTTCCTTGAGTTGAGCAAGGTGTTTTACCCTGAGCGCTCCAGTAAAATTATAAATAAATGTAACCTTAACATTGTAAGTCCCTTTGGAGAAAAGCGTGAATGAATAGTACCACCACAGTGACACTACTATAGTACCATTGTAGTACAGTGAAACCAAAGAAACCTTTGAGCTGCCGCCTTTGGACCCAGAGGTGACAGGTTCGATTCCCACCTCCAGGTACTTACCCTGAATTACTGCAATGGTAAATAACTGCAAGCGTGTTAACAATGTAAGTGGCTTTGAGGAAAGTGTCAGACTTAATTACCGCTTTTGTTTGTGTGTCTTTTCCGTTAATCGTGTGTGTGTGTGTGTGTGTGTGTGTGTGTGTGTGTGTGTGAGAAGGGTGTAGGGTCCATTGTTCTGGGCTGAACACTCCTTCCTCAAAGCAGGCAACAGGCTCTCTCTTCCGACACGTGTGTAAGTGGCGACATGTCACAGTACACACTCGATGCACAAATGTGATGATCGCTGGTGGGGGGTGCGGAGCTTCAACTTAAGTGTACCGTGGTAAAGTGTAGTAAGTAGAAAGTTGACTTGAGGAGGCATCCGGCTCTCGTGCGCTGTTCTGCTGCTCCGAGATGCGCGTAGGTTCCGCAACATGTCACCGTCACGCCGTTTGTCCACTCTTGCTGTGACTCCTTCCGTCTCGGGAGCACTGGGAACTGTCCGGTGTCCTCAGCAACGAGAAGGACGCCGCGAAGGACCGCCGAGGCTGCTGATGCGTCCAGCTCGAGGGCCGAGGGTCCCCGCAGGCCACCGGTGAGCCGGACCCTGAGCTGGACTGCGAGCCTCTGCCGGAGCGAGCGCGTCGTATTGTTCTCCTTGCTGAGGCCTCTGAAAAAGAGAGAACCCAGAGGCCGCAGAGTTGTTTCTTCTTTTATTTTTGAATGCCGAGGGAAGTGTTTTGGTTTCGCAGAGACGCAGGAGCTATTTTTGTTTCGGCGCCTTGCAGCACTCCTCTCGCCAACCGTGCCTTCGCCAAATGTGATGAGGGAACATCTTCCTGATTCATAAACTCTTTGTCCATCGGTTCCTGGGCTTGTTTCACAGATAAATGCGCAGACTTCTGAACGATGCGTCATTTTTGTGCTTATTGTTCTTTTGTAGCCTTCGGCTGCACTTGGCAGTTTTCATTTAAGCCCTTCGTTTTAAAGGATGGTGTGACACACCGTACTCGGGTGTCCTCCTTCAGGTCACTGGGGAAACAAAGGCAAGGAGGTACAGGGCTTGTTAAAGTAAAATTAGCTCTGTTGTTGAAAATAATGTCGCTGTCTGGTTTTCTCTTTGTCCGGCTGTGTGTGTGTGTGTGTGTGTGTGTGTGAGAGAGAGGGAGAAAGAGAAGAACCTGCTGGGAGAAAAGTTCCTCAGGAGAGCAGGTCCACTCTCCCTCATCCTTTGTGGCAGCTGGTAGCATAGTGGTTAGATCTGCTGTCTTTGAACACAAAGGTTGCAAGTTCGAGTCCCACCTCAGGCTGTGGTTTCGTTGAGCAAGGTACTTACCCTACATCGGTCCAGTAATTATTACCGAGCTGTATAAATGGGTAAATGATTGTACACCATGTGACTTTGGAGAAGAAGCTACATGAAGAAATGAATAACTGTTAGTGCCAAACTTGTTGTTCTCCCGCAGTTACTGAGAATAAGTTTATCACTACAGTAAAAGTACTCATTTGTCCGCCAGGGGCTGAGTGTAGTGAGATCTACTCAAGAACTTTGCATTCCACTCATTGTATTTGGTACTCGTTGATTTGCTGGCAGAGAAGTGTCCTGATGTCACTGATACAGTTAAAATTTTTGTATATTGGGTACTTTTTATATTTTTTTAAATATTTTTTATCCCTTGTTCACATACTCTGTCTTGTCACCGTCATTCTGTCTGTGCTGTGGAAGTTCCTGTCACCAAGACAAATTCCTTGTACGTGCAAACATACTTGGCAATAAAGCTCGTTCTGATTCTGAAATATAGTAGGCTGCATGTGCAAATAACAGCAGTGGTGTAACCCGTTGACCAAATGCGGTGTAAAACAGCGTACAGAGTTTGCCTTGCATTTGTCAGTGGTGAGAACGTGGATGAAGAGTGAAGAAGAACTGAGGTGACTCAAGAAGAGGACGAGAACCAGCTGAAGGAATGGTTTGCACCGTGTCCTGGAGCTGATGCCATCAAGGGCGAGCTGGAGAGGCGAACGTACGTCAACGCTGGCTTTGCGCCGCTAGCGCCTGCAGTGCTGCTGCGACACGCTGAAACCCTCGAGAGGATGATGTGCTGCAGGACGGTTTCACAATAAACGGGCTCAAAGGTTCAGAGGAGGTTCGTCTGGAGCATTGAATAAAGTAACATAAGCGGCGTGTACGGTGTACTGTACGGCACTGTGCTGCGGTGTGTTATAAGGCACTCTGTAAAAGCTCTACCTGTTCACTGCCCACAGAAGGCTGTTCTGGGACAGCTGGTAGAATACTGGTTAGAACTGCTGCCTTTGGACCCAAAGGTTGCGGGTTCGAATGCCTCCTCCATCTCTAGTAGCCTTGAGCAAGGTATTTACCTTAAATTGGTGCAGTAGGCCCCTCTGCGAACCGCCACCTTACCGTGGTGGAGGGGTTTGAGTGCTTGAATGATCTCAGGAGCTATGTTGCCTGGGGCTATATGCCCCTGGTAGGGTCTCTCAAATCAAACAGGTCCTGGGTGACAGACGAGACAAAGCGTGGTTCAAAATCCCCTTATGACTATTAAATCAAGGCTCTCGTTCACCTTCCCTGGTATGGGGTCACCGGGGCCCCACCCTGGAGCCAGGCCTGGGGGGGAGCTCGCATGCAAGAGCCTGGTGGCCAGGTCTGTGCCCACGGGGCCTGGCCGGGCTCAGCCCGAAGCCATGACGTGGAGCCGCTCTTCGGTGGGCTCACCACCTGCCGGAGAGGACATAAGGGGCCGGTGCGTTGTGATTTGGGCGGTGGTCGGGGCCGAGTGCCCGGCCGACCCAAACCTCAGGCGCCAACTCTGGCTTTTGGGACTTGGAATGTCACCTCACTGGCGGGGAAGGAGCCTGAGCTGGTGCAGGAGGTTGAGAGATACCGTCTAGATATAGTCGGGCTCACTTCCACTCACAGCTTGGGTTCTGGAACCACTCTTCTCGACTAAGGGTGGACTCTCCACTATTCTGGCGTTGCCCAGGGTGAGAGGCGGCGGGCTGGTGTGGGCTTATTAATAGCCCCCCAGTTCAGCTGCCATGTGTTGGAGTCTACCCCGGTGAACGAGAGGGTCGTCTCCCTACGCCTTCGGGTCGGGGAACGGTCTCTCGCTGTCGTTTGTGCTTATGCGCCTAGCGGCAGTGTAGAGTACCCGGCCTTTTTAGAGTCCCTGGTGGGCGTGCTGGAAAGCGCTCCCACTGGGGACTCTGTTGTTCTACTGGGGGACTTTAACGCCCTCAGAGGTCTTCAACTCCCACCTCCGACAGAGCTTCAACCAGGTCCCGAGGGAGACTGGGGACATTGAGTCCGAACGGACTATGTTCCACACCTCCATTGTCGGGGCGGCGGTTCGGAGCTGCGGCCGTAAAGTCTCCGGCGCCTGTTACGGCGGCAATCCCCGAACACGGTGGTGGACGCCGGAGGTAAGGGATGCCGTCAAGCTGAAGAAGGAGTTCTATCGGGCCTGGCTGGCTCATGGGACTCCTGAAGCAGCTGACTACGTCTCCCAGCTGGCCTGGGAATGCCTTGGGGTTCCCCCAGAGGAGCTGGAGGAGGTTTACGGGGAGAGGGAAGTCTGGGGGGGCTCTGCTTAGACTACTGCCCCCGCGACCCGGTCCCGGATAAGCGGAGGAAGATGGGTGGATGGATGGATGGATGGATGGTGCAGTAGAATTACCCAGCTATGTAAACTGGTAAATCGTTGTATGCAAATACTTTTAATTATTTGTAAGTTGCTTTAGAGACGAGTGTCGTATAAAGGAGTAAAAGTAAATGTAACCAGTCAAATTTGTGAATCTGCCCAAATTTCAAAACCCGAGACGACCTCTAAAAACACGTTTTTTTTTAGTTGTCTAATTTATGTTTATACTTCTAATGTACCACTTCACCCAGTCGTCATAAAGCAAAGTGCTAATTAAACCTTGACAGCCTGAACAAATGTCTGCTGTATTGTCAGGATTTACCCTACTTTGCGTTCTGTTTCCCTCCTCAGCCTCATGTAAAAACACAATTCACACATTTCTCAGGCTTCGCATTCAGAATAGCTACTTGTGTTATTACCAACATTCCTAAGTACTTGGGAGCCCAAACTATTTTGAGTCTTGTGCCTTAAAGGACTCTCTGCTTTAAATTCAGGGGGTGTTAAAGCAGGATTCTTCATTTTCAATGATCACTCAGGGTCTGTATGAGGTCGTGCTGCACCGTTCGAAGCCGTTCGTTGCGTGTCCTGCCAGTCAATTTCAACACATGGGATTTTTTTCTCAAACCTGAAGTCAGTTTAAAACTCATTTTGAACCTTCCATATGCGTAATATTTGACTAAAACTCTGGATAACAACTTCCACCCTTCAGTGCGTCTATCGTTGCCATGGCGTTGTTGTCGCCGGTGATGATGTCACCCGTGAAAGTCGCTACTCGAATGCGGCCCGAGATTAGCAACATTTTGTGATGTAGAAAAAACCTTTTTGGAATACTAAACTAACTGTGTTACTGAGAATATATTCGCTTAAATGCATCAAACATGAGATTTTTGTGTGGCCCTTCCTCCCATCGCAGACGTGCCACACTAACCTCTGTCTCACTTCCTTGCTGTAGGAGGTAGAAATGGAACCGCTGGATGTTGTCTGTATAATAATGTTAATTATTATAATGTATTATTATTATACGGTCAAAGCAGTAGAAGTCTGAGGGCTGTGAAAAGAATACAGTGACCTTCATTGGTAGCGTAGTGGATACAGCTGCTGCCTTTGGACCCAGTGGTTGTGGGTTCAAATCCCTCCTCCATCTCTAATAGGCTTGAGCAAGGTACTTACCCTAAATTGCTCCAGTAAAAATTAGCTGGCTGTATAAATGGGTAAATAATTGTAAGTAGTGTAACATTGTAAGGTGCTTTGGAGAAAAGTGTCAGAGAAGTAAATGTAATGCTGTTGGCCCTTTTACTATAGTACAACACTGTTACTGACTCTGCTGCTATAAGACCGGGAGGAACCGCGATGTGTTTAGTGTCCAGCGCTCTGTTACATGGTCGCTCTTGAACAGGACGTGTGTGTTTCCTCTTGGCGGTGTAGTGCAAGTACTGTAGTGTGGTGTCAGCAGTTCTGTGCTGATAATAAAGTGAACCACATTATGACCAGTTATAGTCATCAGACTTGGCTTTGAGCAGCATACTGTGAGTAGTGACCTGAGGAGTCCTGAGTAACAGCGAGTACTGAGTACTACTGCTTGTTTGGCCCTTGCACTTGAAAGGGAAGTTGTAAGAAACACAGTTAAAATGGCAGTAATAAGTGCTGCTCTTTTTATTTTGCATATTTTTGTGGCAGTGACCACATGGACAGCAATAGTGTGTCACGTTTGAACGATTTCTCACGCTCCTTAAACTGTGTTGGGTGCCGTTAGCAAATCAAATTGAAAGAAAGGATTCGGAGTCAAGCACGAGTGAAATGGAATCGCGCTGATTTTCTCCGAATGGCACAGCATCAGTTTGAGGTTATGTTCAGTTTCACTTGGATTCCTAGGTTTTGTCACCTCTATTAATATGCTTCAGGTAGATGTTCAGAAACTTTCCGCAGCAGTATGTCAGTGTGTCAGTTAGGCTTGAGTTTTGTTTTGAGTTTTATGTTCTGCTCATACACAAAAAGTCCATTCTTTTTTATTTTTTTTTTTTTAACCCACTGTTGGTACAGTGTAAAATTCAGTGTAAAAGCTGTTTACGCTGTTCTCAGCATCACATGTTTCAGGCACAAAGCTCATGTGAACAATGTATTTTATTGCACTGATCAGTTACGGTACTGTAGCCGAAGGAATTCCGATGAAGGGTTTTAAGGAGTGATCTTCGGAGGTATCACATAAAGGGGCTAACAATCGATCTGCTCTGTTTTTCACGCAACTTTATTAATGCAAAAAAGCCTTTGTGCTAAGTAGGATTGGGGAAATAGCACAAAACTGCATGTCACCTAAAATTTTAACACACAGTATATGTATGTGTGTGTGTGTGTGTGTGTGTATATATTTATATATATATATATATATCTCTGAGGCGACTTACCCTGTTGTATAAATGGGTAAATAATTGTAATTTTGCTAGAGCAATTTAGGGCAAGTACCTTGCTCCAGTAGTACAGCTGGTGGAGGGCGTCAAACCTGTGACCTTCGTGTCCAAAGGCAGCAGCTCTGACCGCTCCGCTACCAGCTGTCCTCGCCACGTGGGGCAGCAGGACGGTAAAAGGATGCAAAGCGGTTATTGAGACATTAGACAAATGTTTAAAGGACTACCGAGGGCGAGACATTAGACGGCGTGACGTCAGCCGGCAGGCCGCTCTGTTTCCGTGTTACTGTTCGAGAAGAGCGCTTGATAAAGGTAAATTGAACTGAATTTCTCTAATGCCGTCACCGAGGGGTACCTTGATATCTCGCCTCATGAACTGGTTGGCCTGTTGCTGCGATTTAAGCCATTAAAACTAAACTCGTCTCATAAATACCACGTTCGCTGTGCTTTGCTGTAGCTGTTGCCGCGTGTGACAGATGCGGTCCGTTTGCGCAGGTGGTATCATGGGAAATTGGACCGGACCATGGCAGAGGAGCGCCTCCGGCAGGCCAGGACGCCGGGCAGCTACCTCATCCGGGAGAGCGATCGCCGCCCGGGCTCCTTTGTGCTCTCCTTTCTGAGCATAAGCGGAGCCGTCAACCATTTCAGGTGAGTGTCCGGCCCCCGAAGCCCTAAAGCAGGAGTGACCGGTGAGCGCAGCGTAGGAAACGTCATCGCCCTTTTAACGGCTTCATTCTCACTTCGTTTCCGCACGGTCTGTTCGGCTGCTCAGTGCTGTTCGCGTTACTAGATGGCAGCGTCACAGTTTTGGTTCTGAATCCAAGAAAAGCAAAACTGGAGACATCCCAAATATTTCATACTGGGTACCGCGCTGTTGCTGGTTTCAGGAACCGTTAAAGCCCGTGTGGCTCCACGGATGGATATACGTCGTCAGATGAACAGGTACACGCATCCATACATAAAGAGACACGCTTGATTGATCCCAGAGGAAGTTTCAGAGCAGCGATGAGAGAAAGGATCTCTGACACTGATGTTAGATGACAGGTGCTTTGACATCAGTGTGTTGGCAGAAGCACAGACTTGATGGATACTGCAGGCTTTTTTTTTTTTTTTTTTTTTTTACAGCCATAGGGTATCTGATGATAACACTGAAATGCACTTTACGTTTGTAATGTGTTGTTTACAGCTGTTCGCAACTTGAGGTCTTGTAAATCTGACCCTAAATTACTAGTAATTCAAACGAAACAAAAAAAAAAAAGAAAAGCAAATTGTCCTGAGCCCAATGAAATCACAGACATGCGAAGTTTTCATTTAATAATGAAAAGGACATAAATACACATGATTCGCATGTTGATTTGTAAGGTAGTAATATGACAATCCAACCTTCTCACAAGAAGTGTAGACAAAGTCCTCAGTTTGTGACTAAAGTGCAGGAAAAAACACAAAGTTTAAAAAAGAGAGATCAACTTCAGTCATAGTTTGCTGGTTGCCATCTGCTGTTTTCGTGGCTGCTGTTTCTGACGCCTGTGTTACCCTCTGGTGACCGCTTACGGTACGTAATTGGCGGGAAAATGACGAAAACGTGCACATCGCCAGAAATCATCGCAAAGGAAAAAGAAAAGACAAGATAAATGTCTGACAGGTTTTCATGAAGAGCGCCATGAAGAAGCTGCTTTGCCGGCACTGATGTGGCCCCACACCTCTTTGTGTATTGTTCACCGTCATAGTTTTTCCATTTAATTGTTTTTTTCTGTTCATTTTTTTGCATGTGACCTCATTATTGTGAGTGGAACAAGCAGCTTATAAATGCACTTTACAAATGTCACTTGATTGTAAAATTAAATTCTTGTTAATTGGTGCATGCCTGGGGCGCGGTGGCGCAGTGGGTTGGACCACGGTCCTGCTCTCCGGTGGGTCTGGGGTTCGAGTCCTGCTTGGGGTGCCTTGTGATGGACTGGCGTCCCGTCCTGGGTGTGTCCCCTTCCCCCTCCGGCCTTACGCCCTGAGTTGCCGGGTAGGCTCCGGTTCCCCGTGACCCCGTATGGGACAAGCGGTTCCGAAAGTGTGTGTATGTGTGTGTGTGTGTGTGTGTGTGTGTGGTGCATGCCTGTATTTTACAAACAAATCATTATTTTGCGAATAGACCTACCTTCAATAATCCTTTTATTATTTATTTAAACCTTTATCTGCTTGTTATTAATGTCATGAAGCTCCATGTCACAGTGGTGCTTGAAAGTTTCTGAACCCGTTAGAATTTTTTTCTTTTTTGCATAAATATGAGAAAAAACATGATCAGATTTTTATGTAAGTCCTAAAACTAGATGTAGAGAACCAGTTGAATGAGACAAAAACAATTTACTTGCTCATTTATTACTGAAGAAAATTAGTATGTTGTTATCAGCGTCGGGTCCAAAAGTCAGCGTCTGTCACGGTGGGGGGGCATCATTAATGTAGAAAAATATGTACGAATTTTGGAGCAACATATGCTGCCGTGCAAACGCCATCCTTTCCGGGGACGTCCCTGCGTTTTCCAGCAGGACGCCGCCAAACCGCGTTCCGTCCGGATTACGAGTGCACGGCTGCGTAAGCGGAGAGTGCGGCGCAAGGCCGGCCTGCCTGCGCTCGTGACCTGTGTCCGACTGAGAATGCGTGGCGCGTTATGAAGCGCAGAATACGGCGACGAAGACCCTGTACGATTGCACGGCCAAACACCTGTATAACGGATGAATGGGGGTGTCTTCGGTGCCCAAACGCTTAATGAGTGTTATTCAAAGACCTGGTGATGTTGCACAATGGTAAACGCTCGACTGTCCCGATGTTTTTGGAATAGAATAAACGCATATTTTTGAAAAACGGTGCGGTTGATGAGGTAAAAAAATGAAATACCTTGTCTTCATACTGTTTTTGTTTGAATACCATCCATCCATCCATCTTCCTCCGCTTTTATCCGGGGCCGGGTCGCGGGGGCAGCAGTCCGAGCAGAGTACTCCAGACCTCCCTCTCCCCGCACACCTCCTCCAGTTCCTCTGGGGGAACCCCAAGGCGTTCCCAGGCCAGCCGGGAGACATAGTCTCTCCAACGTGTCCTGGGTCTGCCCCGAGGCCTCCTCCCAGTGGGACAAGCCCGGAGCACCTCCCCAGGGAGGCGTCCAGGAGGCATCCGGAACAGATGCCCGAGCCACCTCAACTGGCTCCTCTCGATGCGGAGGAGCAGCGGCTCTACTCCGAGCTCCTCCCGGGTGACTGAGCTCCTCACCCTATCCCTAAGGGTGCGCCCAGCCACTCTGCGGAGGAAACTCATTTCTGCCGCTTGTATCCGCGATCTCATTCTTTCGGTCATGATCCAGAGTTCATGACCATAGGTGAGGGTAGGAACGTAGATCGACCGGTAAATTGAGAGCTTCGCCTTACGACTCAGCTCCCTCTTCACCACAACAGACCGGTACAATGACCGCATTACTGCAGACGCCGCACCGATCCGTCTGTCGACCTGCCGCTCCATTTTTCCCTCACTCGTGAACAAGACCCCGAGATACTTAAACTCCTCCACTTGAGGGAGCAACTCCCCCCTAACCCGGAGGGAGCAATCCACCTTTTTCCGACTGAGAACCATGGCCTCGGATTTGGAGGTGCTGATTCTCATCCCCGCCGCTTTGCACTCGGCTGCAAACCTCCCCAGTGCACGCTGCAAGTCTTGACTTGATGAAGCCAACAGGACCACATCGTCCGCAAAAAGCAGAGACGAGATCTCGCGGCCACCAAAACAGACACCCTCCGTTCCCTGACTGCGCCTAGAAATTCTGTCCATAAAAATAATGAACAGAATCGGTGACAAAGGGCAGCCCTGGCGGAGTCCAACATGCACCGGGAACAGGTCTGACTTACTGCCGGCAATGCGAACCAAGCTCCTGCTCCGGTCATACAGGGAACGAACAGCCCGTAGCAACGAGCCCCGAACCCCATAATCCCGAAGCACCCCCCACAGGATGCCACGAGGGACACGGTCGAATGCCTTCTCCAGGTCCACAAAACACATATGGACTGGTTGGGCAAACTCCCACGAACCCTCCAACACCCTAGTGAGGGTATAGAGCTGGTCCAGTGTTCCACGGCCAGGGCGAAAACCGCATTGCTCCTCCTGGATCCGAGGTTCGACTATCGGTCGGATTCTCCTTTCCAGTACCCTGGCATAGACTTTCCCAGGGAGGCTAAGGAGTGTGATCCCCCTGTAGTTGGAACACAATCTCCGGTCCCCCTTCTTAAAAAGAGGGACCACCACCCCGGTCTGCCAGTCCAGAGGCACCGTTCCCGAACTCCACGCGATGCTGCAGAGGCGTGTCAGCCAAGACAGCCCCACAACATCCAGAGACTTGAGAAACTCGGGGCGGATCTCATCCACCCCCGGAGCCTTGCCACCGAGGAGTTTTTTGACTACCTCAGCAACTTCAGCCAGGGTAATGGACGAGTCCCCCTCCGAGTCCCCAGCCTCAGCTTCCTCTACGGAAGGCGTGTCGGAGGGATTGAGGAGATCCTCAAAGTACTCCTTCCACCGCCCGAGAACATCCTCAGCTGAGGTCAGCAGCGCACCACTTCCACTGTAAACAGTGTTCGTGGAACACCGCTTCCCCCCTCTGAGTCGCCGGACGGTTTGCCAGAATCTCTTTGAGGCCGACCGAAAGTCTTCCTCCATGGCCTCACCGAACTCCTCCCAAGCCCGAGTTTTTGCCGCGGCGACTGCCAGAGCCGCGCTCCGTTTGGCCCGTCGGTACCCGTCAGCTGCTTCAGGAGTCCCATGAGCCAGCCAGGCCCGATAGAACTCCTTCTTCAGCTTGACGGCATCCCTTACTTCCGGTGTCCACCACCGTGTTCGGGGATTGCCGCCGCGACAGGCACCGGAGACCTTATGGCCGCAGCTCCGAACAGCCGCACCGACAATGGAGGAGCGGAACATAGTCCATTCAGACTCAATGTCCCCCACCTCCCTCGGGACCTGGTTGAAGCTCTGTCGGAGGTGGGAGTTGAAGACCTCTCTGACAGGGGCCTCCGCCAAACGTTCCCAACAGACCCTCGCTATGCGTTTGGGCCTGCCAGGTCTGTCCAGCTTTTTCCCCCGCCATCGAATCCAACTCACCACCAGGTGGTGATCAGTTGACAGCTCAGCCCCTCTCTTCACCCGAGTGTCCAAGACATATGGCCGAAGGTCAGAAGAAACGACTACAAAGTCGATCATCGACCTCCGACCTAGGGTGTCCTGGTGCCAAGTGCACTGGTGGACACCCTTATGCATGAACATGGTGTTCGTTATGGATAAACCGCGACTAGCACAGAAATCCAATAACAACTCACCGCTCGGGTTCAGATCAGGGAGGCCGTTCCTCCCAATCACGCCCCTCCAGGTATCACTGTCGCTGCCCACGTGGGCGTTAAAGTCCCCCAGTAGAACGACAGAGTCCCCAGTGGGAGCGCTTTCCAGCACGCCCCCCAGGGACTCTAAAAAGGCCAGGTACTCTACACTGCCGCTAGGCGCATAAGCACAAACGACAGTGAGAGACCGTTCCCTGACCCGAAGGCGTAGGGAGACGACCCTCTCGTTCACCGGGGTAGACTCCAACACATGGCGGCTGAACTGGGGGGCTATTAATAAGCCCACACCAGCCCGCCGCCTCTCACCTTGGGCAACGCCAGAATAGTGGAGAGTCCACCCTCGATCGAGTAGAGTGGTTCCAGAACCCAAGCTGTGAGTGGAAGTGAGCCCGACTATATCTAGACGGTATCTCTCAACTTCCCGCACCAGCTCAGGCTCCTTCCCCGCCAGTGAGGTGACATTCCAAGTCCCAAAAACCAGAGTTGGCGCCCGAGGTTTGGGTCGGCCGGGCACTCGGCCCCGACCACCGCCCAAATCACAACGCACCGTTGTTTGAATACAAGTCAGTAAATTCCCAAATCGCTCCTTTCTGTTTTCATCAGCATTTTCCGAACTGTCCCACCTTTTTTGGAATTGGGGTTCGCAATTGTTTTTATTTGGAATATAAACTGAAGTGCCTTTCCTCCCTTTACCTCTTTTTGAAGGAGTGTAAAATTTTTAAAAAAATGTGAATTTTTGGTTCGATTGTGCTGGTATGAGTGTGATGTTTGAAAGTTCTCTTCTTCACTGTATCCCAAGTAGATTAGTCTCCTTCAGAGGTTTCCTTGAAATCCCTGAGGAAGCAGTGCAGTTCATGAAGTTCTTAACTACAGTACTGCTTTCTGTGTAGCTTCCAAGGGTCTGTAAGTGGTGGAGATTCTGCTTCTGACTCCTGCCATTCGCAGGGCGGAAACGATTCCTCGGGCAACTCCGTTAATTGAAATCCTCGATTCGGGCCGTCTGCGGCGAGGACTCGTTCGGTCTCCGTACGCGTCTTTCGCGACGTCCTGTGGGCGAAGGGTGAGCGCAGAGCTGAAAGGTCGCGTACCTCCTGGGCGGTATGTGGACGCACTGGGGTAGGAGGCGAACTGCGTAGCGCTAACGCAACATTGTTTGTTCATCCGCAGGATCATCGCCATGTGTGGCGATTACTACATCGGCGGGCGCCGCTTCACCTCCCTGTCAGACCTGATTGGTTATTACAGCTACGTGTCCTGTTTGCTCAAAGAAGAAAAGCTATTGTTCCCGGTCGCACCCCCTGAGGTATCATTGCATGACGCTTATTCGCTTAGCTGATGCTTTTCTCCAAAGCTAATTTTACTGGAGTCATTTAGGGTAAGTACCTTGCTCTAGGGTATTGTAGCGCTAGGTGAGATTTGAACTGCCCACTTTCAGACCCAAAGGCAGCAGCTCTAACCACTGTGCTACCAGCTGCCTCGTGTGTGGGACTCTCACAATTACACACTACACCTGGATGTGGGTCCTAAGATTTCGGGATTTTCGGTCTGTTCCAACACTCTATTAAAAAGTTCACTTTGTAGGCACACATTTGCTTTGAAGAACAACCGCTACACCCCAGCCAGACCGCTTCGCTCGTCTACTTCTGCTCACTTGGTGTCCCACACACAAAAGGTAATGTGCGGAGGTTCTCAGTTCTGGCTCCGTTGTGGTGGAATGACCTCCCCCTCTCACTCAGAACTGCTGAAACTCCGCCTACATTCAAGAAGGGTCTGAAAACCCACCTTTTCTGGACTGACATCGTCCATGATCTCTCAGGCTCACGTATGGTGTAAATGTTCATGCGCCGTAACTTTATGATCATCCCCAGATAAGCCTTTACACACCCATTACTCCTGTATTGTATGTGAATGTTTGTTTACCTTTTTAAAAAAAAAAAAAACTGTAGGAAGGTGATTAGTCTATCCTGAGTTTTGTACACCTACTTGTGCGATGAACATCTGTGCATAAAGTGGAAAGAAAAAACTAGGTTTACTTAAGAATCACATGTCTGGAACTAAGTCTCTCTTTCTCCTAATGTAATGAACAAATTGTATTTTCTCTGAGATGTATGTTGCTTTGGAGAAAAGCATCTGCTAAATGATTAAATGTAAGTTGACAAGTGACTTCTGTGAACCCAGTGACCTATTCAAGCGATGGGAGTGAAATTGGCTGAGCGTTGGAATGCATCGGTGATCTCACAGGAGCCAGTCCAGTCTGTGGGCTTCGTCCACTCTTTCCCATGATGTAATTATGAAAGATAACGTGTGTGTTGATGTGCTGTCTTTAGAGTGGGAGAAAGAGCCGAGCATGACGTTTACTGTGGCCTTGTGTTTGCAGCCTGTGGAGGACCGGCGCAGAGTGCGGGCCATCCTTCCGTATACCAAAGTGCCGGAGACGGACGAGATCAGGTGAGGGGTGGGGGGGAGGGGGCTTTGTCACGCCTTGAAACATTCATAAGTGCCTGGAAAGGAGAGCACAAACATCCCAAAGAGCTCTGCTGCAATTAAAGGGTTTCACCAAAGGTGGCCTTTGTGCTGTGCTGTGTTCTGTTGCGTAAACTTAAAGGGAATGTGGTCTTCTAAAGAGGTCTGCTGTTCCGTTGCGTAGCTGCGGCGTATAACTGAAGAACGCATCTGCAGTAATCGAAAATAAAACAGTCAGGATGAGTTTAAAGTGCACGTGAAGGTCCTGAAAAGAGGAAAAGGTGTGTGCTTTCGCTGTGCTCTTTGTGGCTGTGGACACTTCCCATCCGAGAGACTCGTGATCTGTCTTTGTCCTCCAAGTTTCCTCAAGGGGGACATGTTTATCGTGCACAACGAGCTGGAAGACGGATGGATGTGGGTGACAAACCTTCGCACCGAGGAGCAGGGCCTTATTGTGGTGGACCTGGTGAAAGCAGTGGTAAGTTTGTCGGGCAGTAAATGATCATTATAAAGTTTACTGTTGTGTTTAAAATGATGATTGCCTGCAGAGTTAGGAAATATACTCACAATGCCTTGCAGAAATATTCACACCCCATTGAATGTTATCAATGTTGTCGGGGCTAAACTTGTTCAGACACGTATTTTTCCAATCACTGTTTTTACTGTCAGCTCTTCTTATGCACTAACACCAAGTTTTCAGAGCCAAAATGAGATGTTTACAGATACTTTAAAGGAAAAAATGAAATTCTGTAATCTAGACAATGTTGAAGGAGTGTAAAAACTTTTGCACAACGGGGTGCCACTGTGAACAGCGCTGCTGTCCCACAGCACCTGGGTGGTGCAAGAGAACATGGGTTCGATCCCTGCTCAGTCTGTGTGGGGTTTGCATGTTCTCCCCTTGTCTGCGTGGGTTTTCTCCGGGTGTTCTGGTTTCCTCCCACAGTCCAAAGACCTGCTGTTTAAGGTCCTCCCCCTAGTATGTGAGTGACAGTGTTTCACTGATGTATGGATAAGTGGGCCAGTGTAAGTAGTGTATCTAGCAGTGTAAGTTATCGCGGTGAATAAGGTGTGTGGGCTCATAACACTACATAGAGTTCATTGGAAGTTGCTTTAGAGAAAAGTGTCTGCTAAGTAAATGTAAATTTAAATGCAAGGCACGGTGTGTGTGTTTACAGTTTAGCGCTTATGAATTACAGCCTCACAGAACGTAGTGTCACGGTGAAGTTACTGAGATGGATACAGGAAAGAAAAAAGTGCTTCAACGTAGTTATCAAAAGCATGTAATAGTTTTGCCATAGCGTAAAGTCTAAATCCACTAGAAAAAGTTCTTTATCAACAAGACTTACCACGTTGTTGAACTAAAGTGGTCGTGCAGCAGCGAGGACCTGAGGCTTTGCCCTGGAGGAGGTTTCTTAGGTTTTTCAGCAGGATTTTTGATAATTGATTAAGCTGCTGATCTGAAACTATGGCACAAAAAGTAATTAATGGAGCTCTGCCAGTAGTTATTTGATGAATATCTATGACAGGCAGTTTTTCTTACTCCAGTATTTAGCAGTGATTTTATCAGAAGAGTGATTACAGTTTATGAAGGCTAACAAAGATAAGTATTGAAGGCATGTGGTATATTGTTAGATGACTGTATTTACATTTATCTGATGCTTTTCTCCAAAGCAAATTACAATTATTTACCCAGCTGGGAATTTTTTTTTTTTTTTTTTTTTTTACTGGAGCAATTTGGGATAAGGTACCCTTGAGCAACGTATATAGCCGGAGTTGAACCTCTGACCTTATGCTCTAAAGGCAGTAGCTGTAACCACTAGGCTACCAGCTGTCCTACTATACCTGCTTTACCCAGTGATGGTGAGAAGATGTTATGTTGTCAGACCAGCTCAATCGACTGAGCAGCAGTCAGAAAAACGTGATCTGTGTCCCTCGTTCACACCTCTTATTTCTACATGAACCCCTCAAACTGTTTGATGCACTTTTTGTTCCTTTTGCTGCCAGTTTGTTTTATTGTCCTCACAACAGTAATGTTGCTTTTGTGCCTCGTTTCAGGGTAGAGAGGAAGACCCGCATGAGGGCAAAGTGTAAGACTTTTACTCTTAGTCCTAACCCTCTTTGGGCAAAATCTTGACTTTGTTCATTTGTTTTTGTGAATTAAAAATCAGCAAGCAATTTCTGCACTTTCATTTATATCAGTTTCAGTGATAGAGCTCATGTTTTCCTCACCCGTAACGGCCTGTTCTTATCACCCCTGCAGGTGGTATCACAGCAAGATTACCAAACAGGAGGCACACAACCTGCTGATGACAGGTGCCAGGCTGTGAGCGTGACCAGCTGAGCACGAGGGATCCTCAGTTAACCAAACATGCAGCATACACTCTGTTGGACTCAGTTCATTGACACACAGACATTTTTGCCCAGGGCATTAAAAAAAGTGGCAAAAGAATGACGACAGGCAAAAAGTTTTTCTGCCATGCAGTGTTAAATCAGTATTGGCTGGAGACAAGTTTCAGATTTCACTGTAGGCTTCAGCAGTTGGAATTTGTGCCAGTGGTATGTGCCGGATACGGCAGTGGGATGAGTGACGGTCTTTTGCAGTCGGCCGGGTGTGCAGTTTCCTGGCGAGGCCGTCGGACAGCACCCCGGGGGACTACTCGCTCTTCTTCCGCACCAGTGAAAACATACGGAGGTTTAAGATCTGCCCGACTCCCAGCAACCAGTTCATAATGGGGGGAAGGTACTACAACAGGTAATGCGGTCACAGCGTGCGCCCTCCCTAAACACGGCCCTGCGGGCGCATGACGCGGCTTCGCAGATTTCACTTTGTCCAGAGTGGTTAAGGAGTTCCTTTGTTATACGCACCACTGTTGACTTAATACCTATATAATATAATAAGTAATTATATTATTGCAATGTCAGTGTACATGTGTAGTTTTGACTTTGTCACTTATGTAAGAAAAAAGTCTAAAGGCTACATTACAGGAAAACTGAGCAACTGTGATTGTTTACAGCATCGATGACATCATTGACCATTACAAGAAAGAACAGATTGTGAAGGGATACACCTTGAAGGATCCTGTGTCTGTACAGGTAAGAGTGATGCGAAGCACATTTGCACGGCTCTGTTCATGTAAAGCTGTTCTATGCAAATTACTGTATTTATAGATGTGCCAGTTTGTCAGACTTGAGAAATTGTTGTCTTTTTTTAGCACCAAGACCAGATGTTTCCAGATGTTTTACACGACAAAGAAATTTATGACACGATCCGGCGAAAGACAAAAGATGCCTTTTACAAAAATATTGTGAAGAAGGGCTATCTGCAGTTCCTTAAAGGTGTGTTGTAGTGTTTTTGAAGCAAAGAGCAAAACTGCATTTGCAATTACGGTACCCGTTGCTTCACTGGCGGCCTCCCGCGTCTTCCCAGGCAAAGGGAAGCGGTGGAAGACCCTGTACTTCATCTTGGAGGGAAATGACTCGCATCTCATCTACTTCGAAAGTGAGAAGCGGGCGACGAAACCCAAAGGCTTGATTGACCTGAGCGTGTGCTCAGTGTATGGCGTCCACGACAGCATGTTCGACAGGTGAGAGAGAGCGAGAGAGAGCGAGAGAGAGAGAGACTCCAGCTGGAGCTTGTGGATGCTTCTCCCTAGAATGGATGCGCTAGTGGACAAAATTTGCCCATTGCATGCAAACTGCAGTCTTCAAACAGCTTGTAAACAAGGCGCTAAAAATTGGCTGCTTTTCCTGAAATTCACACAAAATTGTAATGAAATTTGCACTCCGTTGGTGGGATATCGGTGATAGAACCACTTCAGTCACATCAAACTACACTTGATCGTGTTGCCTTATGATAAAAGGGCAACTATTTTGATAAGAACATGAACACGTTCCTAACGAAATACACTTGTTCCTGGTTCTGAATGCTGGTCTGTGTTTTTGGGCTATTTTTGAGTGACCTGTGAGTGTCACTGAACGAATTGCAACCGTTTAAAACAGCGGACATATGTTCCGCGGTGCCCCGACTCCAACTAGATCTTCGGGAACAATTGATTGTTGTGGTAAAACAGTGTTTCAGCACTGGCTCAAGCCTCAGTTGAGCTGGATTTGTTCTTCAAGCTTTTTGTTACATGTTAAACCAATTTCAGAAATTCAGGCTTTATTCATGGCTGATTTTACTTTGATTTACTCTTCTTTTTCAGCTCTGAAATATCAACTATAATATCCAGTGTTCTTGTCTGCCCACAGGCCAAACTGTTTCCAGATTGTAGTTCAGCACTTTAGCGAAGAACAAAACATCTTCTACTTTGCAGGTGAAACTCCTGAACAAGCCCAGGTTCGAATCACATTTGTGTTAAATAACTTTTACCTTGTTGGACACCTGTCTTCACATGCGCTGGGTCCACAGCTTAAGGAGTCCGTAACTGTATTCAACCACTAAATCATTATCACTAAAAGCTTAATACATACAGTATGTCCCTACATTTATTCACAGTCGGGACTGGTTTGCAAAATAAAGCAAAAAGTACTATAATGGATTAAAAATTTGCTGAAACACTTCCATTTTTATCCACTGCTCAACTTTCTATTAACTTTTTTTTTTTTTTTTTTTTTTTTTAAACTTCTAGCTACATTGCAGTTAAAAATACTAAAGAGGACAGAAAATAAAAAATACATTCTCTACACATATTGTGACTCGGTGCTGTTTTCCATAAAAACGTGCAGCATTGATAATCCTGTTACTGATCACAAACCTCAGGAACACCAGAGCAAAGCGACTCTGGTCCCACTTCAGGTCCTACTGTGTTTGGTTGCTCTTTAGTGTTTGCAGAAATGCAGGTGACGTTTGCTGTGCAACATTCAGATTTCAGAAAATTTAAAAAGTGAAGAAAATGCAATTTGGAGAGAAGTTTTTATCTTTGCAAATTCATAACTCTGGGAACTCCTTGACAGTGCTTTTTATAACTGGTTTTTCTCCAACAGGACTGGATGAAAAGTTTACAAACGTTCTGCAGTAATCTAAGAAAACCAACACAGACGTCCTCCAACAAGATGCGCCTTCGACAGGTATAATGTTTCTTCCCCCCTTTCCTTCTTTTAATTCATGTCAGTAATTTTTTGTCCAAGTGTGGAAGGAATAAGTTTGTTTCCCCTCCTGCAGGTCAGCAGTCTCATTCTTAACGTGGAAGAGGCCCACAAACTGCCAGTCAAACATTTCACAAACCCCTACTGCAACATCTACCTGAACAGTGTGCAGGTGGCGAAGACGCACCTTAGAGAAGGACAGAATCCCGTGTGGACGGAAGAGTTTGTCTTTGAGTGAGACGCTGCCGTTACACGTGCACATGTGTTCAAACCCCTTTCGTGCCAACATTTGTTAGCGGTACTGATACTGCAATTTTTCATAGAGATTAAGATTCCATGTGCTCTACCTCTTAACTTTATGGCATTTTTATCCCCTTTGCAGCGACTTGTCAAGTGAAATAAACCGCTTTGAAATCAGTTTGAGCAACAAGACAAAAAAGAGCAAAGAAAACGATATCCGTAAGTGTTTGTATCTACCTCTGTGCGTAGTGGTGTTGTGGAAGGAAAAACAAGTACCCTTTAGCCTAAATAATGTGCTTCAGACTCAGTATCGCAGCTTTCCGTTTGTTACATGGGTCAGTATTCCTGATGTACCCATGTGTTAGAGACATTGCCATATGCGTATCTGCAAACGTTACTCAGGGGCGTGACCACGGCACCACCCAGCTGGAGGGTAACGGGCTTTTTGGGGATAGCTGAGTGCCATGCCGTGAACTGAACACCTAACCAAAACAGCGGACTGCACCAATAGTGGCAGTCACAATAAGCTGAAAATGAAGAGAAAATGCTGAACACGAACAAGTGAGTAGTGTTCATTAACACACTGTGCTGCAATTGACTTTATTGGCCTTGGCCATCCTCTCCGCAGTGTTCATGTGCTGCCAGCTGAGCCGACTGCAGCGAGGTCAGATGAGTGACGAGTGGTTCCCCCTCAGCTCCCACGTGCCTCTCAAGGGCATTGAGCCAGGCTCGCTGCGTGTGCGGGCCCGTTACTCCATGGAGAAGATCATGCCGGAGGAGGAGTACAGCGAGTTCAAGGAGGTGAGAGAGAGAGAGAGAGAGAGACGCCCTTTAAACTCGACACCGGAATGTTTTGATGGAGCCTCAAAGTCATTGACAGTTGAAACGTTACAAAAATGGTCGTAATCATGTGCTTTGTCTAAAACTAAATGGGCGGCACGGTGGTACAACGAGTAGCGCTGCTGCCTCACAGTGCCTGGGTGGTGCAAGAGGGTGTGGGTTCGCTCTCCGCTCAGACTGTGGAGTTTGCATGTTCTTTCTGTGTCTGCATGGGTTTCCTCTGGATGCTCTGGTTTCCTCCCACAGTCCAAAGACATGCTGTTCAGGTAGATTGGTGTGTGTGTTCCACTGATGTATGGATGAGTGACCTATTGTAAGTAGTGTATCTAGCAGTGTAAGTCTTTGCAGTGAGTGAGGTGTGGTCTGATAACACTACATAGAGTTCATTGGAAGTTGCTTTGGAGAAAAGCATCTGCTAAATAAATGTAAATGTAAAGCAAACTTACAGCAGTAAATTCAAATGCCTGTCATCAGTACAATTACTTTAAAAATCAAGGTATAAAAACAGAAGGATGTTTCTGACTGATGCTTTTTAATTATTGTTACTGGTATCTGCTGCAGCAGTATACATTTCATTTAATGCCAGTGTTAATTTTTATCAGTGCAATGTATGATGTGACGTCTCTAACGGTGTCTTTAAATCACAGCTAATCCTACAGAAAGACTTCCATGTGATCTTTGCCCTGGCCCACGTATGTGGACAGGACCGTACCCTGCTGGCCAGCATTCTGCTGAGAATATTTCGGCACATGAAGATGGAGGCGCTTCTGCTAAGGGCTTTGAACGACCGGGAGATAAGCATGGAAGGTATAACGCGTGTCCGTCTTCCGTTATTTTGTGGGTAAACTGTTTAGCCTTCAAGAGGTACAGCACTGCCCGATATCCTCAGATGTTGTACTTTCCGGTTCTTTCATTTTAAAGCAAAAATTAACAGCCAAGAATGCATTATAATAAACGACTGAAAGCTGTATATTGAGGAAATCGTAGCCCATTTTCCTGCTTGTTAGGGTAAAAGGGAGATCGGCCGAGTATAGAAGTATTATGCCGGCCTCCGTGACGAAATCAGCCGGACTTGTTAAGGAGGATGAATGTTTGTTGAAAATGTGAAAACTCGTACTCGGTGGACGTCACACTTTTGATGGATCTTGGCATCGTAGCAATTTATATGCTGAGGGGGCAGCATGTGGTGTTACAGTTAGTTCTGCCATCTCTGGATTCGGAGGTCAACGGTTCAAATCCCGTCTCCTGCTATAGTACCGCTGAGCGAGGTACTTGTCCTAAAATTGCTCCAGTAAAAATTCCCCAGCTAGGTATAAGGGTAAATTGTTGTATGTTGCTTTTTGCCAAAGCATCAGCTAAATGTGATTTAAACCTTTCATTAATGTGACCTGTAAGCCGGTTCAGACGACCAGTGTCTCCTTTGCTCGACTCCATCCAGATGAGGCCACGACCCTGTTCCGTGCCACCACCCTGGCAAGTACGCTCATGGAGCAGTACATGAAGGCCACGGCCACTCCGTTCGTCCTGCATGTGCTCAAAGACACGATACTGAAGATCATGGAGTGCAAGCAGTCCTGTGAGGTGATGGATTTTGGATCACGGTATCATAGAATTTAACCTTCCCATGTGTTCTCTAACATTTCTTACACTCTAGGGCGTTAGTACTAGTGGCCAACTGGTTTAGATATGAACGTGGATGATGATTAAGCTAAACACAAAACAGAAAAATTATGATCCATCTTAGATGGGGAATGAAAACACAGATGTAGGAAAGACTGCTGGACATGCTCTACCCAGTTGGTTGCCTGGTAACTTCACCGTCTTCCCAGGTTAACTTTACGTGGATTACACGTAGAAGCCGCCACAGCCAACCTTCGGTGCTGGGGTTGTCTGTCCGAAGATGAGCGGTACACTTGAAGCTGCCCGTGCACGATTGTACAAAGTTAACGGGAGCTTTGGGCGACCAGTTGGCTTCACGCTCCCTCTGATTTCCATTTTTGCTATCTAGTTGAATCCATCCAAGCTGGAAAAGAATGAAGACGTGAACTTGAATCAGGCCCATCTCCTGAACATTTTGTCGGAACTGGTGGAAAAGATATTCTCTGCTGCTGACATTCTACCACGGTATTTTTCCACTTCACATGATTCTGTATGCCTTATCAATATAATGCTTATTTTTATTCATGGATACTTATGTTCACAATACTTACGACCATGAGCAATGTAATTGAACTTTTGTTTTTAATTTTTGTTGATGTTGCAGAACTCTGAGATTCATTTATGGATGCTTACAAAGATCTGTCCAGAAAAAATGGCCTCAGAATACTACTATGAGAACAAGAGTGGTGAGGTAAGTTTTGCCTGTAATTTGAATGATTTATTCCAATAAATTCTCAAAAGTACACCCTTTTGGTTTGTTCTTAGACTATTATCAATTGCTTGTGAAAAACACATTATAGCTGGTGGAGTGTAACGTATTCCTGCACCCTTCACCGAGTCCTCTTTAGTGTTCAGCTCAAACTCTTGACTTTTGCAGTGGTTTTGTGTTCCTACGACTGATCTGCCCGGCGATTCTCAACCCACGAATGTTCAATATAATCACAGGTGAGATGTCAGTATCTTAGCAATTACAAACCCCTTGAATAAATGTGCTGAATGTTGTTTAGAACAATCGCAAGTATACGACTGTCTGAAGAACTGCTTCACACTGCTTTTTGTCGTGTCAGATCCTCCTTCTCCTACAGCGGCACGGACGCTGACTCTGGTAGCCAAGTCTGTCCAAAATTTGGCGAACCTTGTCGAGTTCGGTGCCAAGGTAACGTTAATGTTCGACGTTCACGTTGAATTGCTCTTCATTTCACTTGGTTACCATATAAATGTTGTTTTCTGGGTGCAATTAGAAAATACTTACATGAAAATATAAGAAATGTATATTTGCCATATATTATTTACTGCATTAAAAGATCCTTATTTTTGCTGTTCTTTGTTTGCTATTGTTTGTTTTCCAGAATGTATTCTTTCTATGTCTGTACTGATGTTTAGTTATAATGGATATTTTACAGGAGCCCTACATGGAAGGGGTGAACCCGTTCATCAAGAATAACAAGCATCAGATGATCATGTTTCTGGATAAGCTTGGTGTTAGTTGTTTTAGTTTTTCCATTCATTCCGTTTTTTGTGTTGTCAAATTGTGTTAGGTTGTTTTGTAATTATTTGCGAATGCACAGTCACTTTGACTTACAAACATAATAATAATAATAATTATTATTATTATTTAATATATTATAAGTGGTATTTTATTACTGTTTACTGGCTGTGCTCTGAAGAACCTTGAATGGAGAAAATAATCAGGAAGAATTTATATTCTTAATTTCAGGTTTCATTTAAATCGGTAATAATTTGAAATCACTGAAAAAATGTATTTTCCTCAAACTCTTCTTCAGTTCCCATCGGTGACCATATCCTTCAATAAGCAATTTTGCATATTCATCTTCTGTCCACTGTCAGGTTTTTTTTTTTTTTTTTTTTTTTTTTCTTCTTTCCTCCCCTCAAATTTATCTCCACTTTGGTGTGCTTGCGAACATGCGTGTTATTACATTTACATTTATTCTTTTAGCAGACGCTTTTGCCCAAAGTGGCATACATCTCAGCAAAAGTACAATTTATGCATTCCAATCACGAGTACTCTTCCTCTTTATTGGGCTTCACCAGAGCTTACTAGTATTTCTCAAAAAGATGCAAAAACTTGGGCTGAGCCACCCCACACTCCTCTTATCATTATGTGCACTTTACTCCCACCCATTTACAGTTATTCTTTTATCTAATCCTTTTCTCCAAAGCGACTTAGAATATTAAGCCATCTATAACTATTTACCCATTCATACATCAGGGTAATTTTTACTGGAGCATTTTAGGATAAGTTCCTTGCTCAAGGGTACTACAGTAGTAGGTGAGATTTGAACTGGCAACCTTTGGATCCAAAAGCAGCATCTTTAATCACTATATCAGCTGCCCCAGTGAATGAACAGTTTGCATTCACTTACAAAATGTTATTTTAGTGATATAAAAATGTGAATTTTTTTGGGAAAAAATATAATATCTTTGAAAATTTGTCTCAGCTCTTGGTAACATAAGTCACCGTTTTTAAATCAATGCAACATTTGTTTTATTTTGTTCCCCAAACAATTCGCTAAGTAGAAAGAAAATTTTAAACATATCTAAGTGTGTGTGTGTGTGTGTGTGTGTGTCGCTCTTTCACGTGCATTAGTTTGTCTGCTCATCTGATGTGCTGTCTTTCCAGAATGTCTGTGACCTCCCAGACACCACAGAGCACTTTAGGATAGATCTTTCCCGGGATCTTGCTGCCCTGCATGAGATCTGCGTGAGTCACTCGGATGAGCTTCGCACCCTCAGCAATGAGCGTGGCCCGCAACAGGTGACAATGTCCATCTTTGCTTGCCTTAAATTCCGGTGTTTCATGTGTCACTAGTTGTTTGCCTGTAAAACTTGCCAATCCAAATGGATCATATATCTCATTCATGTGTCATTCATCGGTGCTGCTGCTTAATTCCAGGTTCAGCCTTTCTGTCCCTTTGCACTGACCTCTAATGTGTTTGAAAACCATAAAAAGACACAATAGGTCTCCTGATATTTGAACCTGGAACACTTTGGTTACATTTTCCAAACAAAAGGCCGCAGAAGAACAAGAGTGTTTGACCTGATACAAAATGACAGTGAAAAGCAGTTATATTTATGGGGAACACCTTGTATAATTGTAATTTAACTAGTTTTGATTTAATACTTGCTTTTTGTTTTGTAGCACGTCTTGAAAAAACTCTTGGCGATCACAGAGCTCCTTCAGCAGAAACAGGATCACTATTCCAACACTATGTCCTGCAGCAACAGGTAGTAGCCTTCATGCTGAGTCACAGACCAGAGCCTGGCACAGCCACCTTGACCTTGGCACCTCAAGTCCCACCTCATTCTCCACCCTCATTCCTAGCGAGTACAGCTTGGAAACGTTCACTCTGCCTTGTGACCTGTGACAAAACACACCTGGGGAACCTCAGGATCTTGGAAATCACCTCTTCATACACTCGCCGTTTTTGGCTGTAATTAAAAAAAATTCTTCTTCCTAACTATCGTTTATTCATCTGCGTCTTTGGTACATATTTGACTATCAGAACTTTTTCCTCTTTTCAAATAAAAAAAAAAAAAAATTATTGCACCTTAAATGACTCGGTTGTTTAAAACACAAATTTCCAAAGTGATTGCCTTTTTCTGAATGTTTGGGAAGCTCAAAGACAACTATAGACTTCTCCTTATGAGTGCGTTGTGGGCTATAATGCTATTTTTACTTTAATCTGTAGTCATTTTTACTTTTTGAGTCAGTGATCATTTCCACAAATTCGCTTATGCTGAAACCAGTTTAGCTGTATCTAGTATTATGTTCATAACTTCAGTGTTCAGGAAAAAAATTGCTTTATTGGAACATTACTTCTCTTGCTGGAATCACAAGTTTTAATACAATTTGTTTAAAAAAAAAGAAAAACTTTGTTCCAAATAGAGTATTTTTTTTAAAAAAAAAAAAAAAACTTTTTTAAATACATTATGCAATTGTATCTGCAGTGCATGCATTTATTAAACCTTTTTTAAAATACATTGAGTCATTCTGCTTTTTATTTTTAATTTTTTTTAATGTAAATCAGTCCTGGCAAAATTCAATGTTAATATTATTTGATTTCAGCATTATAATTATACTCTGTACCTACGCTTTAATATAGAACTTTTCCCACAGAAGTAATTTTGCATTTGTGAATGGCAGATTTCAGTCATATTTTGATGTTTGTTACATTAAGTCATTTTTATGTACTTTCATACTGCCTGTGTAGTGTTATTTTCAGAGCAGGACATTAACATCACGTTTGTGTTCTTTTGTTATTAGAGTAAAGACTGTATTGTGGGGGGGAATTATTGAATCATCAGCAAAGCCATGTAGAGCACTATGAAAAAGGTGTCTTCTTTTTGGATATTCTTTATTGGAGTTTTTTTTTTTTTTCCCCCCCCACACACAAAGTTTCAACAGCTCTTTTTCACTTTTCTAGTACAGGCCAATGACTGTAATTCTTGAGCTCTATTTATGAGAATTCACTTTACTAGTAGATGTTCATTACTGTTATTTTAACAGAAAATGTTTTTAAAATTATTTTTCAATTTTAAAATTTAATTGAAAAGTAAATAATGCATATCTGAACTGCTGAATGTTCACCCATAATTTTCACCAAAGATGGAAAACCTCCTGCCTTTTAAACACAAAATCTAATACAAAACAAAGTCCAGAATATCCAAACTGTTATAGACGCCTTTAAATCCAGACTTAAAACCCACCTGTTCAAAATTGCTTGTAGATAAAACACCTATGTTCTCCTTTTCCCAAGACTTATCCTGCTATTCTTTTTTTTTTTTTATAAATTTATTATTTCTCTTGTTCTTGGGGGTACTGTGGCATAGTGGGTAGCACTGGTGCTTCACAACTCCTGCCTCAGTCTCTGGAGTTCTCCCCATGCTGACGTGGTTTTCCTCCAGGTGCTGTAGTACCCTTGAGCAAGGTATTTAACCCTGAATTGCTTCATTAAAAATTACCCAGCTTTGGCGAAAAGTTTGTTAAATAACTAAATGTGAATGAGTGTGTAATGTTCCATCCAAGGTGTACTCTGCCTCACGTTCTGTAAAGATGGGATAGGCTCTGTACCACCCTAATATTACACTGGACAAGCGGTCATTTAATAATGGATGGATTCTATTGTTCGTTTAGTGTTGTAATTAAAATGCTAATGTTTATTTTAAATTGCTTTAAAGATTTGGCCCTTTTATCTTTATCGTGCTTTGAGAAATCGCTTTTATGGTCGTTATAGATTATTGTAGTCATTTGTAATGCTCAGAACTGCTGAGGTATTTGTACATCATTTGCAGTAAAAGAACAATGAATCAAAATGAGACGAGCTATTGACAACTGACCTGCACAAGAGAAGCCACACTTCACATGGGGCAGTTGCTCCTCTTGTGCAGCGTTCGATGTCATTGGTGTATTTGAAATTGAAATTTTGGTTCTCAAAAGTCATTAATTGGTGTGATGTGATACGATTGCTCTTTTTCACAATTTTAGGCTACAAACTGAATTTTAAATTTTGAGCTTTCATTATACAAGGGGAACCTATCACTCTAACATAGTAAGTTTCCATTGATCTAGGAACCAGCATTTGATTTCACTAGTTCTGAAATTAGGTGCCTTCATCAAGACCAAATAGGTCCAATGCAGGTCTCCAAGTCTTATATCAGTAAAGTGGAAAGTTTACTTTGGCCTAACTTTGCTAAAGAAGCAGAGGAATTTAGACATTCAGAGAAGTTTAGTGGACCACAAACTCAAAATTGCCTTTATTTATGCCTCAATAAATAAATAATAGGTTCACTTGTATGGAATGTTTAGCTAGTGTTTAGATAGTTTAATTGTATTTTATATGTATCCATGTGAAACATGAGAGTCTCCTATACTCTTGTGTAAATGAGGTTTACATCACCTAGTAGCCCATTGGATATAAGCTACACTGACGCTATGGGAACTGCTCAGTTGTACAAAGTTATGTCACTTGAGTGGTTTTAGAAGAAGGAAATCCCATATATAAACCTACCCTTGGAGAATAAGGCTGAGAAGTTCTAATCTAAGCGGAGATGTTGGGTAGTTCAGACAGTTCTGTAAATGCCACAAATAACTATGTACGTGTTCTGTCTCGGCACTCCTTGTCAAATTGTGCGTTGCATTGAATAAGTGAAAAGAGGTTAGCAAGGAAGAACAATCTCTGCAGCGTACAAACATACCGACATATTTGCACAGCATAATTTGCTGCAGATCTTAAGTAGTTCATAAAAATGATGAACATGTGATTTTGGGCAGCCTTTCAGTTAATTCACTAATACATCTTTAAAGCTTCGAGACTTGACTGCTATGTGAAGCCTCAAGTTAAGCCAAGCAAAGACGACTGCTGAGTTCAATAAGAGCTCTGACCCTCCGACACTCAGCGTTGTACCTGCTCTCAGCAGCCATGGGCTCTTTTAAGCACCTGTCACTTAACTTTAAAGAAGTGCCTCTTAAAAAGCTGTGCATTTCTGTAAAAATATCTAAATGCCTCGACCTTGGAGTTTTCACTGTTAACCTCCACAATGAAATTATGACTAAGGGGAACGGTGTGTAGAAAACCCCCAGAAATCTGATAGATTTACTACTCATAAACCAGGCAGGTACAGAGAAGTGTAGCTGAGACTGCAGTAGTGGTGCACAGTGTCCAGGTCCACAGCATTATTTACTCAGAAATGATCTGTGTGCAAAACTCATCAGAAGAAAACCATCTCGAAAGTCAACGTCCACAGTATGCAAAACAAAACTTGGATTAACCTCAAACTTTCTGAAACAAAGCATTGTCGACTGATTAAATCCAGACGATGTTTTGGCCGCCAACACAGAAACATCAAAGCATTTTTTGGAATATAATGCCAACCATTACGTTTGGGGTTTTGTGGCACCAGTGGAACAGTTAGTTGGAAAGAACGGATGTCAGTAAATATCAAATCCTAGAAATGATGACCCCAGAGTGTGAAGAAATTGAGGCTGAAAGCATCTTGGATATTTCAGCTTGACAGTGATCGAAACATCCGAATTTCAACCATAAAATAAAGTAGCAAAGAATAAGATTTCCGAAGGACCGTCACGGTTTCCAGATGCGAGAATTACCGAAACTCTGATGCCCCAAAATTACAGTACAAGCAATTAGAGTAAAGAGTATTTTCGAGCTGTAGGAATTCATAAAGCGAGACCAGAAGGCTCTTAGTTAACTTCGAGAAATGTTTTGCCGCTATAAGGAGCTCTTACTAAGAACTGACTGACTGGTGCCCAGACTTTTGCACATGCATATCCATGGTTTTGTCAGCAAATAAATACCAATTGTGTGTTAAAATATTTCAAGTTTGTACCCTACAGAGGTGGTTGTCTTGTTTTCATTTAAAGATTCAGCGGAACATAAAATGTGCCCAAACTTTTGCATAAAATTAGCAGGAAGTAAGTATAGAAAGTATTTGCATCAAAATAGTAAACACTTTGGAAGGAAAGAAAGAAGGATGTAGCTTTTTGTTGAAACAGAAAACTGGTAACAGTCTGGGGGTCTAATACTTTCTACACACACTGTATATACTCTTTATAGCAGTTTGAATTTGTTTATTCCTTTTATTTTCTCAAATGTAAAGCAGAGGGGCTACATTCTGTTAAAAATCAGGGAGAAGTTACCTTTAAGAAGTTTAGCACTCATGCCTTAAGTCTTCCTTGAAACAGATATTTATGCAACTTTTGCACCTCGCTCATTTCATTTGAAAACTCTTTTGATATGATGAATATGCAATTAAATAATCAGTTGTGAATTGTGTATATATTTATATATATATTGCGTCCACCATACTGATTGATTATAAGAAAATTTGTAAATGTTAATTTTCTGCATGTTCTGGTTCATCAGAAATGAAGATGGACGGAATATTAGCATGATTCAACCAAATGCTTTTCGGTGTTAAATCACTGAAATAGTTGTATGTGCAATGCAATTTACTGTCTTCTATAATACTGTATTTTTTGTAACAAAAATACCTTTCTGTACTCAGTGTGCGCTGGGACGGGTATTTCACATAATCGAAATAAACTACTGAAAATTTGAAATGTGTCCATTCTTTGCTTGGAGTCTTACCTGATTGAAAACACAGATGTTCAAAGAAGTGTTTTTGGCACATATTTTAAATAGAGAGTTTACGTGTATTATTTGTGGAATTTCAGCATAACGAACACAAGAACCGGCCTACGGAATTATTTCAATTGTGGAAGAGAATTAAGGTATAGATTACAGTGCAGTGGGGGGCGGGGGTGTATCGGTGCAGCGGGTTCAGCCGGTGCCCTCTGTGTGGCGGGTCGGGGGTTTGAGCCCCGCTCGGGTCGCCCTGCAACGAACCAGTGTGCGTCCCACCCAGGGTGTGTCGCCCCGGCCCCCCCGACACCCCAGGACAAGCCGATGTTGCATGGAAGAGTCTGCAGTGCATTCATGCCACATTTGCAAGACTGACTTGATAATGTCCACTTGCATAGTTGTGTTTGTGCGTGTGTTATATATGTAAAATTGTAAATAACTTTAATAGTTATTGTGGAATAATTTATAGAAAATTATGAACAATTCTTAGACACACCCACAGTTTCGTTATGAACTTCACGAAGGAACGATCACCTTGACGTGGAGCCCCTCTCTGACCCTCAGAGCCACGTCAGAGGGAAGAAGCTAGACAAGGGGCAGCGCAAAAAGACCCCCGAGAGTGTAAATAAAGTCGTGTTCCTCCTGCTCATCAGGTGACACGGGAGCGCAGTGCAGGACGGCGTTGGGAGAATGTATTAAAAAGTGTTTCGCATTCAATATCGACCGCGTGTCTCATCTGTGACTGAAGTCACAAAAGGAAGCGGCCGACTCCCCAGAAATGCGTCAGTCGGCCTCCCGCTTCTTTCCGTTCCCTGTCAAAAGCACTTAATATGTATAATAGATGGATACCTCTTTATTTTTTGCATAGTTTTTGTAAAAGTTTTGGATACAGCTATAATAAAGTAAGTAATAAATGGAACGAAATTGGTCTGGAGAAGCTCTGTGATGCCTGAGGGAAACCACAACCACACACACACACACACACACACACAAACTCAACCCCCCGTCTCCTCCACCCCCATCTTCTTCGTGCTCCAATTTGCATAAACATAAGTAATTTATGAATAATAAATGGCTCTCTCGTTCAGCAGAATGGTTCATTTGCATATCACCATGGCACTGTGCTCCGACTTCCAGTGTCCTTCCTCATCAGGCTCTTGGAACTTGCGTGACACAGAATGAAGGAAAGCGGCAGAGAACAAGTAAGTGTTTCACCGCGCTCCTCTTCCTCCTTCTTTGCTGGCGCACACACACACGTGTGTACATGTGCTCTGGTTTCCCCCACAGTGGACGCTGTGATCGTTTTGCGTCACAAGGTCTCACGGGCTGCTTTGAAGGCGCGTCGATGTGCGTACGTGTGTGTCGTGTGCGTTCCCTTACAATGTCCGTGCTCCTATCTGATCCGTTCCATCCGTTGTGTGTGTGTGTGTGGTGTACAGGGTGCTTTATTAGGGGCTGGAAGTGTAGTGGTTACAACTGCTGCCTCTGGACCTTGGGGTCGCACCTTTCATTCTCACCTCTGCCTGTAGTAGCCTTGAACAAGGTACTTACCCTAAATTGCTCAGATGGGAAAGTAACTGTAAGCAGCTTTGGAGAAAAGTGTCACATAACTGTACATTTCCGTCTCTTTCCTCATTTACATTTTGTGTTAATGGACCTCAAGGCTCTTAACCCTTTAGTTATCGTGTCCTGGGATGGGATGGGATGGGGTGGGCTTGGGGAAGGCAACAACACAACAGTCCGAGATGACCTTGTGTCGTCACTTTATAATATCACAATATTCTCTCTACACGTTTTTTTTTTTTTCTATTTATTTGGTCAAATCTGTGGTTTCAAAATTGCCTCCTACTTCCGTTTGGTTTCGTCACTTTAATCCTGACGCTTGAACAACTTTTACAACAAAATTGCTATTTGCCCTGATTTTTCTCCAATTTATTCACTTAATTGTCCCATTTCCCTCATTTCTGCGCTGGTCAATATTTATTCCACTCAGCTTCTGCACATTTCAAAAAATATGCACACAATGTAATTATGAAGATAAAGTGAGTAGATGATTTTGCTGATTATAATTAATTATAAATACTATAACTAATGAGAAAGACTGAAGAAAAACCAAGAAAAAGTGTCAATCTCCATGGACTGAGGTGGCACCTTGAAACACCATTCGGTGACATTCGGTGACGTCACTTACTGAACACAGAACTGAGATCAGCTGCTTTGTGTCTCCTGTCCCTTCTTACAGCACAAAGAATCTGACTGCTCGCATTAGTGGCAGGAGCAAGAGATGCTCTGTTTGCATACAGATGTTTTCGTTCATTTCTGCGCTGCAGTTGCCCTAATCATACGTATTAATATGCGTAATTGAAA
The DNA here is from genome assembly GCF_900964775.1 of Scleropages formosus. Lineage (NCBI taxonomy): Eukaryota > Metazoa > Chordata > Actinopteri > Osteoglossiformes > Osteoglossidae > Scleropages > Scleropages formosus. The sequence continues at coordinate 37,531,416 of NC_041811.1, read as the reverse complement.
TAATGACCTCTAAGGGATTTTTTTTCTCGCCGAAGCACAATAAAGGGCTACTGGTGTATTTCTGTTCCTCCGTGTTCCATTACACTCTTTGCTCCTTCCTCGCCTCGTCGTTTTCTCGATGTCTCGTCAACACGGCTGTTGGAAAACATGTCGTCGTCACACGTGAAAACAACAACACGTTTCCATGGAAACCAGTCGGTTTCAACGCGGTGTCAACGTCTGAAAAAAGAATATTAAATGACGGGAAGGTGTCAGTGGGAACGAGTTTATATTTTAGCACGACAAGCTGAACGTTGAGTATTTAGATGCACTTTAAAGCAAACACTGACATGAGTGCTACAGTAAGTAACGCTGTGCTCCATTCGGCAAAGGCCAGTTACACACGTGTACGATCTGTAAAAATGATGCGTCTTTCACCATCATACCAGGGGTCATTCTAGGAGCGTGAGGGGGGTCAGGGCTGCAGCCCCTAATTCCCCTTCCATTTGCTTCAAAATGAAGGAAATTGCACGGGAAGTATTCAGCTTTTTCGCACAATCTCGACGTCTCTGTGCAGGGCTCTTTCTGCAGGAATAAAGTCGAATTCCAAATGTATCTTCCCGAATGAAGATGAGCGCAATTCCTAGCGGTCAAGGAGCGAACAAAAGGGACGAGAACAATGCGACACGTTACACTGTAAAGCCTTTCAGCTGAATGAACCGAGAGGAAGCGTAATTAACCACGGTAACTCAGTCCTGTGCGAAGTCACCATTTTCACTCCGAGTCAATGGTTTTTTGCTGATTTCTACACACACACACACACACACACACACACACACTTCTCTGCTAGTGTTTGACTGCCCCACGTTTCTTCCGTACAAAACAAACTAGAATGTGTCTCATGTTTCAGAGACACTTTAACATAGTACTGCAGACTGTTAACGTGGTACTACACACTGTTTCCATGGTAACGCTACTCAGACGGTCAGTTTGTTTGTACAATTGTGACTTCAAACCAAAGAATGAAAATGTAAGGTGTCACTGTGCTGAAAAATGAGCACATTTGGCCCAAAGTACAAACTTGTAGCAATTGTGCTTCCGTCACCATTTAATTCACCCCGCTGTGTCAAAGTAATTTTGTGAATTTAAAGGAAACAGGAAAGACTTGACATTTACGATTTTTACCTTCATGCGGTGTGAAAGCACCTTTCAAAGAGCAGCAACAGGGGATTTGCTCATTCTGTGTTTCACTGCACTGTACCCCGGTACGCCGGGATAGAGTGACGCGCACCTTCACCTGTAGAACATAGTTTATGCAGAAATGCGTACAGTAAAAACATTAAACACGTTAATGGTGGAAAATCCAGCCGTTATGTCATTATCGTAGAGTTTTCCCCAGCGTGTCCCATCAACTGCTCACACACGTCGACGAGCCGTCGGCGGTTCCGGAATCATTTATTCTTCCATTCAGCGGGTGAAATCCTGCTCATAGCACTTCCTCTAGCACATGGATTAATTGGAATGCTGCAAATGTGTTACCACGGCAACAGTTTGACTGCCACCTAATCTGTGATGCAGGCCATATTTGGTGCTTTGTTTATTGATTGACTGATTGATTGATTTAGGTTTATGTGTCACAGAAATCATAAGGGGGTGCGGTGGCGCAGTGGGTTGGACCGCAGTCCTACTCTCCGGTGGGTCTGGGGTTCGAGTCCCGCTTGGGGTGCCTTGTGACGGACTGGCGTCCCGTCCTGGGTGCGTCCCCTTCCCCCTCCGGCCTTACGCCCTGTGTTGCCGGGTAGGCTCCGGTTCCCCGTGACCCCGTAAGGGACGAGCGGTTCTGAAAATGTGTGTGTGTGTGTGTGTGTGTGTGTCACAGAAATCTATTCCATTTCCTTTGCGTTTGTAAAGACTGTACAGTTCGTACTTAGAGAAAATACAGGCATTGACCCTTAACTCAGTGTTACATGTTCAGATCACATCAATGGGAGGACACACTGCATCTCAGACACGTACGTCAGGGATTGTGTCAGACGTAAATTTACATATTATAACAATACAGCTGTATGGGGGTGTGTGGATTTTGCGGACCATTTCATGCTGAGCGGTTTGGCTAAAAGTGGGTAAAAAGCATGGAAGAGTCTTACTGCTTCTGCTGTTTGACTTGGTCACGGGTACGAATGAAGCTCAACTGCAGTGCTTTTGTAAGGCCTTGTTTTGCAGCACCGTGCAGCACCATACCGTACCGCAAAAATACCTCCCCAGCCAAGCGGACAAGGGGCCGAGAAGGTGTTTGCCACAGGCTGCGGGGACTCAGAGCTCTGTCCTTTTACGTCGTCATGTCACTTTTTCGTTGCCGTTTCCTCTGCGCTTCAGGAATGTGCCAATTGGGAAAGTGATTCATTTCCCCTTCTAACTTAAATATGTCATTCTGTAAGGTGTCACAGAGCTCGTACAATGAACATAAAAGCAAGGAGAATATATATGCAAAAATCATCATCATCATCATAATCATCATTATTATTATTATTATTATTATTATTATTATTATTATTATTAATAAATTATAAAAGAAGGCAATGGTGTTATTCCCTTATGTCCAAACACTTACCATTTCAACACACAATGAGCAGCAACTTACAGCAGGTGAACAGTATGCAAAACTCCAATTGCCTCTGTGTGTGTGTGTGTGTGTGTGTGTGTGTGCATGTGTATACACACATACGTATATTTGCCCAACTGTGTAAATGCTAAAACTGTGAGACAGTTATTTTGGGCTGGACTTTGTTGAGCACCTTAAAAATAAAATTAAATGCTGTGCGGGATTCAAAACCCGATGGCAGTTTCTCCCGACTGTATGACGTCGACCTTGATTTGCAGCGCTTTGCAGGATTTTAGAAAGTCCCCATGAATGTGACATTCTTGGTTTTACTACAGTCTAGTGGTTTGCTTTTTGGACAGTTTGGACATTTGGGACAGTTGGACACTTTGGACAATGTCCAGTAGGAGTCCTCACAGAGCCTTCCCATGAGCTTTTGCTCTGAGGCACCGCAGTGCTCACTGTCCGCCTGTTGGGGGCGCTCTTTGCAACCACTGGAAGAGGTCGAGCTGAGATTTTGTTTTCACTGTAGAAAAGGGAGAGAAAAGTGTAACTGTACTGCTCTCCGAACAGCTCTCGTGAGCTGAAAAAAGAGCATTTCCTGTTAAAATATTAATAAAACCATAAACTGCTCTGTGTCTCGCTGGAATTTACTGAAATTATAGCAGCAGCAGCAACAGCAATAACAGTAATAATAAAAATTAGACCAGATCAACCAAAGGTGGACAGCAGCGCCAATGTGACACTGATTTGTTGGTGCCACTATTTCTCAGTTCAGTGTGTAAGAGAATGAAGTTGTCACAGTGTTTCAAGAGAGTCGTTTACCTGCCAGGTCTTTCTTTCTGTCTTTCTTTCTTTCTTTCTTTCTTTCTTTCTTCCTTTTTTCTTTCTTTCTTTATAGTGATACTACAGTGCCTGGGCTCCTGTGTCGCCCTCTTCTCCATCGGCCAGTCCTGCCTCCTCGTTCCACAGGGTGCACAAAGACTCTTTTCCCTTAGACAATAATCACAATTTGTCCTCATGGTGGAATCAGCTCATTTTCACCCCAGTGCCGCTGACGCCGAGCCATGTAGTAACAGAGAAGCGCATGAGAAAATTACCGCAGGACAGCATGAACAGCGTTACATATACAGCCTGACATCAGGCTGGGAAGTAAAAAGAAGTAAACAAGTAAACAAATCATTCCTGAAACACTGAGAAAATCTCACAATTTGCACAGAATGAGCACAAAAATGTACAGTAGCTCTTATTATCATTATTCATTGAAAAGGAGCAAATTATAACTCAGAAAAATTGTACTTTTCTTTACAGTGCTACTGCAGTAAAACTGGTCAGGATGCTAAAATTGTCAAGAAACGATAAGGTAAATGTACAGTACAGTCCTGCCTCTGGAGTTCCGTACATAGTTTTCCAACTTTTAAACTCTCTTTCACAGCACTGAGCTCTTGGGGCAAAGGGTTGAATCCAGCTCAGTCTATGTGTAGTCTGCATGTTCTGCCTCTGTGGGTTTCTACTGGGTGCTCTGGTTTCCTCCCACCATCCAAAGACACACACACACATTGTCTGACACTGCTTGTCCCAAGCGGGTTCGCGGCAAACTGGAGCCTAACCCGGCAACACAGAGCACGTGGCTGGAGCGGGAGGGGACACACCCAGGACGGGACACCAGTCCGTCGCAAGGTACCCCAAGCGGGACTCAAACCCCCCACCCACCAGAGAGCGGGACCTAGCCAAACCCGCCGTGCCACCGCGTCCCCTCGCATTCAAAGACATGTAGCTCAAATAAATGGCTCACTCTAAATGGCCCATTGTGTGTGTGTGTGTGTGTGTGTGTGTGTTGGGTGGGGGGGGTACCCTGTGATGGACTGCACCCCCCCAGTCCAGTGTCCCCTGGATAGGCTCCGCCCCTAGAGCGAGGCCGCGATGAACTCAGTCAGCCGTTCGCCACGCGCCGCGTCTCCTTGACCAGCTGTGTTGACCAGGATTTTTCCTGCACTCTGATTGTTTAGTTTTTAATGTACTTTTTGTTTTCTTCACCTGCCGTCTCATTCAAACAAAAACATGGTTTTCCTACGACTGCAGGTCTTCCTATTACACCCTGTGTGTCTAGAATGTTCTCCAAAGGCCAGTATGTGAGCACAGCGTATTTAGTGACATCTACAGTGACTTGAACCCTCAGCAGTTTTTTTTTCTTTTTCTTTTGTTGCTGAAAAGGGTTTAATGACATCAGTTGTTCATCAGAACTAATCTTACTTGAAGGGTTTTAGAGAAACATTTAGAAGAAACTGGTATTATTTGACTGTGCAGTTTCATGTGCAGTTTCAAGATACAAATACTACACAGTAAATTGCTTTTCATATGTATGAAAATAATAAGGATGTAACACTTTTTTTTCTTTTTTTTCTTTTACAAAATGAGCGTATTTTGCTTGGTTTTTTCTGAATTAAAAGCAGTGCTGTAATTTTATTCGTTCATTCAATTTCTCTCCAACTTGGGTGGGATATAGAATAATGTTTCCGAGAAAATAATTTTGGGCCATTTCCTTTCGCTTCTGTTTATAGTGACTTACATTCTAGCAGAAGTTCTGCGTTTCAAATTAAAATCTAAGATCTAAACATTATTCAGGGCTATTTATGGCTGTTTCCACAAAGACAGCACCGGCACCGTTGGGCCCTGTTCTGCCCGGCTGTTAATCTTGTTGAGGTGACCAGTGAGCAGGGGGTGAGGGGCTGGGGTTGGGGGGTTGGGGGGTTGGGGGTCCCCAACTCAGTGTGGCTCAGAGAGCCTGTGGTCACCCTCTCCAGGTGCAGACCGCTCCTCCAGGAGGCCGTAAGTCACTCCGGCCCCCCGCTCCCCGCTCCCCGTCCCTCAACTGAAACAGGACCAGCTGACACGGAGGGAACCGCTGCGCTCAGCGTGAGTCAGCAGGTCTTCTAGACATTGAGCCCAAAGAAGCTCCGCGGGGGGCCGGTCTTTGCAGATGACGTGACGTGGAGAAGATCTCTAGAGGTCCCTGTGAACAGTGAATGACACCGGCAGTGGAATTAGTGGGGGGGGCAGGGGGGTCACCTTCGCAGACAAGTGGCAGCGCTGGAGTAATGCAAAGTGACCTAGACTTGTCAAATTATACATTGTGTACCGTGAACAATTCATCACATACATAGAAACAAACAGAGAAACACACACACACACACACTGACCGAAACCACTTGTCCCAAATGGGGTCGTGGTGACCTAGAGCCTAACCTGGCAACACGGGGTGCAAGGCAGGAGGAGGAGGAGACACACCCAGGACGGGAAGCCAGTCTGTCGCAAGGCACCCCAAGCGGGACTCGAACGGAGAGCAGGACCCGGTCCAACCCGCTGCGCCACCGCACCCCCTGCACACATACATATTTACATATTTATTCATTGTTTTACACTCTGATTTAGAGCCTGCACTTATCTATTGGAATTTTGCATCTGGTTTCCATTTTTTGAAAAAGAAAACATAAAATGGGTTTTAATAAAATTTAAAGAGACATTAAACAGGGTTTTATGTCTAGAAAATCATTACAAATAATAGAGCCTTAAAAACAGTTTCACCAGGGCACTGGGGAAGTGTTTTCAAGTCATCTGTTCAGGATCAAGTCTTGCGAGCGATGAAGAGCTTCCCTGGAGCCCAACGTTTTGCCATTTTTCCAGCCGATGGTTCGAGTTAGGAGTTAGGAGTTAGGGTTAGAATTAAGATCAGGGTTGGGATTAGCATCAGAATTAGAATTAGGATTAAGGGTAGGGTTAGTCTTAGGGTCACAGGGTTAAGGTTACAGTAAAGATTAGGACCAATTTTAGGGTTAGCGTTAAATTTGGGATTAAGGTTAGGGGTGAGACAGCTCTGCTATTCAATTTACTGTGCAGTTTCCTCAGAAAGAATCAATTGTTCTGATCATGTAAATTTTGAAAAATCCTTTGGAATCATTTCCTATCCATCGGAAAAGAAAATTCTGTGAGCGTGTGTGAGCGTGTGTGAGCGTGTGTGAGCGTGTGCCTCTTCCTCACCCCCCCCCCCCCCCCCCAAACCCCTGTGCTGTCTCTGGTTGCTGGGGGACGGGGGGGGTGGTTAATCCCTTTCCAGTCTCTGTCACACTGCTAAACTGGCAGCAGATGAAAGGCGCCACAGACGAGCAGGGGTTTTAAGCCGTCATTCGGAAGGGCATGTGGCAAGGTGGCCCCCGCAACACCCGCTTGCCTCCACATGCCGCCAGGGTCGGGCCCCGCGCCGCGAAAGGGGGGGCTGGGGGGTGTTGCCGTTCTCGTTATTCTTTTGTGTTCGCATTGCTGTCGTTGCTGTACCAATAACAGTAGCAATGACGCAGTTGTGCCTTTCAGGCCTCGCGCCCCTTTAGACGTGACCCACCGCCAGAAGCTGAAACGTCGGTGAAACGAACACTTCTGCTGCGGCTCGAAACACTCGAGCGTCAGGAGCGTCACCGCCGGAATCCCAGCCTTTTGTTGCGTTGCGGAAATTTCCTGGAGTGACGCTGCTCTTCTGTCCCCGTCACATTCGCAGCATCACCTTCGACGGTACCGTACGCTCCGTATCGCTGGGGGATGCGGAACATAAACATGCTGGATGGAACGGGCCCGTCGCATTCGCCCCAACGAAGGAAGGAAGGAAAAGAAAAACTTTAGGAGTTGATCCGCTGAGCCGCAGGGGGTCTCGCTCTCGGGGACACGAGCCATTTAACCCCCGACCCCTCGAGGGTCAAGCGCACGACTGGCGGCCTGTAAGAACGGCCCGTAGGTCCAGCTCGTGTCGCGGGGCCCGTGATGTCGCCACGTTCCGGTTCCGGTTCCTGTTCCGGGTCCCAAATCCGTCCTCCACAACGTGGTCACTGAGTCGAACCCTCAGCTCATAAACCGTCTTCTGAAAACTCGCCTGACTTGTGTCAAATGCTCACGTTTTACATGAGAAGACGTACAGCTCATTTTTAACACTTTGCTGCCAAGAAATAGCAAGGAACACAGTAAAGGAGGTATTTCTCAGGAAGAAATATAGTAATGGTGGTATTGATCAGGTGTTCAGTATCAGCTGATCAATGAGTAAATCCTTCAATGACACACACACACACACACAGAGTAATGTAAGGACATGGGGGACGGTGTTTAGGTGTGTGGGATAGGCTCCGGACCACGCTGACCCTGACACGGACGTACAGTTGCTACGAGCGAGAGAGAAGTGTGTTCCAGTGCGTTCTGTCCATACGCAGCTTTTCGAGCGCCAAGGGGGGTCAATGGCTGCAAGTCAGTGGATAACAAGGTGTTTTATTACACTGTTTTCACCTCCACTGGACACCCAGCTCAGTCCACTGGAGTCCACAGGACAGGTACAAGGTGAGCGCGTGTGCATCACGTTCCTCACCGTGGTAAAAGAGGGTCACGCCCGCTGGTTGCCCTCCTCACTGTCCGGAGCCACAGGGAGCCACTCGGACTTTGGGTGCTGACGAGAAGCGGCGCCGGAGGGAATCCGACACCGTTGCTGGAATAAAAAGAGGAGAAAACCTTTGGGCGGCAAAACGGGTCTCGTGCGCAGCGTCTCTGGAGCACTTTGTGAGAACGTGGGATGTTTGGTCTTTCCAGTGTTTTCTTTAGCGCGTCTCCGGGAGACGGCGGCCCGGCGGCCCGGCGGCCCCCCGCTGGGGTTATGAATACGGCGACAAAGGACGGCCTTTGTTTGCTCCGGCGCTCCCTAAATCACGAGCCTCGCACACTAACTTCTGGGGTCAGAAGCTGCTGCGCTGGTGTCGGGGAGCTGTCTGCCCAGTTTTTTTCCCACGTACCTTTGGGCCATTGTCTCGCGCGAGGGGTGGGGGCGCCCATTAACGTTCGGCCCTTGAAGCTTCTGCAGCTGGGGGTTGGGTTCTGCGTCTGCCCCGTATGTAAAACAGCAGCGCCATGAATGGAGAGCTTGGCGACGGCGGTAAGGAGGCGCGGCGACCGGACTGGGGCAGCATGGGGCTGTTTTCCGCTTTGCTGCTTTTCTAAGGGTCCCGAAACAGGCGGCTCAGAGCAGGGCTGTGCCGTGGGGTCACGTTCGCGGCGCTGCGAGACGCCAAGCGCGAGGCGTGTCTGTGGGCCGCGGCTTTGGGCCGCTTTGGGGCGATTTGCTTCGCCGTGATGTGCGAAAACCGCGAATGGTCGTAGTACCCGGTCAGTGAGGATCCCGAGAAAAGGCTCCCAAGAGCTCGGGGTCGACCCGCTGAAATCGAAAGCTTTTGCTCTCTTCCGCTTTTACATACGGCTGCAGCAACTAAAGGTATTGATTGAGAAAACGTACTGATTACCCAGCGGACTGTAACAGTTGTACGAGAGGAGAATCGCCGGAGAGGAAGATAGTGCAACACCCATGTAGTGAACGAGAAAGTGCTCTTTCATTCGAACGACTCATTGATTCACACCGTAGCGAACGATTCACAACCCTCTCCTCTCCGTTCGCACGCCTGCTACAATTGTGGTTACAGCTGCTGCCTTTGGCCCACAGGTCAAAATTCAATGTAATAATTGAATAATAACTTAATAACTTCATATTGGCCCACAGACAATATTAAAAATATTAAGCAATAACACTCATCTCTGAGGCTATGGAGCTTAACAATAAATCTGCTACTGTGGTGACCTTTTGTAAAGTATATTTACCCCACTGTTCCTTTCAGTGTGCATTTTCATAAGTTGGCGCTCGACGATTCTCCGTGACAAGAGAGCAGAAGAGAGGAAAGTGTTGCGCTGCTGCGACACCCTGTAGCTCATGCCGAAATACGACGTTTGTCACGTGTCGCACGAAAGCCGAACCCGATCAAACCGGGTGTTTAGAAGACACCTGCGCGTCGATATTTTCCCAATGTCGATGTATGTGTACATGTAGAGCAGCTGTGGAAGAGCCCCCCACAAAGACCCAGAGACTTCCTCAAGGTCTTTACATCACTTCATATAAACTTCCCTCCTTCCCCCCCAAAATAAAAATTAATTGCTGCAGGAATTTAATATGACAACAAAGAAGCAGTCAATGATCTGAAGTGGGGGGGGGTGGGGGGGGGGTCACAAAGCAGTTCTCCAGACTGATGCAGCCATTCATGCTGACCTTCTAGTGAACTTTGTCGAAACTCTTGCCACCAACCACCCCCAGCTGCAGCAGAAAAGAAACGTTTTTTCCCTGCTTTGCCCCGGTAGCAGCACAGGCTGGAGGAGGTCCTAAACTCTCACTTCACACTGGTCACAGTTTGGTCACAGTTCGGTCAGGTAGCGGTTGTGAGATCCCCAGACAGCAACCCTGGGTGGGAATGAAACTCTCCATGACTCTACATTGTCATCACACCGTAGCACTTAGTCGTTTCAAAGGTCTCAGTACAGCAATAGATAGATAGATAGATAGATAGATAGATAGATAGATAGAAAGAAACAACCAGCGAACACAGTGGACTCCTGGATCTGCTGAAGTCCACAAACACCACCTAAGTCTTCTTTCCGGTGTTCAGCTGCAGACGGTTCCTTCACCGGTTCCTCCACCACTCAGCAAAGCTCTTCACCGAGGCTCTGTACTCATCCTCCTGTCCACCCCCCGATACACTCAACAATAGTTGTGTTAACCTGAGAACTTCCGCAGATTATACAACTCAGTGCTCCAAGTAAAGTCTGTGGTGTACAGGTCGAACAAGAAGAAAGGTCTGTCCACGGACATGTCCCTGTTCACATGAATATGTTTCAGAAGCTGTGGTCTACAAGTGAGGTTATCCAAAAGTCCAGGACGCAATGGATGTGTCAGCCTGCACTGACCAAAGCTTCTTCTCCAGCAGCCCAGGCTCTACATTTTTGAATGCACTGAAGAACTCAAAGAACATGGCCCTCGTGGAAATGCTCACCGTGTCCAAGTCGCAGCCGGTTCTGTTCAGCAGGTGCATGACACCATCGTCCGCTGCGGTGGGCTCCTGGTAGGAAAACTGTAGAGGATCCAGTCCTGAGCGGCGATCGGAGGTGTTCCAGGACCAGCCTTTCTAGGGTCTTCATGGTGTGTAAGGTCAGAGCAACCAGCCTGCGGTCACTCACAGCTCATGGTCTTCTCTCTCGGGAAGCAGAACCCAGCAGAATGTTTTCCACATCACTGGGACAATTTGCAGATCTGGTGAAAGACCTCCGCATAGCTGCTACCCAATCACCTTCAAGTGTCCTTGGACTAACAGCTTCTGCCCCAGCAGCATGGTGTGGTGGGGGGGGGGGGGGTTGAAGGCAGCAGGGAAGGCCTGGATTGCTGATGTGTGACTCAGCAGCCATTTGCTCCATGGGAAATGGGTGAAGAGTTGCTCTGATGTACTTGGACTTAAGTTCAGCCTCTTCCTCTTGCATAGCAGAGATGGTACATCAAAATTTCAGCTGAGCACATTCACTGAGAGCATGTTCTCAGCGTGGTAAATAGAAACACTTTGCTTGGTCGAGTATTTCGAGTGTCATCTAACAAAGGAAAGATGTCTTTATCTGCTCATTTATTCTGAAGACAAATCTAGTATAGAACTGTGCATTGCACAAACTCCTTGAGTTGTAATATTGTGATGTGCGGTGCCGTGGGTTTGGATGGGGCAAAGAAGGACGCATGGACAGCATTCATTCGAACACAGGGAAATAATGCTCTTGGTCCAAGGATCCCCATTTCCTCCAGAATGTACATCTCAAGCCTTCCCAGCCTGCTTAGCACCCCCAGACTCTCTTTCACATGCCAGCAAATATGGTCACCCCATCATTTTCGCCAGAAGTGCTCCCAGTGGTTGCACACTTACATGTCACATTTTTCCCACAATGCAACTATTTACAATAAGCGCATTCCCCGCTCAAACACCAGTAACTCAGCTTGTTACAATATTATTATGTCATAATTTCTAGAAACTAGTCAGTAATTAAAAGCATTCCAATCATCACGACAGACGTAAGTAGGTGAATATTCCCCACGTGTAAAAACCTTGTGGATTTGTGACCTTCGACGAAAATATTTGCCAAGCAGGATTTTCTTTATTTTAAACATTCGGGTTTTCTTGCGAACGAACTGGGGGCAAATCAGGATGCAGAAACAAACACGCTGTTAAGCGCCTCTAAAACAACTGGGCCGATGTTTGGCGGCTCCGACGAGATTCTTTGGTTCTGCGGTGAAGCTCTTTTGTCTCGTACGTCCATTTAAGTGCTGGCTGCATCGAGCTTCAGAAAAAAGGCAGCTTGGCCATTAAGTCAGGGATCCAAACAAGTGAAAGGCATCGTCGTGACGTCCGGCGCCGCGCTGAGCCTTCCTTCCACCGGGCCTCGTCATAATATGCGGTTGCTCGAAGGGCTCCCGTCAACACGCGAACAATCGTGAAGGGCCGCCCGCCCCAGCGGTAGCAAGTAACTGCTGCGTTCCGGACGCCTCCTCGGAGCCCGGTCGCAAAGGAATGCGTTTCTGAAAATGAAGCGGAACAGGAATCGTTCGCTCGGCGGAACTAATGAGGCATTTTTTGCCTTGAAATTGGAGGTGGGGAGGGGAAGGGGGACGGGGAACGGGGAAGGGGGGGTGTCGAACCAGCGGCGGACCATTGCAGTCGGGTACAGACACGCTCCGTCTGCGAGGGGACAGTTTCAATTGTGGCCCGGGTTCAAAGAATATTCATAGAGCTCATCGCTGTGGGTCGTCTTTGTAGAGCCAAGGGCTTCTTCTCCAATATCAGCCAGAGCCGCCTTACACAACAAAAGCCGGCGCATCTTGACTTGTGCTTCCACACACACGCAGACAGATTAAAGGAGGCTCGGCGCACCGAAGGGCCCCTTGGAAACAGGTGACGGTTCGAGCCCAGCGGGACGGCTTGGGACAGACAAACAGAGGAACAGGTACATTTGACAGTTTAGGCTCTTTGTAGTGGATCTTCTCAGGGTGCCGTAAGGCCGATGATGAAAGGAGCTGGATATTCAGCCAGAGATGCTGGTGGAGGGGGTTCTTCTTTAATCAGGAGCCTGGCGAGAGCGCCGTGGAGCCAGCAGCTCCGCCACGCCTGTTATGCTAATGGCTGCGGCTGGAAGAGCGGTGCGCGGGGCTCCGGCTAGTTAGCGGAGCGCTAATGAACTTCGCCGCCAGGTGGGATCTGCAGGCTTCTCAGAAGTCCGAAGAAGGCTGGAGAGCACAGGGTTTTGTTTGCTGGGCCACAGTACCGGGCGCCATGTAGTTTGGGGATAAACAGCAGCGTCCAGAGGGATTAGTGGAAGGTGGGAGCTTCCCTCAGCTATGAGTTTTTCAGCTATGAGTTTTCTGATTAAATGAGCTTTTTCTGAGAATTCTACCGAAAATACCCCCTTCTTGGTCTCCACTGCTGTTCCGGACTCCCCGTGAAAGCGCACGCAGCCAGACTGATACAACGGCAGGGCTCAGCCCATAGTCTGGTTGTGTGTTTGGACCCAGAAGTCGCAGGTTCACATCTCACCTGCGACCGCAGTACCCTGGAGGAAGACACTAACCCCAAAAACACTCTCTCCAGTAAAAAGTACCCAGCCGTATAACTGGGTCAATAACTGTGAAGTAGCGTAACGTTGTAAGTCGCTTTGGAGAAAAGTGTCTGATAAATAAATAAATAAATGTAAATGTAACCCCACTGCATCAGAAGACTTGTTTACTCCTACATAAAAGTCTCCAACGTGTTGTGATTTCTCCCTTGAATGGAAGTGCGCCGTGTCCGCAGGTAGAACGCCGTCCCGAGCCCTGCTGCGGCCTTCACGGATGTCGCTCTCGTGCTCCTTCTACAAGCACACACACACGCAGCGGAGGCGTGCGGCACAGAAGTGAGGAGCGTCGGTGTGTCCGGCGCCAACGCCCGGACGTTCGTCCCTTATATTCGGAGCCGCGAGTCTGTTTCTCACAAGTGAGCGTGGCGTAGCGGCTCTGTTTCTCACCCGTGTTCTTTCAGTGTGCGGCAGAGGCGCGGGTCGCATCCCCTGAAACGCCGCAGTTACTCTGTGCTCTATTTTAACATAGTTATTTCTAAAGATATATTTATAGCATTTATATCAGACTCTTCAAATGTTCCGTAGTATTTACTTAAATGTAAAAATGCTGCATATCCCACTATAAAAATTGTACAATGCAAGATGCATGATGCGGTTATAAGGCTAAACATATTTCTTTAAGTACGTGTACTCTACATGCGTCCTCTATATATGCAGGAATATCTTTAATGGTGTAAATCTGAAAATAAAGAGACTAAAATGAGAGCTGTTTTACATTTCTGCTGCTATTTGCATCATGTTTTACGTGGCAAAGCAGGGTAAAAGAAGAGCTGTTGTACAGTACAGTACAGTGCAGTAAAGTACAGTAGAGTACCGTAGAGCAACTGTGGCTGAGACAGTAAAGCTGGAGCCACAAACCGGGACACAGGAGCCACGCGTTCTGAGCCGAGTGTCCCTCGGCCTGTTCCGGGACGCCGACGCGCTGCGGCTCTTCTGGTTTCCTGGGTCGTTCAAGCAGGAGGTGTCAGAAAAGTTACCACGGGGATAACTGGCTTGTGGCGGCCAAGCGTTCGTAGCGACGTCGCTTTTCGATCCTTCGATGTCGGCTCTTCCTATCCTTGCGAAGCAGAATTCGCCAAGCGTTGGATTGTTCACCCGCTAATAGGGAACGTGAGCCGGGTTTAGACCGTCGTGAGACAGGTTAGTTTTACCCTACTCATGATGCGTTGCTGCAATAGTAATCCTCACACACACACACACACACACACACACACACCGTTCGGAGAGCTGCTCTTCAGAGTTGTCTCCCAGCACACTGTCTGTACTCACACTTTGAGGAAATACAGGCCTTGACATTTCACACCGTGTCTCTATTCAAACCGAATTCCACAGCACATTTATCTTTTCTCTTAACGCTTTTCTCCAAAGTGGTGCTTCTTCCAGCGATTTACCCCTCTGTACTGGAGCAATTCAGGGTAAGTACCTTACTCAAGGGCACAGCAGCTGGAGGTGGGATTCAAACCCGCAACCTCGGGGTTTGAAGAGAGCAGCTGTAGCCGCCACCGTTCCGGCTGCCCGAGAGCCGAAGCTGCGAGCCCCGGAGCCGCAGACGGCGACTCTAAGCGCCGCGGTCCCTCCTGGCCCGCGGTGCGGCCCTTGTCTCGTCCACCCTAATGGACGCTGTCTGTCGATGACGGGGACGGCGACTCGGGCGAGAACCGCGCTGCAGCGCCTGCGCGTCCGGCTCGGACGTCTCCGCCGATGGGATGGAGGAGGGATGGAGAAGCGGTCGCTCCTTCATTCGTCCAAATGGCCTTTGTGTGAGGTGCGGGCGTGGACGGGAAGAAGGACGCACTCGTCTGGGTCTCGGGGAGGAAGGGAAGGAGCTCTGCAGCTCCAGCCGCGCGTTTCCCTCGGGACCAGGGCGGCTTCGCGGCCTACGGCTCCGAACGGAGCAACGGCGAGAGGCTCTCGGTCACTAAGAGGTCACTGCGGCAAATATTAATGAGGGAAATGCGCGGACGACGTAGCGACGTACCGTATTTGGAGCCGACCAGCGTACAGTACCTCGTTATTTACACCCCTGCGTGCGTTTTTCTTTTTTCCTGATTCTCTTCGCGAATTAAAACGCAGCATTTGAAGCAAAAGTGGCATTTTTAAAAGTACGACATTACTTTATATAGCGCGATGGATGTTGTCTCTTTAAGAAACGTGTCCTGTGAAAAGCCCAACGTTGTTTCCATTAAGCAGTTGCTAGGATACACTTTGCAGCATGTAAAGCAAATCCGATTGAGGCGTGCGTGTGTGTGTGTGTGTGTGTGTGTGTGTGTGGGGTCCCACCCACATTTTTGGGCACAAGCGGAGCTGCGAGAGGAGCATCAACACACACACACACACACACACACACACACGCACGCACGCACGCACGCACGCACACACACACAGTCGCTCCTCCGCAGGCCCTGTTCGCCACACAAAGGACACACACGAGAAACGTTTTTCTACCCTCTTCTCACACAAGTGCAACTTTCCCGCCATTTTCGGCATCACATGTGACACAATATTTATATTTATACATCCTCCGATTTCAGCGTTTTACTCAGACCGGAAGGAAATAGTTTCTCACTCTGAGCCGAAACACAACCCTGAGAAATATTGCAGCAACAGATTCCTAAAGACCAAGAGCTGACAAAGAGATCTGGGCTCTTTCACAGTTTATTACCTGTTTTTTTTAATGTGTATCATGTGCACACAAGTGAAAATATGGAGGTTTATACCTGAAAGTGCCCCACATAATGAGTGTATGGCATAGAAATACATGTTGTGGCACATATCCACACAGCATCATTTTACACTCTTTCATACTTATTCATTTAGCCAACACTTTTCTCCAAAGCTACTTACATTGTTAGTTTACCTACAGCAATTTACCCATTTATACAGCTGAGTCATCTTGGGGGAGCAATTTAAGGTAAGTACCTTGCTCAGGGGTACTACAGGTGGGAATCGAACCTGCGACCTTTGGGTCCAAAGGCAACAGCTTTGCTTTCCTTGTTGTGTTCAGGCCCCTTTTGCCAGTGACACAAATTAACTCACTGACAGCCTTTGGCATCCAGTCTGGGTGCAATGCTGGGTGTGGGGGGCGGGGGGCGGGGGGCTGGGGGCTGGGGGACACGGGTGCAGCAGATGCCCAGCATCCCAGACAAGGAGAAGTGCTTTTGTGCCCTCGTCGCAGACGGCCTCCTGGTGCTCGAGGAGCTCGAACCCGGGGAAATTCTACTAGCCCCTGCATGCGGAGAAATAAATGTGAGAGGCTGCAAGACAAGGCGGCGCCCTTCTTTTTGCACCCCCCGCCCCGCCACCTTGCATCGCATCCCCTTTGTCTCCCCTCCCCTTCCCACGGTCTGCAAGATAATGTCATAATTTACAGACACGCATTTCTCGACATGAATCGTGGGGCTTTTTACACTTGATAAGTGTTACCCTTGAAGAAATAATAGTGTTGGGTGAGACGCAGTCGGTGGGTGCGGGACAGAAAGGAGCACTTCAAAAGGAATCTCCCTTTTTCCTTCTTTTTCTGTCTAATGGATAGATAGAAACTGACATGTAATCATCATCATCATCATCATTATTTTTATTATTTCTTATTTTTTTATCATTGCCAAATATTGACAGTGATCAAAGAAGTCCCTTTTGTTCTCCACGTGAACACGATGTAGTTTTGGTTTAAACGACAGAAGAAAATAGAACACTCTGGTGTCATTTCACTGTGCAGAGGTGTGTCTTTGCTCATTTTGCACTTTTTTCTGTGGGGGGGTCGGGGGGGGGGCATGGTGGACGGACTCGGATGTGGCCTTTCTGGTCTGGTATTCAGAAGCACTGAGATTCAAAGTGTGCTTTCGATACTATGAGTATGAGACCCATCCTGGGAAGTAGAGCTGCTCATCTGGGGTTTGAGGGATGGGGTGGATGGATGAGGGGATGGATGAGGGGATGGATGGGGGGATGGATGGGGGGATGGATGGGGGGACGGATGAGGGGACGGATGGGGGGACAGATGGGGGGACGGATGACGGGATGGATGAGGGGATGGAGGACAGGAGGTTCACCTTCCTGCGCAAGTGACCGACGAGGCGTTTGAGCCCCGATGCCCCTTTGGTGCCCTAACGGGGACATGTTTAGTTCAATGTTCAGAGGTTCTCATTGGGAAAAAATATTATCAGCAAAAAAGCGGAACATAATCAATAGCTTTATAGACACTTTTATGCTGTTTGGAAAACTTGCTTCAGTGGCTTTGATGTGCAGAAGTTTTTATTTCAGCCAAATCTGTCCCTATGAAGACACTCAGCTTCACCCCTCAGTCTTATAGTGCGTCACTTACTGTTGTTTTTAATGTTACTTTGTGTTTTTCAGTTTACTCTCACGTGCATTTATTCGTTTAGGAGAAGCTTTTCTCCAAAACAGCCTACTTCTCCGAGAACAACACAACGTTTACATCAGCATAGATTTATATTTCTAATAAACTTAATTGATTCAACACTTTAATCAATGGTGGTTATTATTAATTATATAAATATTATATAACATGTCAAAACACTGAAATACTTCATTATATGCATCTAAATATAGTTATTCCTAAATATTACTTTAAATTCATGCACAAACATAGACAAAATATTAAAATTATTTAAAATGGAATTTTAATTTAAGTTTAAATTAAATTAATTTAAATATTTCATTTTCACTTGGATTACGTAACTGAAATGCACGACTTCAGACATTTATAATGAAGGAAAGACACAAATTGCCATTAATCGCCAGTCATTTTGAGAATTTTTACAGAGGCTATTTGTTCAGTAAATACAGCCGTTAGACACCAGTCTTCAGGGAATCTCTGGCCAGAAGGCTGGTGTTGTACCCATGGTAAATGTAGTGTAATACATTAAATAAAAAGAGGTGATTGATTGTGCCACAGACAGAGCGGATCAATGGGCTGCAGGACACGCGCGCGGCCAACAGGGGGCGATTGTGTGTGTGTGTGTGTGTGTGTGTGTGTGTGTGTGTGTGTGTGTGTGTGTGTGTGTGTGTGTGTGTGTGTGTGTGTCAGTCCTTTACACACAAACACACACACATGCAGTATACAGCATATATTCCAAATGTACCGAAAGCTTAACTTATTCCAAAACTGCCCTTTACGCTGTAAAGAAAAGTGGAAAATGAAACTTCACACACTGTACATTTAAATGTTGAGACGCAGCAAATTTAATATTTCTCGTTGCACAGCGTAAGAGGCTGATGAAGAGGTCTGCTGTGCTCGGTTTCATTGTGCTTTTGTGCAAGTGATTGTTCGGTCTGGAACAACACAACAATGTCTTTTAATTGCTTCTTCTTTTAGGCTTTTTCATAAGTGAACAAATAAAATAATGCCTTTTATTTTCTTAGCCACTTAAAATCAGCAGTGAAGACGGTTTCCTTTTTTCCCAGCTGTTTTTTTTCTTTTTCTTTTCTGTGGTTCCCCCATCAGCGCCCCATTTGAACAAGCTACGCAGGAAGTGCCTAATGACTTTATGCAAAATAAGGGCCCTAAAGGAAATGTAATGATTTAAATGTGAATAAATGCAGAAAGGAGGAGAAAGAAGCCAGTAATTATAGGGAATCTGAACAGCTATCAGCCCCGTTTGTCTACAGTATTCACTGCAGAAATGTTACATTCAGCCTTGGTCCTTTTTGAAGGACGGCACTGCCCCCCCCCCCCCCCCCCACCCACCGCCGAAGAGCCCCTGAGTCCCAGTAATGACCCCTGGTACGCGAGAGGAAGGTTGCAGAACGAGCAGTCGCTCCACTTGTTATCGTGGCAGAATCTTTATCTCTGCTTATGGTAAAGAGGGTTTCCTTCCCTGACCTCTTCCTCTCATCCTGCACTTGGTTTCACAACAATGTGAACCATGTTATTTTTTCTATCGTATGGCTGCTAGGACTTCATATAAACCATGCTCCCAGAATTTTCAGAAACGTACGTATATCTGCCTGCTTCGTGGTTCCACACAAGACGTCCAAAATCAGAAGCACAAAGGTTTTTGTTTCTGGCTCCGATGTGCTGGAGTGATCTCCCTCTGTCACTCAGAGATGCTGAATCCCTGTCAGCCTTTAAGAAGGGTCTAAAACATATCTCTTTTGGACTCACTTTTCTCCTGATCTCCTACGTTGGTGTAAAGCACTCTTTGTATTTTTCTCTGAGACAAACGTGTCTCTGGAGATCATCGCCTGCTAAACTAATAAATGTAAATATAAATATAAATGTATGTGCTCGATAAATGTGCACTATGTCATCCATTAAAAAAGTAATGTGTACCAGCACTCTTTATGTCCTCCTCTATCGTTTGCCTTCCCCACATCCTTGTCCTTCCCTGCTGGAGAAAAGCAGCAAGAAGCCGCCCTCCATCAAACCTGAGCTCGACAAGGACAACTAGAAAGTAAAAAGGAAGCTTCGCTTTCATAGCTCCTTCATTCGTCACTGCAGGAGCGCGAGACCCACGAACCACGAGGACCCCAGCAATGCCCAGCATTGGTAGTCAGGGCCGCATCTTAGCCCAATTTCCTCGAAAGCCGGTTTCCTTCCTCTGACAGCGATTCCATCTGCGGCATTTTCCGATACCGCGGTAACCCTAGAGGCTTGTGCCATTTCCAAGGCGACAAAGCTTTTGATCCTTGAGCGATGCTCCCTCTGAAGTGAAGTCATTGCGAGGCCCTGTTGCTCAAACTTTGTTCCTACATTGGTCTGATGTTCTGAAGGCTCAACGGAAGGGGCGCATTGCAAAGCTGGATGCTGATTGGTTGGCGGCGGTGCCCATCACTCAAGGCGGCGCACAGTAACGCGAAGGAAAGGAGCGGGCGGCGTGCTCCGGAAACCTCCCCATCCATACCCTCAAAGTACAATGCGTCTTTGAGCGAAAAGGCAATCTGTCTCCGCAAAGCCTTTACTTCACTCTTTGCTCGAGAAGAGAAGGTCTTCATGCGCCTCTTGCATTGCGTGTACTTCTCGAAATGTGGTCTTGGAAATATCAAAGGAGTTTCAGCACAAACCAAATGTAAGTGACGGCTCCTCCACACAGAGACACTGAATGATCTTCACTTTCTGACAACGTGAGCAACAATATGTCCAAATCTGAACTTGCGACGAAATTTCCTAAATGTTTCCCCAATTTTCCTTTCTTTATGAACAGTCTCCAACCGTTGATACGGAAAACACAGAAACTTGATAGTAACTAGCACAATTTTCCTGGATACTATCAAAGATTGTTGCCGGAAGGATTATGAAGGTGAACCCGAAGCAGAGAGATCTGAGCGTCTGAGACTTGAGAGCCATGGCTCCCTTTCTTTAGAGCTCTTCACAGCATTTCTCAGTGAAAGACAAGAGAAAGTCCCCTTTCGGTCCTTTTCGATGCGAGACCAAAACAAGTGTCCCATGTGATGGGAAAGCCAAGAGCATCCCAATTAACGTTAACGCTTCCCACCGTATCGATCTCGGAGAAGCCGTGAATGACGCACCTCAACGAGCGTGAGCACAAAGGCCGCAGTGCCGTGATTCTCGCGGTACGGAGCTTCCCAGGAACTGAGCGCGTTTGGCTCGAATACAGAAGCTTTTTATGGAAATTATTTCACAGACACATTTGGGTGCAGCAAGCAACCCAACAGCGATCTCCTTGTAATCAAAGTGTCCTTGGTCATCTTCCGAACCCCTGAGCAAGGTACTTACCCTAAATTGCTCCAGTAAAAAAAGAATACCCAGCTGTATAAAGGGGTAAATAACTAAGTATCTTAACGTTGTAAGCCGCTTTGGAGGAAAGTATCAGCTAAATAAATAAATGAATGAATGTAAAAAGTTGCTTATCAAACATAAGTTTCCTTAGATAAAGACATCGCTAAGTTTACTGACAATAACCTATTAGTAAACAATATAAGGCAAAGCAAAAAGGTACAAAATGTGCAAGGCATAATGTCTGGGCATATGTTGGGGAATTTTAAAATTGTATTTTATTTTCATTTTGTTTTCTCTGTAAATTGGCTTGTAAATAGCAAAAAGAATGACTTGCTCCAAAAACAATCACAAAATAATGTTTTTTTTTTATTTTAAAGTTAATCATTTTCTATAAATTGCTATTAAATATATATGAAAGACTACAAATCCACAGTGAGTAATTTCTGGCACTTTAATGACCCTGTAACCATTTGCTGTCAACTCTTCTTTTAGTCAGATTTCTTTGTAAGAGGCCCATAAAGGCATCATATTAAGTGACATTTTGGCACATGACTGTACTGGGCCATTAAAAAAAAATTAAAAAAAAAAAAAAATCACAGAATCTGGTGACATTCAACAGCAAATGTTGCAAGTCGCTTGTGTGTCTCGGCTTTTTGAGGGTAAAATACACCGGTCTAGACCACGTATTTCCCAGTATGAGCGCTCTGCTGCTGGAGCCATTCAACATTAACTTAAATGGATTTAGGAAAACATCATGGGTCTGCAATTAAACCGCAGGCTCAACAAGACAGGAAGCGTAGTCAGGATTTGACATTGTAACAGAGTATAAAAAATGCTACGTATCGCTTATAGTATGAAAAGTCGATTTTACAACTTTATCATATATTCCACACACGAGCAGAACTCTTTCTGGGAAATTGGCAGCATCCAGAAAGTTTTTCCTCGATCAGATCAGCACTTTGTAGCGAGCAGACTTGCTCGTTTCGCTTCCTGCAAAACCAAACGTCGACGTCGTGAAATCATCGGCTTGGTTTAAAAATACGCGCTTTTTCAACTTCTCTCGAGCAACTCGTCAGCAATCTATTTAAAGCTTCTTTACACACACACGCACGTACAAAAATCACCTTGAGCCTGTGCTCAAAATCAGCCTTGAAAGTCCCTCTGCAAATAAAAATGGCAGAGCGCAAAAATGAGCAAATCTTTCGAGAAGCGAAGCATCCGCCGTTGATCCAGGTGACCTTGTCCCCAGAAGGAAGCGCTTACTTTCCCTACTGCTCCCTCAAATGCCTGCGAACACCAGACAATCTGCCCAGGACTGAGGCATCAAGGGCAAAGACTAAAAGCAAAACTTCAATTTTCAGTACTTGACCACAGGAGGAAAAAAAGAAACTCATTCATTGAAATTAAAAATAAAATAAAAATACTTTATTGAAGAAGAAATACATTGTTTCTTCCCCCCCGGCCAACACTGCAGTCCGCGAAGCGGCGGTGATATTTTAATTCGCTCTTAACAGTAGCGAAGACAAGAAAGAAAAGCTGAATAGCGCAAAAATTTTACCAAGAATTAAGCATTTTATTTGTCAGTGTAAAAAGCAAAAGAAAAAAAGAATGCGGAAAAAAACAAGAGTCAAGTGCACGTGCAATGTGACGTGTGCATCCGCTGCCCTGGGGTCAAGGGGTCAAGGGACTCCAGGATCGCTGAGGGACCAAAGGTTCCCAACTTGACAGGCAATCGGATTCAATATCTGTCCGTCCGTCCGTCCGTTCCCCTCAGATAAAAATACATCATTCATGACCTCGTCTGGCCAATTCCATGACTCGCACCCCTGCCGTTTCATGAAAGGAGCTCAACGACTTGTTTTCTCAAGCCCTTCGTCTGCTTTGGTTCTCCACCCGATGCATCACTTTGCAACCCCTCACCCCTCCCCCCCAAACACACACACACACACACACACACACACACACACACCTCCCCTTATTAGTCTCCTCTCCTCACACTTTGTTTCCTCTTGAGAAACAGAGGCAACCTTGTGGTTCTTTTTAAATCTCTATTACTGTGTTTTTACTTGAGATTCTGAAGATAACGGACAACAAATTGCAGTAGAGAGTGGATGAAAAAATTAAACATGGGAGGAAAAAAGTCACACACACACGAGAATTTTCAAGTCATGTCAAAAGATGAACAACACACTTTTGGTGCTGGAATCGCAAATAGAGAAAAACAGATGGGAAAACAACCGCTTAGTGAAACTAATCCTCTCAACAGCAATTTTAAGTATTAATGAGTACAAATTATTCATTTCATGAAGCTGTTGTGTGCTCTCCTACCTCTATTGTCTCTAAAAATCTGTAAATAAGCACTTTTTTTGTGATTTCCATGTACCACAAAAGATAATTATACTAATATTACTTTGCTGTATAAAAGGTTTTTATTTCTTTTACATTAATTCAATAAATGTGAGCAAAAATCATTTTAAAAACCCACAGCTGTCAATTCCAAGCACTCAACAAAATCGGTCAATTCTTAATTAAAAAAAATTATGACATTATGATTAGTCTGTCTGATGAATTTTAATTTACAGTAAAATGTAAGAACTGGTGGTGAGAAACATAAAATCCTGGATAATAAAATAAACTCCTTTTTAGGGATAACATTATTCATTGAGCTTGATTTCAAATAACGACATTTAAAACAATCTGACTCGACAAAATTAATAAGTGGGGGAAAGGAAGGAATTTTTTAACAGGTATAAATACATGATTGAAGAGATCTGTCTTTGGTATACATTTCCCACAATTAATTACAGTACATATGGAAATTAAGGGCATTCAGACCAGTTCACACCAGGCACAAACACCAAAGCCACAGGGCATACAGTGTCAGTTGGATCATATCGGGGATTCATTATTTCAGTGAACATGGACAAAAAAAAAAAGAAAAGAAAAAACAAACCTGCTGAGCTACTAAACTGCCTTTAAGAGCTCGGCAAATTTGCTGTCGAATGACACAGAAACACAACTCTTATCACAGTGGTTCAACATTAGTTTGTTTGATTATTGCATTAAAAAGCTTTCTACTATATGGGATGAAAAATAAATGTGGTCTTCCAATGCGTATCTAACTTTTAAAAAAAAAACTATAAATATGTCAAACTATAAATAAAAAGAGGCATAAAGTGACACAGAATTTCCAAAAATGTCTAAAAATACTAAGAGATGAACGTGATCAGTTTTCCAGGCTAAACAGACATCGGTAGCAGTAAGAGAATCAGAAAGATGCTGCCGACAACTTGCAACGAGAAGCAGGCGCCGCCACACTGGAAGTGGCCCTTAAATGTCACATGAGCACAGAGAGAGAGAGAGAGAGAGAGAGAGAGAGAGAGTGTGTCGGTGGAGCGGCTTCCGCACACTACCCTTCGTGAGCAAGGGCACGAGCAAACAGGACTTACAACAGCTAAATTAAAGCAGCCCTTTCATGCAAAACAGAAACACGAAATGAACATTTTCATAAGTGTCACATGAGGGACGTCACTGTTCAGTCGAAACAAACAACGAGCAAGTGACGCCATCTCCCGTGCAGCTCCTCCTCCTTCACTTTCTCCACACCGACAGTCACTGTGCTCCTATGAGCAGCACGTGAGCTCGACTGTTTTACAGTTACCGTGTATTCGCACCGCTGAACCCGTTACCTTTATGCTGCGATACTGTGTTGCGGTGGGCCGGGGTGGGGCCGCAGGGGACCGGCCTCCCAACCACTGCTCCTTCCCATTTCTAGGAGGTTCTGCGCACAATAAGCTGTTCTCGTGCAACATTCTTGGCCATATCTGAAGTATGTGCGCCACGATGACAAAAGTCACACACGTCCAACGTGACGCAAGAGCGTACAGAGAAATGGAGTCAGGAACATGGTACACTGGGCATTTTACCTCCAATTTGGGACAGCTGGGAAGGGAAGTTTCGAGTGCGAGCGCACGACATCGTGCCCTGTGCTTCCCAGCATCGGCTCCAGACCAGCGTGACCCTCAACAAGATGAGCAATTGCTCCTCACGGGACGAGCAAAGACACGGGCGGACATTTACAGCACGGCCCACTCTGCAGACACAGTGAGACTCCCTCAAGACCTCCAGCAGTGTGACGCTACAGAATCCGTCCACAAATATACTTAATGACCTCGTGTCACTCATGTCAAAAGTGTCATTATGTAAAATTATTTTTACACACATTTCATTACTCAAATTGCTGCATATATACAGCATCCAAAGTAATTTAAAAATCAATAATAATCAAAAATCAGTAAATCAATAATAATAAAAATAACGTGTTACACTCAGGGACATTTTGAGGAAGCTATTGCTGCTTTCGGGAAGCCTCTTCAGTGCTTTTTGGGTTGTATCTCCCAGCTGATGTCTGGGCTCAACACGGGAAATACTAGGAGCTAAACTAATGTTTTAAAAAAAAAAAAAAAAAGCCAGCACAATCAATCAAAAACAAAATATCACTCAATAAATAGTGTAGCTGAGTTAGAAAATACATAACTTTCCTACCTCTCATACATGATGTTTGAAAAAGTTGTAGCAGCTACTTCATGAGCAGAATAAGAACTCTGAGTACCGAGTCTGAGGCTCTTGTTTCCTCGGGTTTGAGCTGCACTTTTGTTCCACACGGATCACATTGCAGCTCTTCTTTGTGAACGGAAGAAGAATTTCACTGAGACAAAAAGGGAGCGCAGTGTGAGCCAGTGGTCAGGTTTTGTGACAGTAAATACCCATGTCCATATTCATGTCCTCATCCATGTCCTGCACTGTGCCGCCCCCATCACTATCACCTATAAAGATGTTACATTCATACTTTTTTGCAACAATTTGCAAAAAACCCAAGTGCTCTGAACTGGCTGACAAGCAAACTAATGTAAAAAGAAGTTTTGAGAATGACCAAAAAAAAAAATCACTAAACCGTTTATAAATAACAACAATCTGTTATGAACTTGCAATGAGACATGAAAACAGGACGTGGACAAACACCCGACAACAGCGATTAGAAAACTGCAGCCACACACATTTTTGTACCATATGTGCCATAAATTACCTGCTGTTTGTGCGTTTTTAATCAAGACATTTGTCTCAATAATTTTGTTTTATTGTGATCCATCATTTCAAGGAGGATTACTTGAAACATGAAAATTTTAAATGTAAAACAACAATGAAAACGATTCGTTGAAGACGGCCAAAGATTCAGTTCCATAATAATGACAATCCTAACATATAGGAGAACAAGGGACACTCGGCACCTCATTGGCTCTATGAAATGCTAAAACATTCATGAGGAAGATGCAAAGCTCCCTAGATTACAGCAACACACTGGCTGTCTCCCATTAGCTTCACTCTGAAACGTTTGTCCCGTTCACTGTGGCGCAGGAGGAACACAGAGCAGAAGCACCGCGACACACACCGATACACACGTGCCCTGTCTCCGAACTCCTGCCACACGGCTCCGTCGGGCGCGAGCCCCATCGGCCACTTCTTTTCACTGTAATATACAGCAGCATCCATCTCCACTCCAGCTGGAAATGCCTCCGCCAACAAGCTGCGCTGGACGACCCTCTCGGCGTCCCGTGACATTTATACTTTCTATAAATATGGCTCAGCTACTACTTCAGAAGATGAAAAATCTCAGTAAAACACATTATATTAGAGTTCTCTTTGCATTCTATTGACATTTGTTCATTAAAAAGCTATTAACAAACCCTAACAGTTTATAATTGTCTGAACTCCACACAACAGCAGTTGTAGTTCGCGTTTGTTGTCTTTGCCTGTGTCGCCATGGCGATAAAACCAAAAGTTCTTTCCATCCGTCCGTCCATTCATTTAAACGATCCAAATCGAAGTGAGTTTTGTCATCCCCTTGTCACCAAAGGATGGCTGTAAGACCATTCACATAGATGTAGGTAAGACTGTTGGCGTGTATGCAGTAATTTAAAACACACGCGCACTTTTATGGGGGGGAAGAGAAAAAAAAAAAAACACCTCTTAAGATTCATGTGACCCGTGCTGAGAACGGATTCCGAACGCAGGAGTTCTGCAAGTGAAGGCACAGGGTGTGTAAGGACACCCCGCCCTCGCTGGGCTGGCCCACGTCGGCCCGGGTTGGCCGAGGCTCTACGCCGCCATGAGGTACTGGTGGTAGAAGAGGCCGAAGAGGGAGGTGGAGAAGAGGCAGGCGGCGATCCACCAGGTGAGAAAGGAGAGCAGACCACGGAAGAGAAGAGGGCTGAAGACAGTGCGGAGTCCCCCCAAGGCCACGGACAGCTGGCTCACTGATGTCTTCGTCAACCCCACGGGGGCGGTGGGCTCGGGTGCGACGGTGACACTCGCAGCAGGGTTGGCGTTTGCAGCAAAAGGGCAGGGCTGCTCGGGGTCTGAGAACACACCCCATGAGTGACCACCTGCCAAAACAAGAGGAGATGTAACGTCCTTAGTTGAAAAAGACAGAGCAGCAGGCAGCACAATGTGCAAACATACAAACATGTTTCGAAATACTTCTGAAGCCACACATGGTAAAGTTCTGGAGGAGGAGAACAGGTGCTGACGTTTTACTCTTGAGGGACAGTATTAATCTGAGTTCCTTCAGGTAAAAAATCCAGACCCATGGTGGCCCACTTCTAAGCTGACTGCTCTGAAGCAATGTCTGCCAAGCGAGAAGAAAACCAACTGCGGTTAATAGTGTCCCGTCCTACTCACCTAATGTCTTAAGGAGCAAAGTTGTGTGCAGCAACATGACGAGCGGAGCGACATACTGCAGCGCGATCACGCAAAGGTAGTAGAAAACACGAGCGACCTACAGGCAGAAAGAAGTGACGTCAGTGACACAGGTACAGCGCACCTGAGGGGAACCCGGCTACTTGGAGCAGGTGGGAGGGACGGGGGGCACTTTAGCACACATGACCCCGCAGTGTGTAAGACCCCCCTCTTCCTAAGTATGCGCTCAGCAGTCCACCCCGTTTCCCTGCCCTCACTCAACAGGAAGCGAGAGCCGTCTATCGTCGTCACACCCTCTAAGGCCGCCGTGATTCCCACGACTTCCTCCACGTGAAAAGGCACTTCCTGGAGGCCACTCTGTCGTGACACACCTTTGACAGTGCGCTAACAACAGTGTACTTACAATGGTGCCCCAACACTTTGTTTTGGGTTCTGAACCCTTTTTCTTTCCTGGTTTGGAGTTAAAAGGTGTCTTGTCTTAAAGGGTTATGACAGTTACACCTTCTTCATTTTTTTCCCTGAGTACACTTGGCATTTTGATAACTACCTCATGTTTGTTCTCGTATGTCTTGTTGTCTGCACACTGCTCGTCTTCCAGCCTTGGGTGGTAACAAACGAAAATTAAACAGACTGCAGCTTCACTGTTGGCAGAAGTTTTGAAGAAGCTCCAGGAATCTGTGCTTAGATGGTTTGAATGGACACTGCTTTGATGGTCTCCAAACTCAAGCGTCACACTCACGAGTTGAGACATCAGACCATTTCTTGGGACTGAGCGTTTCATCCATGTGTGAACAATACACGCAAGACACAAAGGAACAAGAGCCAAGCATTTGCTCTGTAAGACACCATTACCATCTTCTGCAGGTCCACAGTGCTGATGCGCCCCGCCTCCTTCTTCATCTGCTCCACCCCCTTTTGAGCCAGGTTGAGGTAAGCCTGAAGGTGGTGGCGCATCATGGCCAACCGGAGTGCGCACAGCAGCAGGATGGCCCAGAGGCGCAGCGTGTCGTAAGTGTCCTCGGTCATCCTGTAGCCCAGAGAAGTCCGGTTAGCGTGAGGGTTACCGCGCTCCTAAACTCTGCTTTACCTCGCAAGAGTGGTGTCGCACCCAGGAGGAGGGTAAGTGCAACTTAGGTGCCAAAGTGCCGCTCTGCTCAGCCAAGGCTTTTCAGTGGGAGGGTGACTTAATTTACACTGTTACTTAAATTAATGTGCTCAACAGGTGAACTTCTCTCAACATTTTTACATGTGTATTCGGTGGGACACTAGAGCAGAGAGGGTTAAGTGCCGCGGCCAAGGGAACGAGAGCAGGGGCCCTTGAGTCGCTACACTGACCGTTTAGGTTGTGAAACGACGACGACAGAAGGAAAGACCACGAAAAGGTTACCCACAGAGGCACGCTTTCTTTACTCAGGGTGGGGTTCATGATGTAGTCCTTCGTTATCGGTTTCACCCACAAGAGTACCATAATAAGAGGAGCCAGAAAGTTGATGTGAAGCAAAGTCCTGCGAAAAGCAAAAAAAGAGAGCATGAAGGGCATACATACACTGTATATCTGTATAAATACATAAATGTGACCACATAACAAAAGGAAATAAAGCAGAAAACAGAGGGAGGGGCACACATGTACCAAATACTCTGTGTATTGACAATTTTGTGCTCTATGAAAAAACGAGGATCAGTGTAGCAATAAGATCTCAAGTTCATTCTTCTGCATAACGTTGCATTAATACTTAATTCCCCAATATGTGGCTGTATTCGCACTGTGGTACGTGTGGATTAAATCATTTATCGGAACCACTGGGTACGATGAAGTGTGAGGTGCAGACGTACTGTGTGACTCTGGCGGTGGTCAGGTTCAGGGCATCCAGGTGCATCTGGGCGAGGCGCAGCCCAGGGAAAGTGAGGAAAGCTCCGATGAGGGAGCACAGCAGGGCCAGGATCAGCTTGAATGTCAGCCTAGAAATGGGGCCCCTGAGGGACAGGAGAGCAGCGTCCTGAGCAAAGGGCGTCCCCTCGCTCTTCCAACGCACGGGGCAGAGCAGTTTTAACAATGCCACACTGTGCCGTCAGGAGACAAGCAGTCAGAGTCCACCGTGCTTTCAAACGGCCGCAATCGCAGCACATCGTCCCAAAATGTTGCGGGAACCCTCCATGAAACGACGAAAGATTACTGGAAGCCCCGACTCCACAAACTGGCCTCGTTCTGCTAAACCAAAGACGCCACCTTTACATCCTATTAAGAAACATTCAACATTCAAATGAAATATTCGTCAACACAAAAGTTAAGGAACTTACTGTGACTCCAGGCCCTGGTTTTCGAGAAACTGCACTGCACTTTCTGAGAAATTTGTAAACCCTGAAAGATGCAAACAAAGAATGGGTCCAGGATTTAAATATATCCATTAGCAAGGATCCATCCCCCATTTTTTTCAACATGTGGTCCTGCTACGGTTGGGAAAAGGTGAGGCACAGTGTCCTTTGGAGGAGGAGAACTTGAGCACTGATCGTGGACATTCCTCGGAAGCAGCCAAGTAACTCGAGTGTTCCCTCGAACCCTTTTCCGTTCACGTCTCTCCTCGGACCACTCGGGTCCCTCAGGTTCCAGAAGACCAGGCTACATGGCAACACTCTGCTGTCTACACCCAGCGCACCTTTTCTCATATTTTCACTTTCACAGATTGAGTGTTTGTAAAAGCACCGCAGTGCCATTTTTACCTGTTTCAAGGCCAAACTCGAGGTAATTCTCGGTCACAATCAGAATGGCCATGGCTTTGACAAAGAAAAAGAAGGCGAAGGTGACGCAGAGGGATCGTTCCCCACCTTCTTCCACCCTGAAGTAGTGAGTGGTCAGAGAGAAGAGGATCTTCCTGCGTGACAGAAGCGTTAAGAAAAACAGCGCATGGTATCAGAAAGGCGTCGGCACGCAGCGTTTGAGAAAGCACTCAACACCGCAGCTACACATAAGGAAGAACGGACCTCGCGATGCAGGACAACTTAAGTCATTTTTACGACGTTCCATAGTGACACTGAGCCGAACAAAACAAAAGTGAGCGCTAGTGTACCTATTCATGGCGACGCGTCATTTCCAGTTTAAATAGATTTAGTGGAAATTTTTCAGAAACGGAAAAAGGACTCCAACGCTGAACAGTGTGCAGCTCGGCAATCAAAGCACAACTGCTCTAGTTGTGTCACTCTCAATCTCTCTTGCTCTCGGAAAGCTCAGAGGTGTGTTGGCGTCACTAGAAGGGCTTCACGTACTTCATCAATCCAGTAACTTGAGCGAATCTTAAGAAAGTAGAAATTAAATTGCACTTGAAATAATCATTCCCTTATGTATTTACATGTGGAACAGCTAAGAACATAGAAGCATTTTAAGAGTTTAACAGAAATAATAAGCACATGACAGCAATCTTTTTAATTGTATTTTTTCTTTCCTTTTTTACAAGTATTCTTACTCAGAACAAATCTCATTTAGATTTCTTAAACTCTAAAGGGTCTACAGAATTAACACATTAAATGCAGAGCACAATCAAGAATAAATGATTAAGAGCTCATTGGGGGGGGGGGACACACAATAAAAACTATACTAGTACAGCCCTAATCGTTGCATATCCATAAATATATGTAGGGCACTGTAACCTTTAACAGCGATATTGTTTGAAAGTGTACAAAAAGATGAAAAAGATGCCGAACAAGCCCACTGCCTCGAGAACCCTTAAATGCTAGTAAAGCACTGTAGCACAGGCATGCGTACCACGCTCACTAAGTCCAAAGCAACTCACAATTATTTACCCATTTATACAGCTGGGTAATTTTTTTTACTGGAGCAATTTAGGATAAGTACAATACTCAAGGGTACTAGAGCTAGAGGTGGGGTTTGAACCTGCGACCTTTGGGTCCAAAAGCAGCAGCTCTAACCACCGCGCTACCAACTGCCCGGCTGTCACTTGTTAACGGAAGGCGCTCCGAGTTCACGGTCAACGGTGAAATTCAGGGAGCCTACACACCGCCGCGCCACCCAGAGGTGAGTAGTGCTCTGCTGTAGCTCTGCCTTCAGCCCAGGAAAATCCTTGACACTTGGCACTGAGACCTGTGAATTACCACGATTACTGGATTTGCTCTGAAAGAGGAAAAGACGTTAAGAGGGCACGCTCTGTTGGCTGAACTCGAAATGTGTGTCGCCGATTTACAGACGAAGCCCTTTGAAGCCCTTAAAAAGTACCGACATGGAAAGGAAAACTCAGAGCACATGCTGTACAACGTTGCATTTATATATTACACACGGCAGCACAAATAGCCTCAAAATCCTTGTATTCCTCGTCTCAACACAAGCGCTCATGGTCAGTGCCATTCCAGCAGAACACTGAACATGGCAAGCCCAGCTATACAGCGTAACCTCCCACGTTACAGAGGTAACGCACTCCCCAAAAATCCCCTCGTAAGGGAAGTTCTCATAAGTGAAAGACGTAACTACAATGAGTGTCAATTGGGAGAAAATTGTTCCAAAGAAGTTAGTTTTTTTTTGGCCATAATTTTAAGTACAGGTCGGCTTTTGTCAAATGTTCCATTTTCCCTGTAAATTTTATAACAAGTGCAGGGTGTTCCAGTGGCGTTCCGATAGTGTTCTAAATGCCAAAATACCGCAGAAAGGACCAATCAGAAGTTTGAGTACACCTGCTGGAAAACAGCTTTTTTCATACTGACATCATTTTGCATCCAGGTCTATGGTTTGAGTGATCCTTCACTTTCCTTCTTGGCATCATCATCATCATCTTCTTCTTCGCAGTTCATGCACAACTGTAGGGTTTACTTCAGGTTGTTACCTTGCTGAACAGTGCAGGAATGACACACCTCTGAAGCATGTCATGATAGCAGCAGTGCTTAAGATTGACTTGGTAAACATCACCAGCTGTTTAACCCAGAGAGCAACCCTCCCTGACTCCCTTTCCCAACTCCATGAGCTTCTCCCAAGATCTTACTTATATCTCTAACCAACTTGCATGGCTTTTTAGGCCTCTTTAATGTCTCGGAATGTCTGCCTAATTAATACAAGTCAAAACATCATCTTCTCCTTAGACTAGCGGCTCTCCATCCTGGTCCTTGCCAGCTGCACTCGACTGCACTATTTGCACAAAAGTAAACACATGTAGCTTCCACTCTGAGAAGTGAAACTGGCAGTGGTTTTGAAGAACTGGAAACACTTCTGTATATGCTGCAGGACTCAAAGACCAGAGATGAGACTTTTTGCAGCCATAAGCAGAACAGTAAAGTACAGTATATCTTCAAGTTAACCATAATGGTCCTTGGTATTTTGCCATTGTTAACTGGAGAAAGTTGTTTACAATCTGGTTAGATCACATAAAAATATGTGCTTTTCCCACTAAGGTTTAATCTGCACTCTCTTGTTAACAGCTATCCTACAGCTTTAAGAACACTTACTGAACATTTTCCACATAACAGCCTTTGCGTTTGTTTGATCACGAGAAGAGTACGATCTAGGGGACCTAATAATGGCCATTAAGAGCCTTCCAGACATATAAAACTGTCAGCAACGATTTCAGTCTTGATTTCAGAAACAGGGAACACAAGACATAAAAGGCAAGGTAGGGGAAGGAAGGAGGGAGTCCACATTTAAGCCAGGAATGGTGCCTGAGTGTTGCGGTAGCTCACAAAAAAGGATACATGACAAAGGCCAACACCAGCAGGCACCACACAACGCTGATGTTCATCTCGCCAGCGGGTTCCGCCAGGCTGTAGTACAGCTCCGTTATCAGGTACACGACAGTGGCTGCAACCGTGAAGTCCACCAGCCACTGGTACTCGGGGAAATAATGCAAGGCTACAGGGGATTAGAAGAAAGCAGTACTGCAGCGGGCAATGCACACAACATTGCTACTTGTGTGCCATTTAAAGAATCATGTGTAGTAGACAGTTAGCTAAATGAATAAACAAACATGCAACCTTAACCAAAATTACCATTTACATTTATTTGTTTAGCAGATGCTTTTCTCCAAAGCGACTTCCAAAGAACTCTGTGTAGTGTTACCAGCCCACACAACTTATTCACCACAGTGACTTACACTGCTAGATACACTATTTACACTGGGTCACTCATCCATACATCAGTGGAACACGCTCTCTCCGTCACTCACACACTACGGGTAAACCTGAACAGCATGTCTTCGGAGTGTGGGAGGAAACCAGAGCACCCAGAGGAAACCCACGCAGACATGGGGACAACATGTCAACTCCACACAGACTGAGTGGGGATCGAACCCATGTCCTCTCACACCCGAGGCGCTGTGAGATATCAGTGCTACTCGCTATGCCACTGTGTTGGCCCATTTTATAAAAAAAAAATTTGCTCATATATTATTGTTACACGAAACACGCACTTTCATGGAAACTCAGAATTACATGTGAACTCTTACCCAGTGTGTCCACTTCAGTGACTGACTTGGTCTCCAGCTGCAGATCAATATCCTTAGGAATGGTCAATGGCTTGTTCTCGATGTGCCCATTGTATTTCCTGAATGGAGATGAAGGGTGGGTTACAGGTGAAAGAAATTCATCAATGATTACATCAGCTGTGGCATTTGCGGCGAACGGCGGCGCGTCGACGAAAAGGAGGAGGAAAAGTACTCCGGTGAGACACGCTGATCAACTAGCACTGGTCTTAAGAATTCTCACAGGACTCTGAATACAATAAAAAGCCTAAAACACAGGGATGTACTGTGTTAGTGTTCCACGGAGTAACAGAAAGAAGCACCACGGAATGTGCGTCTTCCTCCTCTACTGAACAGAACCACCACTGGGAGAGAAGGTGAATCAAACATGAACTGTTGATTCTTTTTCCCAGCGTTCATTTTCTTTGTGCGGCACACAGTGGAGAAGCCTAGCCCCCGGGGGTGGGGGGGTCCCCCCCAGACGGAATATCACTCAAAGCCAAGGGAGAAAGGGAAACTGCGTGGTAGGAGTAGGAGACCTCGGCTGTGATTTTCACGAAACCCGACTGCTTAACTGTCATCAGAGTCTTTTTAAAGCCTGAAGGAGACTGGGCTCCATTGTTTTGTGCTCCAAGTCGAGGGAGGTGACTGCGAACCATCCGTATCCTCGAGGACTGGCGAGCGGAAGGATCGAAAAAACAGCACGTTTACGGGCAGCCCGCACAAATCTGAGACGGCGCTCTACCCTCCCCCCTCGGCGGCACTCTGACGAGCTTCGCTACGACAGCGCGGTGGCGAGCCCGGCAAGTGGATCAGCGGTTTCCAAGGGAAACCAGAAAATAACCAGCCCTTTTCATCTTTTTTTCTACGCCGGTTCTCAAAGGATTAATAGAATTGGCCATAAAAAGGCAACACTTAAACACGCGACTCCAAACTTGTTTTCCTGCAACACTAAGGACTTGGTGTTGAGCCACAACATAGAGCTGGGACCAGCACGAGGGTGTAGAGAGGCCACTGCCGTCATTTCCAGCAGCCAGAGGCTCCGTGGTGGGGAACTTTGTGCCCCCAAGAGCTGCGGAAGGGCCGTACCAGGCGTCTCTTAAAGCACCTGCGCCTCTTCTGTGTTTGTTCACACCATATGAGGTGCTGGCAACGCATGTCCACATAATTTCAAGTCAACTCTTTTGGTGGGTCATGGAGAAGGAGGGAGGGAGCGAGAGAGAGAGAGACACTACAGGGTTACAAGAGGGGTGGAGGGGATCATAACCTTAGGCAGTCTGTTCGGTCTGGGATTTGCATTTTGAAAAGACGACCTGCACAAATGGAAGAAAAACCTGAAAAACTAAGACTTGGGGGATAAATATATGTGACACTGATACAAAAGCCATATTTTTCCTTGTGTGACTGTATTTGCCAATTGTATAATTCATTGGGAAACGGTGCAATCTGACAGCGGCCACCCGCAGTGGGTCCCGAAACAGAGCGTGTCCTTTGTCACGTCACGTGGCACCGCTCTCTTTGATACCAAACGGGGAGAAAAAACAAAACAAAACAAAACAAAAAAAAATAAGGTATAGGACTGCACAGGATATAGCCACCGGCAGGAGGGCAGAAACACGCACTGTTTACCATGCTCGCCGAGTCAAAGCCGCTGAACCCGTTCGCTCCTGGACAGTGCGAGGCAGCGCCAGCTGTGAGCCCACCTGTCTTTTTTGTTCTTTCCTTTCTGCTGCTTTCCGGCAAGGCTCCTCAGCTCACCTTCCGTGGGATGCTGGTACCACTTGAGACTGAGGGGAGAGGAGGCAGAGGTCACCGTCGTGAAACTACAGGTTTGAGGGCTCTCGAAAGCAGAGGGGGAGGGCTTGCGGATGGGCTTTGAGATTACACTGCCAAGAAGGGTGAAGATAAGACAAAGAGACGCCATGCTGACTCTAACTCTCACTGACTCTGGGCTATCTTTTAATAGCAAAAGTGCAGCGAACGCTAACAGGGAGTCTACGTTCTCTGTCCCGGAGACTGGAAATGCTGCTGGAATATCGCATCAATAAAATAGAACATACGCAGGACTTCGGACTGGGGGAAATTTCCTTTTGTGACATGCAAGCTCAAAAGAGTGCAGTTTTTCATGACCTGTAATAAGATGCAGGTGAGGGAATTGCGATCATCTCTGGGTTCGTAACAGAAGGAATTGGTTGAGAAAACGCAGGATAGCCACTGATTGGCCGACTGTGATAAACAGACACGTGCGCGACCCCCCCCCCCCATTCGTGTTAATCTGAAGCGGGGCGAAACGACGAGGGGACGTCTCAAAAGCAGTGGAAGCGAACACAAAGAAGAAACACGGCAGGCAGTTCACACGCAAGTGAATTTTAAAAAGTGCCATTTCAAAAGAGATCGCTTTCAGAAATATCGTTCCCCCCCTAATTTCCTCTTTCACTACTTAGCAGGTAATAAATGCTCATGTGTGCCCACTTGGGCTTTAGGTTTTCATTTTCACCGTGAATAAAAACAAACACAAGTCACACACACACACACACTGACCCGTATGTGAAAATATTTAAAATTCTGCCAATTTCAAAGTGAGCCGAAAGGCAAATTTCAAAGAGATGGTTATCCTCCTTAAGGGATGGACTTAAAAATCTTTCACAACTTGCTTTGAAGGCCAAATATTCACAGAGCTGCCTTCATTTTCCAGGGGGAGGAGGAGGAGGAAAGAACCACTTGTCAAACTCAAATGTAGTGCAGCTTGCTGACGTTTAAGGGACCAGGCCGGTTTTGTTTTTCATGTTTCTTTATTTATTAACTTTTAATTAAGCAAATCTCTGGGGTGTTGCTTGTGTCTCTCTGCTTGTGCCAGACTTCTCTGAAAACACTTTTAGGCCCCAAAACAACTGCTGATTAATTATTAATTGTGTTCTGAAAAGCTGTTTACTGCAGAACACATATGGTGCTAATGAGAGAAAATGAAGATTTTTTTTTTTCCTTCTTTTTCTTCCTGCTCCTCCTCTCCTCCACCACGCCGGGTTGTCCTAACGCCGGGTGCCCTTTGGTTTTTCCATCCTAAGGCTGGAAACAAATTCCTTTCACCTAAAGAAAGCACACAACACAAGGGCACTCGTGGAGAATGTGGGAAAAACAGGGTATGATAGTGCAGCTTGTCACACATTTATTCACCAAAGCTCGGCGTAAACTGAGGATCAGAAAGATTCAACTCTGAAGTTTACAAGATGCATGTTTTACCCGCCGCTGCAGAGCAGCCATCTTGCAAAGGAGTAGTGAGGGATAATCTTCTGGATGACACTGGCCATTACCATGGTAACCACTAGTTGAACGCCAATTACACCCTGTGGAGAAACATAAGAAAGTGAGTTTATTTTAATGAAACATTTTTAAAACGTAGTTACACAAGACCTTGACTAAGATCATTCTTATTGTAGCCACTCGTGGGATGAGTAAGCACCTGTGTAAAAATAAAGAGAGTTCCTTAACATTGCTAAACTGATCACAGAGTGATCGTGAGCGAACGCGGTCCGGCTTGGCACATGGCACGAGTCACTGCTTGGATGACAAAACATCCTTTGTAGATCTTAAGGAAAACGATGAGCGGCGCAGCAGTGAACGTGCCCAAGGAAGAGCGGGCAGCTGACACAGTAAATGTCCAAAGAGAATTACGGCCACTACGTTGCAATGCACAAAGAGCACTGTAAAAAGGACAACGCTCTTTTACTGCACATGCATTAGGTTTACTGTATTCAGAGAGGGCAAGCAGATGTAGAAGGAATGCAGCAGAAGTGAGGAAGAGGAGCATCACACCACTTCTTCTATGTAAGAACAGTCACCGAACCCATCTGCATATTGGCAGGAACATTGGATTGACCGAGAAAAGGAACAACTCCCTGGTAGGGGCAGGGGATTGAAAAAGGAGGCCACCAGCTATTCAATTAGTGCTACTCAAGAGAGCATTTAGAACTGAAAGCGAAGGTCCCGTCACTGACCCTGTCCAGGTGACCTACAGGACGACACTCAGTGTTTCTGTATTAATCGAACCCTTAATATGACAGAACACTGAAAACTATGTCAACAAACTGACGTGCAAAACGAGGGACTATGTGATTATCGTGATTACCGACATTACGGAGACTTGTGACACATGCAAACAAGGGCTAATGGAAACTGAGGACTCAACGCAGCAGGAGTCAAACAAACTGAGAAGGCGATCAGACGGAGGGTCTGGTCTCACACCTGTCATCTGTCGCGAGGCGAACAAAACCCTAATTGAGTCCTTGTCAATGCAAAGAAATTCCGCAATAAGGGTATTAAATGCAACTCCTCATACTAAAGTCCAACTCTAGTAATCCATAGGGGTATGTACTGTACTTGTACCTTGGGGTATGTACAGCATTGTACTGTACTGCACTGCACTGTAGAAACACCAGCAACGCTATCATCACCCTCTTCAAAAGAAGCAACTGCTACAAAACTACACAACACAGCAGCTCCTCGTATCACAAGCACCGTCACTCATTCTATCTTTATAGCATCTTCTTCACCCTCTCACGGCAGAACAAGCGAGAGCTGTGTTTACGAGTCCGTGAAACACACCCCGCGCGTTCAAAGGAATGGAACCAGAGTGTGCGTCTGCTGCGTTTTGCTGGTTTCCGCAGCGTTTTCAGCTCATCGCTGGTGTGTCTCCATCAAGCAGTCCGACAAGCAGTCGTATCGAGGAACGTTTGGCATATCTCGATTCCATTTAAAAAGCACAGCTGACTTCTAGAATTTAATCATAGAAAAACTTTCAAAAATTAAGGAACTATGACATGAATGACCCAAAGGACATTTGGACACAGTTTTGCTCAAGTTGCAGGAATTATTAAATTTACTCAAGATATTGTTGTATGTAAACACACCTCGAATTTCTTTCTTAGAGAAGCAGCTGACGCTCGTCCTTCAAGTCCAGAGGGTAAGTAAACTTCTCCAGTCCTTAACAAACAGTCATTTGCACTTTCTTACTTATGGAACAACTGATAAAAACGTACAAATAAAAAAGTGACACTGGTTTGGAACAAATGTGAAGCACGTAGCTGGGCCCACGTGCATGTAAAAGTACATACTGAGCACAATTTAGACAGAAAAATTTAAAGACGGCCTGTACAGAAATTGTCTATTCCCTGTAGACTATGTGAACACATTTTGTTTTTCATAACTGAAAACAATGAAAGTCCTACGTGTTACATTTTAGCTTGGACTGAAGCACCTTTCCCCTGCATCAACAGCACAAGCAGTACAAACAGAAGTGAATAAAACAGACTATGCGTTGTGTGTTTATTCCGCTAATATGGCCTTTTCTCGTCGCCACACCTTGTATTTCACAGCCGCTGCTACACAGTTCTTCAGATACATAAACATTCACATCTCAACTCAAAGTACAAAAACTTTTCAGTGTTAAGGTCGCTGACAATTTATGGATTTTGGAGGAGATGTCAAGAAAAAATAATCTTAAAAAAAAAAAAAAATGTAACTTTGCAATTGCTGATCCATTGCAGGGGCCTCAGATACTTCGATCTGCCAACCTGTCAGGGTCTTCAGTCCAAAGTCAATACTTTTGTGGGAGTCACACCAAGGTGATCCCAAATGTATCAGCTTTATTGCTAAAACAATTTCAAAAGCATAAATGATCATTTAAGTATCAATGAACTGAAATCCACTATGCTGATGGTTTTGTACCGTAGTAAACATGGACAGGCATTCATCACCATCTCTTTAAGTCACAGGTCTGTTTATATGAAAACCCAACATGGGATGCATCTATGTGTGAGCAGGGCTCCAAGAAATTAAATACAAAAAAGTACGTGGCACACAGGTCATAGGTCACATGGATATGCATGAGCAGTGCACAATGCATCACTCCATGCACATCACCTCTTCACATGTTGACTGAAAAAGCCAAAACCAAAAGCATGTGGTACTCTATACTAACCCCACCTACCCCAATGGCAAACAATCTACACCTAAAATACAAACACAGTCTGTTCCAGAAGGCCTGTTGAAAATAAGTGGTCAGATAATGACATTGACTTCCTATAGGCAAAAAAGTTCAACGCTCTGGTTACGACCTACGAAGCCATCAACGGATCTACTCCCCAATATCTACAAAACCTGATCACTCGCTACACCCAAACCAGACTGGTACACTCCTCCACCTCTGCCTGCCTGGTGGTCCCACACAAAACAGGTCCAAAATGAAAAGCACGAAGGTTTTCGGTTCTGACACCAACGCGATGGAACGAGCTCCCCCTCTCACTCAGAACTGCTGAATCTCTCTCCTCATTAAGAAAGTCTCAAAACACACCTCTTTCAGATTTACTTCTCTCCTGATCTTGTAAGTGCATGATAAATGTGCACGAGTGTATTATGTTTAATAATTTGTTTAGGAATGGAAATGCATTTTCGTTGCTACCTCTGTAATGTATACTGGTTTACACCGTGGTATGTGACAAAAGGACTGTACTCTAGAATCGTGTGTCTGTATCCAAATCTTTCTCTCTGTTGATAATGAACTTTTTGCATTTTTCTCTGAGGTGTATGTTGCTCTGGATAAAAGCGTGTGCTGAAGGAATACAAGGAAATGTAAAGTGTACACACCAGTAAACAATACAGTTAAGGAAACGCGAGCTGGATGTGTTTTTTCTACATTTTTAAAAGGAAAACCCTTTTAAGAATATTTCCACATTAGTTGAGGAGCCCATTAGGAAGCACACTGTTACCGTTTCCCCATGTGAAGCTTACTGACAGCTACAGCTGGGATCACCAACTGGCTCATCTCAAAAGAGGGTGTCACCAGCGTCACTTACCCTGAGATGGCAGGGCTTCACCTGGGTAAGGTGTCGCAGCTGAAGATATGCTGAGATATTTTTCAATCAGTGCTAGAATAAACTGGTAGATGTATACATGGGTAAAGAATTGTCAGTCACTTTGGAGACAAGTGTAAGATAAATGAACAGATGTGGAACT
Organism: Scleropages formosus; assembly: GCF_900964775.1. Lineage (NCBI taxonomy): Eukaryota > Metazoa > Chordata > Actinopteri > Osteoglossiformes > Osteoglossidae > Scleropages > Scleropages formosus. The sequence continues at coordinate 37,490,378 of NC_041811.1, read as the reverse complement.
CCTGCACAGTTCTGGGGATACACCTCAAACAGCTGCAAAAGAGCACTGAAAACTAGAACATGGGGGGCAAAACCAGTGGGAACTGTGTATTTCTGCATAATTCAATAAGGCTCATCTTGCGCAATACACAGGATGCTGTAAAGAATCCAAACAAATGAAGTAGGTTTGTTTAGACAACATAACTGTGTGTTAGAGCAACAAAGGTTGTGTTCTTCAAAGCACACACCAAACAGCTGTCGAGGTTGTAGCAAAGTCACACTGGTACTGGGCGGTATAATGAGTAGCGTTGCCATCTCACAGCGCCGGGGGGGGGGGGGGGGGGGGGGGGGTGCGAGAGGAAGTGTGGAGTTTGCATGTCCTCCCTGTGTCTGTGTGGTTTTCCCTCTGGATGCTCTGGTTTCCTCCCACAGTCCAAAGACATGCTCTTCGGGTGGACTAGTGACTCGAAGTCACCCACAGTGTGTGAGTGACAGAGAGTGTGTGTGTGTGTGTGTTCCACTGATGTAGGGATGAGTGACCCACTGTAAGTAGTGTACCTAGCAGTGTAAGTCACCGCAGTGAATAAGGTGTGTGGGCTGATAACACTACATAGAGTTCATTGGAAGTCGTTTTGGAGAAAAGAGTCACTAAATAAATAAATGTATCATTTAAGTGACACTTTCCTCCAAAGCAATTTATAGTGTTAAGCTACTTACAATTATTTGCTCATTTATACAGCTGAATAATTTTTACTGGAGCAATTCAGGGTAAGAAGCAAGAGTACTAGCAAGAGGTGGGATTCGAACCTGCGACCTTCAGCAACACCTCTAAGCACTAGGCTTTCATCTGACCCAACAGGTAAGATGACAAACCATACGAAAGAAAAGAAGCAGAATCTCTCTGTTGGTTTGGCTACAATCTTTGTTGTTTAAACACAAAAATGACAATAAATATTAAGAGGTTTTTATAGCCCAAACTTGAATATATAAACTAGTTAGTTGATGTTCCACAGATACTAGAAACGACAAGAACTCAAGGGTCCAACTCCAGGTGACTCTTAGGGGTCAAACTAAGGTCACAAGGACAGACACGAGGAAACCTCCCAGCGACAGCCAGGGTCTCGCGACCAACGCGGCGCGTGGCGCCACACACTACTGCGCGCGCGCACACGTTCCGTCCCGGCGCGACTCTCAACGCAGGAACCAGCGAGCTAAACCAAGTAATACTGACACGTTTTTTTCTGTTCTTTTTGCAAATAAACATATTTTGTTGCGGAGTTTCCCCAAACACTGACATCAGAGACATGTCATGTCGGTGTGTGTGACGGAAAAAACAGACATATACTCCGTTACAGCACGCCACGAGGCAAGCGGCGCGCGCCGGCGGCTGACGCCGGGGATGCCGATGCGACGTTAGCTGCACCGTAGTGACACAGAACCCGAAAGCCGCGATACTGAGTCCATGAACAGGTGTGTGTGTGTGTGTGTCCTGCGCGGATGATTTACTCACCATAACGATCGCGGTGATGTCGCTGTAATTTGGGAATCAGACTCAACCTGGACCTGCTGCTTCAGTGAATACCCCTACTACTAGGCGTAAATGCAGCCTCTGGGCGCACATAAGCGTTATTGTAAAGTTGCTGAGATGCAGTACTTGTGACCTTGATGAACTAAACCCTCCGCCACCTCCGCACTAAATTGTACAAAACTCGCCCCGTCCATCCGTCTCCCACTGTTTCCGAGTGCTAGAGGTCACACTCAGACTCCGGCAACTTAGCTGACTCTGCATTCGCCTGTGTACAATTGAACTAAGGGGGAAGTTTTGCTTTGGATAGAAACACGAGAAAGAACTTCACTTTCCATCTAGCCAGATACATTTATCCGTGTCTTTGAGACTCTCCGTATTACCGAGGATTACTGAGCTCGTGTTGTACGAACGGTTTTATTTTTATGAACGCTGCCTTTTTGATCAGGGAATTCTCGCGACTACCTAAGAAAGGGAAGGACCCCGCCGTTGAGCGACGCAGAGGTCAACAAAACTTGAGTAGTTGCGGCGGTCGTTCAGTGTGCGCGGAAGGCAGCGTTGCGGCTCCGTAGTGAAATGTTTTAAAAAAAAAAAAAAGTTATAGTTGGAAGTGAAGGAAGTTAATAACTTTTGATTGTATACATTTTAAATGCCCGTTATTGGTACGCGACCTAATAATTGCAGATTTTCAGTAGAGACGAGTTTAGAAGAATGATTTTCAAGCGTGTTCGTTTTCCGACACCGAACTGAACGTAATAATATGTCAATAAATAATAACAAGGAAGGCGGCACTGGCACAAAGGATGTTACCATGGTATTACCGCATTTAACTTGTTTCGCTACTTTTTCTGGTTTCAGCATTCGGCAGTGAAAACACGAATCAGGCGAAACGTTTGTTTAATTTTTATGTGTGGACTGGGCTCAGTGTTTATATACGTGATCATGATGTTTTTTTTTTCCGTCACATCATGATGTAGGAAATTACTCTTTGAATCTACACCTTTTTTTTTTTCTTTTTTTTTTTGTTTAAACAACAAAAACAACAATAGGAGCGCATGGAATATGGCAAAAAAAACATGGTACATAGAGGCTACAAATAGAGCTCTGGCTGAAAAAGGACTAGAGCCAATTTGCGTTGCTTTCATATCTGTAGAGTTTTAAACATTTCACAAACAGCGAGAGGCCTTGACGTGTTTGAACCCGTAACCCTCCCAACCCTAACCGCAGTACCGCACTGTACCACAGTATTCGACACCACAGGAGTTGATGCTGCAGTAGCATTTACATTTATTCACTTAGCAGACGCTTTTCTCCAAAGCAACTTGCAATCGATACTATGTAGTGTTATCAGCCCACACACCTTAATCCCTGCGGTGACTTACACTGCTAGATACACTAATGGGTCACTCATCCATACATCAGTGGAACACACTCTCTCTGTCACTCACACACTATGGGTGAACCTGAACAGCATGTCTTTGGACTGTGGGAGGAAACCAGAGCACACAGACAGGGAGAGAACATGCAGACTCCACACGGACTGCGCGGGGATTGCGCCCACATCCTCTCGCACCACTCGGGCACAATGAGACAGCAACACTATTCGCTGTGCCGCCGTGCCGCCCCACCACAGTATTCGATACCACAGTACTTGATACTGGGATCCAAGGATTAGTGAGTGTGTGAACGCACAGGGTACAGGAGGATGCCGAGTACAGCTCCCCTCCGAGGCCCATCCTGTCGCAGCCCATGCAAATGCAACGCTGGCGCCATCAGTTCTCGTCACATCACAGCTAATAAATGTCGAAATGATCTTAGTGAAGACCTGGGTTAGGTATACAATTTAAACATTTTACATTTTGTTTGCATTTACAAAGCAATGAAGTATTGTGAAAAGCATTGGAATCACTAAGGTGTGTTTGCCTTGCACTGTGGAGTCGTGTTCACTCAGCATTCATATACTGGTGCTCTGGTTTCCTCACACACTCCAAAGGTCTGTTTCAGGTGCAGCGGTGACTGTGAATTGCAGGGAGTGTTGCGCGTGACTGGCGTCCCATCCAGAGGGTAGCATGCCTTGTGCTCTGTGAGTCCAGGACAGGATCCTGGGCACTGCGTCACTGCACTGGAGCAGCGGTTGGTTACTGACAGTGAAAACATGAATAATTGAAGCTCTGTGACTCAGTTTGACTAAAGAAACTTCCACTGAGACGTGACGGTAGTTTACACATGCAGTGCCTCAGAGACTATGGAGAAACATCTTTGCCCTCCATAGTACCGATACTGTCATACTGTACTGCTGGCAGGCCAAAATATGAGCACGTTTGTTGCTACATAATAAGCAATGACATGATTTGGAATATGATTTTTAAACACTTTTTGCCGTCAATCTTACCGCATCCCATTTTAACATCTTCTCTTGGTTCAAAGTTAATTGCCATGTAATACAGGACCTTTGAGCAAGTGGAGTACAGTACAGGTACAGTACAAAATGAGTGCCATTCCTTTGATTTGCTGTAGTTTATATTAACCTGTTTATTAGCTTTTAATTCTTTCGGATAAACATACCTGTCTTGCTCCCGGGTGCCTGGAAGCGCCACAAAAACCCGTCATTTTCCGTGTGCCGATGGCTGGCGTCACTTAACATTTCTGTTGTGTGCACCGGAAGGCTCGTCGCCAGGTGACGCTCACGTGTGAGAAGGAGTTCCAGGGGTTCCGAGGTTCGGTCTCACTGGCTCGTTCCAGAGAACTTGGACACCTCCGGAAATCAGGTGCGTTCAGCCGATCAGCCGAAGGTGTCAGCGAAGGGGAGCGTCAACAGATCTGCAGCCACCGAGCCCTCAATCACACATGCTGTGGACCCCCCACAGACCCCTGTCCACTGTAACATACATAGTATGGAGACAGAGTGGGATCCCGGTGACTCACACACCTGGACCGCTGACCACGTCCCCGAACCCCCCACCCCCGACCATCGAGTCCTTCACAAAGGTTCACCTCCCTCCACCCCGAGCCTCTTACCTTGTCTCACCACTCACTGTGGGGAAGCGTGGAGCAGAAAGTGCCGGTGCGCCCAGATTCGGACAGCGGGACCCAAACAGCGTGAAGCTGAAGGGTTCGAGTACAGAGGGACATTTAAATAGAGTTACTCACAGCTTTATTTGCGTGTCTGTCAGTTCTAGTCTCATGTCATTTACTGTGTCTGTTTGCTCATGTGCTCCCTGAGCTCATAAAATAATCCTAAAATTCTGTGAGTAAAAAAGTACTGCAAGTGGAAATGAAGCAGAGGATGTTCGTTCAGGGTGTGTAGTTATTCACACTTTGTGCTGCGTGTAAAATTCATTTTCTCCACTGATTAAGAGCCACTTGGTATTTGATATTTTATTCTTTATAAAATGTTGGTTATCTAGGGAAATGACGGTGGTTCAGCATCCACCACCTCTGGTGCGTGCGTGCGTGTGTGTGTGTGTGTGTGTGTGTGTGTGTGTGTGTGTGTGTGTGTGTGTGTGTGTGTGTTGTGGGGGGGGGGGGGGGGGTTGATTTTTCTATTCAAAGTCTTTGCCATGTACTGTGCGGGGGGGGCAAACAAGCGCGCGCGCGCACACACACGTCGCAACAACAAACGCGTCACATCCACTTGAACACGAGTTTAAGGTTTTCAAAACCAGCATAATTTAATTCACTGCACTTCAATCAAACTGCCAGAAAAACTCACTAAGCTACTTTTACAAACCAATGAATGAGAAACCAGGTACGAACTTTACTACGAATTTCTACCGCTGTCTTGGGCAACTGTTACTGTGTTGGACCTCGGCACATAAAAATACTTAGCAATTGAATGATCACGTTATTTTACTCACTGAAACCGTCATGTTAAAGAAGGAACAAACAGCGTGCGGTTATTTATTTTGTATCTTTATCGAATCCGTTAATATTAAAAACAACTTTTCCGGCTGAGCCTCGAATAAGTTCCTACTTTCATTCAACACCGCAAGTTAAAACTGCTGCTGCTGCTGCTGCTGCTGTTGGTTTAACGCTCGCGGCCGAGAACTGAAACTGATCACAATGATGAAAAGTACCAGATTGGAGCGGCGCGAGGGGCTTCTTCCAGCTAAAGCCTCGCGCGGCCGCGGCACGCGCTCACCCCGTTCGCATGACGAGAACGCGCCCGGCGCCCGGCGCCCGCCAGCACTGCGACGCACGACCGGGTGAGCCTCGCGGCACCTGTTCTCTGGCGACACGCGCACGCTGTGTGAAACGTGACATGCGCAGAACTGCAGTCTCGGGTGGGGGGGGCGTGGGTGATGTTGTCCGGTGTTCCTCGTTGTGTTTAGCTGTAATCGTGCCACGAAAACACATTAACAAAATATACTGGGTTTGCTTGTGCTGGATGCGCCACCCGGAGAAAGACAGATTTTTTTACTGCACTTTTTTTTTACCGCGGTTTCGATGGACCGAGATGTTAGAAAGTTAACGTATATTTATTTAAATGATTTAGCTGCAACTGACACGCTCATCCGTCATTTAACGTATCACTAAAATACAAAAAAACTTATTTCAGTTCTTTCGAGACTATTTACGTTCATGAGTGTTTTTGTTAGCGCTGCTTTTTCTTTCATTAATGGTTTTTTTCACACTTAGTTTTCAAAGAAACAATATTTATACGTAAAAATGCTCCTTTCAACAATATAACGACCTTTCTATACTGTTTATTTTAAATTGTTTAGATGTCTCAGATGTGTGTTCCTCACACATATTGTAACAATTGTGCAGGATGTGGTATGTTCATTTTTATCTGCTCCAGACTCTGAAAACATTGTCTAAACATTAAATAGAATGTTAAATCGGACACAAAAAAGTAAAAAAGTTCATCTGTACTTCTTAAAATGTGCTTATTAAAGATGTAATGCAATAATAATAGTTAATAATATTAATCGTTGCGCCGGAAGTGACTGTCCACCTGCATGTTCTTCCAGCATGTACCCTGTAGATTTTAGTTTTGAATTTAAATTAGAATTTAAATCATTTAAATCCATATTTTTTCATAGTGAAATTTGTCAAAACTCTCAGAATATTCATTTCAAATTGATTCCTGAGGTATAGAAAGTATGTGCATGAAGGAAAAAATGGGGTAACGAACGCACCGCGTTTGGCTCCTGTCCCCCCCATTCAGGAAAGAAAGAGGCTTTAAATAGCGATCGGAGACAGTGCTGCGGGGACAGACGATGACAACTTATTGTAAGTTCTCAGGGAATCATTTCTATTCCGCTCCCGGGCCCGTTGCGCAGGCCACGTTAGCATAACAAAGGCGCAGAGCCTGTGAACTTGGGAAACCTTTCGACCCCGCGGTTCCCGGGCTCAATGGGCCCCGGGCCGCACTATAGAGCTCCTCCGCGGCTCCCGTGTTCGTGGCTAAATTCTTAATCAGGGTAATTTAATATAGTTTTCAATATGGCTCATGGTGCGTTAGAAAAGCCCCTCCCCCTCGGAGCCCGGCGAGACGGACAGCTGCGCGCGGCCTCCTCAATTGAAATGTGCCGCGGTGAACAACTTGGAAGGAGATGGAGGCTGGTGAATGGAGCGGGGGGCAGGGGCTGGGAGGGTCCTTCTGGAGATCCAGGGCTACCGTCCATCTGAAATACCTGCCATAGCGAGCCGCACTTAGGTGTGTTGGACGCCGCAGCACTATCGACGCCCTCTGTTTGCACTGCGCTTTTACGGGAGCGGCTCCCTGACTACGTGGCTGTATCTGTAAGACGTCAAAACCGTTCTTGCGTTTCTTCCACGAAGAGCGAAGGCGGTTGGAGGCAACCAAGTGAACGTCCTACGTATTCGTGTGCTCCACTCAGTCCACACGGATACTGTTGTTGTATCGACATTTTGTACAAGTTTTGAACAGCAGAGATGAATTGTTGTTTTGTACCGTCGACAGCTTGTTATTATTATTATTATATTAGTGCTGCTTAACTGCTTTTAGGAACCTGGTTGTTTCTCTGCTGCTCCTTACCCTCACCTCTCATAAGAAAAAAAAAAGGAATGAAATGAATGTACAGTTGAATTATTGAGTGAAATTGTCTTTGACTAATGAGAAAAGTATTTATCAAACTTTTACATGGAGTATGGATGTAAATGCCATGGAACTTGACTAACGGCGACTTGTGTCGTGATGTTCATGGTAAGGGGTGGTGTAAAAGTGCATGGTTTACCACTGCTTTCTTTGGACTGCGAATACGGGGAAAACATGCGGTCCCTGCGCACCCTGAGCCGATTCAAACCTACAGCCGAACGTGCGGCTCAGTTACCGTGAAGCACCAGGGTGAGTCGCTGTACCACCGTGCCATAGGAATTAGATTGTACAGTATTTCTATTAAAAAAGGAGTTTGTGTGCATGTTTGTTCGGAAACAGTGAAGAACTTCAACACACACACAACAAACCAGACAGCATGTTCTCTTCATCCTGCACACCCAACAGTTCGTTTTCGATCTTAAACATCTCCACTGTAAATCAGAAGGTAAAGCTCTGCCTTCACTGCTCTCGGGAATATTGGAGGATGTGTCCTTGTGCCGGCAATTCACACCGCCAGCCATGGTGTGTGTGATGTGCTGCTGACATCTTCGGTGCCGAATGTGAATATTGCGAGGTGAACGACGCGAATGGAATGGTTTCTGTGATTTCTGGAAAAGTGAGCGAATGCTGTTGCGGCGAACGTCTACACCGCCTCGGCAAACAATGGGTCTTATTCCAGGGTCACGAAGCCAGTAGAAGAAAGACCAATGGCAGATGTCGCTTTACACTAGCAAACAGAATATTGGTGTTGAGCCCATTGAACTGGACTTCAGTCATTAGTGGGTCGGACTTTCGTTCCGCTCATTCCATAGCGACCGTACAGTGCAGCACAAACACCTTAGTTCTTCGAAAATCCATCATTTTTAAAGACACGGGCCTTTTGCACCAAGGGCCACTTCCTCTCCGCTCAGTGCTCATCCTCTAAAATCCAACGCGCTTCTGTTCAAACGTTAATAGAATATTCTAGCATCTGTGTAATTTCTTACCACGTTTCCTGCTTGTGGAAAAGGGCAGCACACGCAGTCTAGTGGGGTTTCTTTCCCCACGTCCACAGTAATGCAGTAACGCAGTAACGCAGCACAGTACGTTTCATGGTAATTTAGGGCAAATGAGTGGAAATGAGAGATTTTCTAAGAGTGGAAAATTAGCAGCTAAACAGAGCTGTACAAAACCTATGGAGAACAAAAGTTATTTAAAGAATAATTGTGCTCCTGCAGTCAGTGCTGCACCTTCTTATTTCGTCTCCCGTTTAAGTCGCTGACTGTAAATGACTCTCAACATCAGTTTCATCAATTTTTATTACAATTATTTTGCTCTTTTGGGGGTTTCTTCTGCGTAACACATTGAAACGTAAAGGGCAAGTGACTAATAAGACGTCGATAACGAAAAGGTGTCAGAATGGCTTTTTTTCCTCTGAAATGAAAGTCCAGCCATCATTGCCTTCATTTGCGAACGGGGGTCTGCTTGCTGGGAGGAGGCAGTAAAAAGCCTACTGCAGTATGTACCACGCTTCTGCCTTGGATTTGCATACAAGTTAGCCATATGAGGGATGGGTGGGACACTCGGGGTACAAAGTAATCCTTGGCTACACAAGACACCGTGGTACGCGCCTCCCATGTGGGTCATTGAGCACGACTATTACTTCCCCGTCTCGACTGCTAATGTCCTAGACGGTCTTATTAGATGGACATGTGTGACTCTGGCTGTGGAGCTCCTGTGTCGCGCGTCTCCAGCCACAACTGATGTGTGGTGGAACACAATAAAGGAGCGGCGCTCATTAAAAGGCGCTGAGGTGTCACCGGACGGTCAGTCACGTTCACGTTCTGCGCTTATTGCTGCCTTATTGTCTCTTCCATTCAAAGGTCCTTCTCCGTTTTTGCATCCGTACGTCTGTTTCCTTCCATAGGGGTTCCAGGCCATCGTGCTCCGAGCACCGCGTTCCAGTCATTGCATTTGTCCCTTGAAACGCTTGTGTTGTTTTTTTTTTTCCCACACGTTCAGCCTTTAGGACAACAGCTTGTTTATTTATTTATTTATTTTTTACAGTTACACCTCCTCAGACCAAGACCGCTCGTGAAATAAAATCCAGAAAAATGTATGAACTAGGTAAAATTTTTCGATGAAAATTCCTTGTTCAAAGGAATGAAAAGTATTAATAGAAACTTGTAAAGTATAAATACACTTAAACGGTGAATATTATGTGGAAATTGTATGTCATATTTTATTTTCTTCAGACAAAGCAACACAATACAATGGATATTGTGTAATGATGAAGCAGATATGAAGTAGGTATGTTTACCATGGTGATGAAAGGGTAATGATGGAGTAGCCCCAGACATCGGGACAATAATATTTCAGGGCCTTTGGGAAAGCGGAATCCAGACTTGGGCCCAGTGAAAGGGCGCTGTCTAGACAGGGTCTCTGTTTTTTTTCTTTCTAGCTTGGACCCCCCCGCCCCGCCCCCCATCTGAATTGCGTGAGCCTGACCTGTGCTTGGCCCCCACCAAGCCCCCCTTCCACCCCTCCCTCAGAGGGAACGGGGATAACAAGGAAGGGTTCAGCGGCAGGTCTGGTCCCTAACCTTGAGTCCTCACTCCTTCAGCAGTGTAAATTTCAGTGTAAATCTGCTACGCGTCTCACTGATTTGGGTCCCTGCACAACGCAGAACAGCAAGGATGTCCTGCTTCACTGAACAGTCAAAAAATGAATAATAATAATGAAAATACATTTCGATCATCTGTGCACTTCTCCTTCATTGACACTGAAACCTTTTCAAGCCTTATATGCGTATAAAGCGTTAATTAATTGTTTTCACATAGTTTAGACTGTTTCACATCTGTTTTGTGTCTGTTCTAATTCATAACATTATATTAATGGACCTCATTTTCCTTGTCAAAGGTTCCAAGTTTCAGTGTGTTGTGCGGCTCAAGAGGTGCAAAAGTGTTTCCTACTCAGATACATACAGTACGTGAAACTGAAACGGTCAGAGAAACAATGCACCCCCACACCCATCCATTGTACCCTGCTCTTCTCCATCCCTGTAATCAATGCACAGCGCACCGGGTAAACTGGACAAACTGGACAAACTGACATGAGCCGACAGCTGGAATAGCGAGGGGGCGAAGGCGGGTGAACAAGGAGCGGCGCATTAGATACTCTACGCGATTCTGGCCAGCGAACGGACACTTACGCTGGGTGGAACGATGGTGGGAATGAAAGACGCGATGGAGAGGGTGGACGAAGTACATATTCAGAGTTTGCGGAGCAGCCGGTCGGGCAGGAGAGATGGCGAGAAAATTTGGAAACGGTGCAAAGTGTGGGCAAGAGTTTGCTTTATTGGAACGAGGGAGGGGATGTGATGGAAATGAACCGTTACCTGATAAATAAACCGGCTGGCAAGTGTGCATGATGCACGGCTGAGAAACACACAGGTCTGGTCCACGCCGGCTCATGTGGTGGGAAACACAGTACAGTATACGATGCGCTGTTGCGCAATACCTGTTTCGCAACCAGGATAGAAATGTAGCCGAGAGAACGGAGCACAACTGATCACACGATTGTGGCTACATGCTGACTTAGTAATATTCATGATTTTCTTTGCTTGTTTTTGTAAACAATGCCACATTGGGTAATTTATAAAGTTATTGTGACTTTTAAGGTGTGTTTTATGTTGGCTATGGAGACTGGAATCATATTGACACCAGGAGCACACACACTGCCTGAAACCACTTGTCCCAAGCAGGGTTGCGGCGAGCCGGAGCCCAACCCAGCAACTCAGGGCGTAAGGCTGGAGGGGGAGAGGACACACCCAGGACGGGATGCCAGGCCATCACAAGGCACCCCAAGCGGGACTCGAACCCCAGACCCACTAGAGAGCAGGGCCTGGCCAAACCCGCTGGGCCACCGCACCCCCTTGATGTTGGGAACAATTTCTGAGAAATCTAAAATCCATCACATACATGTGAGAGTTCTGAAGTGACGGATAGTTCTACCAAGAACCTGAAAGACAGAGAAATGAAGAATAAAAACCGCTCAAGAATCTTTCATCAGCCCATATGAAGGACATGGGTCACAAAGTTAGGCCTTTGAAGCATACAGAACGCGTGCGTTGCCGTGCAGCTGTTAGCAAAAATACACGAGTAACAGAGTAGAGTCCAGAATATCACTGTTTGCCAGAGCAGAGGTACACAAGTGCTTTCCAGATCCATACACAGAAGTTACGAAATGAGCGCCCAGAGAAACTTCAAGAGCGAAGGTGCGACCGTATAGATGGAAACGGCCGAATTCCCTCCTCGAGTCACTTCGCGAGGATGGAAAAGCTACGTCCTCGCCGAGACCTGCGACGCCAACTAGAAAGCTCAGATACACACACATTTTCAGAATCTCTTGTCCCATACGGGGTTGCAGGGAACCGGAGCCTAACCCAGCAACACAGGGCGTAAGGGGAGGGGACACAACCAGGACGGGATGCCAGTCCGCCGCAAGGCACTCCAAGCGGGACTCGAACCCCAGACCCACCGGAGAGCAGGACCCAGTCTAACCCGCTGCGCCACCACGCCCCTGAAAGCTCAGATAACTTTGTGTTTTTCCGAATAAACCCTGGAAAACGTAGAGCTCCTTTTACGGCGATTTCTTCAGACAGGAAGGATGTCAGATCAGCTCCGCAGAACCTCGGTTACAAACATCAGTTCCGAGTTTGGAGGAAGAGTCTTTATTACGTTTCGCAGGCACATACAAGGAAATGAGCATGTTTGTATTTGCAAACATCACAGTGAAATCTACTGAGGTTTAAACAGAAGATGAATGTGTGAGAGATACAAACGTGTGTTTTCCTCCAGCAGGAAACTTGAAACAACAAGCGTGGAGCCATGGAGATCCATCGTTGTCATGGGCGACTCCGCCGGGGTGGCGGCCGCAGGGGACCATCGCCTGAAACGATGACAGGTGAGCGTTAAGACGGGGGCCCGGAGGGACACAACTCCGGTGCTCCGTTGCCCCTGCAGTCCGCAGACTTAATTTATTATTCCGCTCATTCACACGTTCCCGTCGGTCGCCTTCGGTGATCGGAGAAAAACATCGCAAAGCCTGAACTGACAGAGCATCTACCAGGGCGTTTTGTTGGGCCTGTGATCCGGAAACGTTCACCGAATCACCCTTTGTTCCTATGTTCACCTGCGGTTCTCAACGGAGCTTCGGGTATGCTGTCGATCCCCCGTCGTATTGAGCGTTCCGATAAGACGTCGTACTCGGAACGCTTCATCGGCCATCTGCTTAAATATGAAAATTCCCCATTAGCTTTTAAAACACAAAAGCAAGCAGCCCCACGCTGAGGGTAGAGAAGAACCGTTCCAGCCAAAAAGAGAGAGAAAGAGAGAGCAAAGTGTGTATGAGGCTCTAATGTGTCAACGATCGCATGTACGCACAGTACGTGGTGATGAAAAGCACTTGTGTGAACATTCATGAAGACGCCATGAGTCCCCTGAACGGCACTGCAGCCTGTTCTCCTGCAAGTTCCCGCCTCCGTCCGCGGTAAACACAGTACAGAACCCTGGACGAGTTCTCCGACGCTGAAGGAGCGGAGCTCCTCTCGGTCGAAAGTGTTTGCGCATCAAATCGCTCCATTTGCATGGACTGGAGGGCAGAGACAGTGTTTCATCAGACCTAACGAGACATTTCCTTCGAGCACGGTACCGGACGGTAATCCGTGCGCTGGAAGCGAAGTGCCGCAGCAAGGCGGTGAGCAGATTCTCGGTCGGATCGTGTTTCTATCGAGAAGAAATAAAATGAGCAGAAAAATGCAGCTAATTGTCTACGTTTACGCTCAACGTCCATTTACGGGACATCCACTTTAGTGGACCCCGCAGTACAGGACGGGAATTGATGCGTACCACGGTATTTGTGGTGACGTGGGCAGGTAGCAGCTCACGCTAATGAACGCGCACCGGTCCGTTGGGGGGGGGGGGTTGACTGTTTCCTCTTTTCCTTTTCCATCTACGCCTGCTGTCCATGAGCACTAATCCAGGACAACGGCTGTGATTCGCTGGAGAACCAGAAAGGTGGCATTTCCTGCAACTTGAAGTGCTCTTCCTGGACGACTGTGGAGAGCCTTTCTCTTTCGGTACGTGATGTGATATGACTTCTCCTCGGTTTTCCGGCACCTTTCGTAATGTTTCTAATGTTTCTTTCTATGCTCCCTTTTTATGTACTTGGATCGTCTTTCTTTCACGCAAACATGTGACGCACAAATGGAAGACTTGGATCCCCGGGCAGCCTTGGGGCTGTAACACGGCCGAATGAAAATGCACGACCGGGACCAGGAGCGGGAGGGTGAGACCCGGACAAAGAAGCTCAAGATGATCCGACCACGGTGGAACATGAGTTCCGCTCATCCTTTTGCCATCGCACGCAGACCGTCTCCTCGGCCTCCCAGCTCCCAGCATCCCGTTACATAGACTTATACTCTTTCCGGCGGTGAGCTGTTACTGTCTTTTTGGATTAACATTTTTTACATGCTTTAAAAGTGGGGAAAAAACATTTCTCTCACACCAGTAACGGTACTGACAATCATCATCATCATCATCTTCATCATCCTCCCTGCACAATCACTTGTCTGTACTGCAGCCACTCTTGTCACTTTGTCTGCTCTTGTATTTTGTCACATTTCGTATTTTTGCGCATCTTGGATGAAAAATGTGGCGATGCGCTGGCATTCTGGGAATGCACAGTAATGTTCCCATTTTAAATGAATGGAAATTGAGTTTCTGCTTGATGGAGATTTGCAGAATGGACATTTTTGCTGGCATCAATTTAGCTGCAGAGTTTGGAAACATTTAAAACATCTTTATGTGCGGTGAAGTAGTGGTTTGGAAATGATGTTTTTTATATGGGCGTTTTCTAAAAGATTTCAAATCACTTAAATTATTTCTATGAGTTTCTCAGGAATGTAACAAATTCCTTGCATTTAGCATACTTTTCTCTAAAGCTGCTGACAATTATTTACCTGTTCGTAAAGCAGGATCATTTTACTGCAGCAATTTAGGAGAAGTACCTTGTTTAAGGGTGCTACAGCTGGAGGTGGGATTCAAACCTACAACCTCTGGGTCTGAAGGCAGTAGCATTAACCACTACACTAGCAGCTGCCCCGCTTATGTGGAGAGGAAAGAAAGCAGTTGTATACAGTATGGAGAGATTCTATCGTTGTCTTCTTCTTATCATCATCATCATCATCATCAGTGTTAAGTTCTGAGAACCAAGAGCGAGGCCCCGACACGGACATTACACGACGCGACGCTGCCTCCCGTTTGACTCGCTCCCGTACACGTCTGCTTCCTGAGCAGCGCTTCGCTTCGGCGAGCGGGAACAACAGGGCGTAATGTAGCAAAGTTAATCTGGATGGCAAATAAGCAAAATTAAGGCTTTCTCTCTTTTCCTAAATGCAATTATTACCGACTGCACTCTGGAAATGGCCTTTCAGACTCTTCCGATTAGTTCTGCGTCGGCACCAGAAGCAGCCCGAGAGCATTAAGGTAGCTCTACCTCTATAATTGGACCACAGCTCTCCCAGAGACCGCCGGACCGCGGCGGCGAGCGACACCTTCTGCCTCTCTGACCCTCCGTCCCTGCAGTCTCAGCGTGCGCTGGTTAAGTGCTCTGCTCATTACCCTCCGAGAATGTTCTGGAAACGGGAGGAACGTGTTGAACGCGAGGCACTGAAGGGAACAACAGTTGGTCGTTTGAAAGAACTGAAGGACAAACCCGACACGTGCGTTATTACCCCAGAACACGGCTACGTATTATAAGGCGTGTATCTGCCGCCGTTCGTAGCGCCGCGAGTCTCGACGTACGGCACATCGGCGGAGTGTTCACGGGGCCTGTTTGCAGAACTCGTTTAGAACACAGCCGAGAAGATAAAGGCTCTCCAGATACAATAAAGTACTTTACAGGTGTCTCCTTCCAAGCCTCGTCTCTTTTTTGAGAAATGACTCTCTTGTGGCCTCTTTTTGACCTGATAGGAGAAAATATGCACAACCACCCCGAACCGAAAAGGTGACTCACGCTGTGAATCCAGCACATGTATTTACCTCTCAAGTCCTGTCAAATCGCCTCCGTTGCGATGCGGCACTCGGTCGGTCGAGTAAATAATACATTTTGGTAGCAGGAAAAGGAAAAAAAAACGTTAAAACCACAGACTGTACTTGTTTAAGTTCTTCTTGCTGTTATGAGCAGAAGTTCGGGATTAAAAATGTATGAATGAAGAGTTTGGGGTTGAACGAATGGGCGACGGTTGTTATATTGACAACATTTCTGAGACGGACACAAAATGCGGTCTGGATTACGTGTTTTTTCTTACCGGGGGACAGAAGCGTCCCGTGACTAGGAACCTGGGGAGGTGACGGACGCCTCGGGCGCCTACGGCATCCTCCGCAAAGTGCCGAGTTCCACATGTTATTTCTTGAGGGTCTTGGTAGGACTTCGCTCACCTTCAAGTGTCTGCTACTCACAGGAGAGTTTGGACGTCGACCGTTTCTCCTTCCACACTTCAGTCCTGCAGGGGGAAGAGAACAGAAACGATCGGACCGAAAAAAAGAGTCTGATGGAGCAGCTTCTGTGTGACAACTTGAATGATTAGTCTCTCCATCTGACCGTGAGCAAATCGCTTGGCCTGGTTATTATTCCCCCCCAAAAACCTGGTAAATAAGGTGGGAAAACGTAGAAGAGCTACACCACTGGTCTGTCCACACATGATCCAAACAGTAGAATTTTTGCTTCTCCCTGATGTTGTTCTATTCTCCTCGAGAGAAAAGTACGATCAGCTGCTACAGGTGATTGGTCAGCTCTTACGTTGCTCCTTGACCTCTTAGACACCATCTCTCACTTCCTGATTGAGTTAAAATATGAGAGGAGATTCTGAAATACGAATATGGAGATGACGCACATGTCGAGAAAGAATTCTGCCCTGTTTAGGAGGACTAATTGGAAACTGTTATCCCATCTCGTGAGTCCACAGACATGACCGTGATGCTCTGCTTTCTGCGAACGGGGAGCGCAAGGTGCACGTGCTCATCCTTCCCTTGTGTCTGTTCACCTCTAGGTCACCTCTAGGTCACCTCTAGGTCAACAGCAGGACTTGTATAACCGTGTCGGTTACACTGCCCACGAATGAAGCTAAGAACGTTTTTACACTTACAAGAGAGAAGCGCCTAAAACTGCTTGGTGCTGATCTGTGCAAACCAACCGTTACAGGCAGACAGAGAAAAAAAGAAGGTGTGGATAAAAAGCAGACGGATAAGCGTCAACAAGAGCCTCGTCAAACGAGCGGACATTTACTGTAAATGGCAAATACTCAACTTTTACATGGAGCGCAGGAGACGAGCCCTTCCTTACGGAGGTCCGCATCCCCCGAACGGCAATGAGAAAAACCGAGAAGCTTCGAAAAGTGAATTTTCCTTCGTCTGTTTGGTGCCGAAACGATGGCGGCACTGATGTGCTCAACTTTTCTTGTATCTTCATGTACGGGTATTTAGCTTAGTTTCAACCTGTATCTGTCTGAAGTTTTACTGGACATTTTCCTTGGAAATAAGAAGTGGTAGAATATTTTTGGTCTATATGAATCCCACTATTTCTTTTGCCAGTTTCTCACTATGTAAATAAAGCGTAAATAAGCTGTAATACTATTTATGTTCTTTACTTATCCCGGTTAGAGTGAGTTTTCACACGTTTCACTGCAGAAACGTTATGTGTTTGATGACGGGATGCCGCCCCAGACCCCACCGAAGGGTTTTATATACAGTAACATACAGTAGATGCACCGTGTTCCCTTTCTAAAAACTAAAAAATTCTGAATTCCGAAACACATCTGGGCCCAAGGGTTTCAGGTGAGGGATTGTGAGCTTCTACATTAATATTATAGCTGAACCCACAGCTCACATAGTTCTTAGTTTCTTGTGCTAAATATCACCTTTTTTCAGCTTTCGTAAAAACTGCTTCAAACGGATCAATGACAGTGACAGTTATTAATTCAGTGGTACTAGAGTCTAGTCCAGAGATGAAAGTAACAGAGACGGTAAATTTTACAGTCAGTAACAGCAACAGGGACGGTCAATTTGACATCAGTAACAGTAACAGAGACAGGGACGATCACTTTGACGTGGTTAGATGGCTGTATGTTCCTTAACCGCATGAACAGGCTGCACGTATCAAAGACTAAGTTTGTCACTGAAACCTGTTCCTTTTTATGTAATCTCCATAATATATAATTAGGCTCTATAATGAATTGCATAAGTATTATAACTACTATAATTAATAGTATAAATAGCGGTGCTTTTGGGGCGGTCCCGACTCTTACTGTACTGGCAGCACTTTTCAGTTATTCTTCACATACATTTATTCGCACTCCTTCACACCTGCCTAAATATGATATTCATTTATCGATTCCAGTGCCATTGCAGTATTTCTCATGTATTTATACTGCTATTGCCCTGTGCCATTTCCTGTGGGATTAATAAAGTTTTAATCTATCTGTCTGTCTATCAGCGTCTACTTCCATTCCTTTGCCTCTTGATTTGATTGTAATATCTGCTCAGTTGCTTCACTTACACTGTTTTAACTGAACTGTTTATGGAATGGAAATGTTTTGTACCTAATGAAAAAGCAGATTCTTCACAGGCTGCTGAAGAGAAGAAACTAAAGCGCTGAAGTATTTGCTTCTCTACCATAACTTTGATAATGCTACTTAATTTTTTCCCTACGGTGGGAGCTTTTTCTGCTCGACAACACGCAACGCTAACGGCGCCGAGACACTTGAGGTACCGCGCGGCTAATCTGATGCATCAATCATTGACATGCTAATGAGGCCACACTTTCTCACGTCTCCAGAAGGTGTTTTGGGACACAGACGGTCGTTCGCAAATCTGCCACATACTGTCCCCCCCCGTCCCCGATGCCTTTTTTGTGCGTGGAGCAGAAAAACCATTTAAGCCACACAAAAAGCCTGCATGATGTGCTGAGAACATTAGCATCCTTTTGTGTGCGAGCGCTAATTCAGCGCATCACGTGAGGCTGTACAGTGCTCTCCCTCCAGCGCTCGGACATCTCGGTGAGTTCGCCCTTCTGCAAGACGCTCACCCATCTCAGGTCCTCATTGACCGCCACAGCTTCTGCAGAGCAGGCTGACCCAGTTGACCCGGTTGCAGGACCTCAAAATGTCCACACCTTGACGCACTCAGTGCCCCCCCCCCCCCCCCACACACACACACACACACACACACACACAGCAATAAAACAGAAGATCACTTTGCTGAACACCACACTAATCCAATTGTTCACGCGAGACCTCGGCTCATAGCCGCATCTACTTTCCTCTACATGTCGATGCCGGTTATGACTCGAGCGATGACTCCAGCATCCATGCGAACCCGACTTTATTTTCAGACCTCACCGTGCTGCCTGATACCGCACTCGCACACTCCTAGAGTTTTGGTCTCTGCTCCTCGCCACAACTGGTCTTTTGTTGTAGAGAAAAGGTTTTCAGCTTCGGCACAGTATCAGGCGTCATGCGGAGGCGTCTGGGAACAACACCGCGACGCTGAGCCCCGACAGGCTCACACTTTTAACTGATGCTTTCTGTCGTTATGTTCAGAGAGGAAAAAAGAGAATGAGCTTCATTTTCATGGTTTCCACAGAAACGACTTCACTTTCCGCATTTTGTAGGATTAGACGGTGTAACAGCTAAAGTTGTGCGTGGAGTCGACGACCACAGTGGCGCTCGATCGTCTCGGCCGTTTTTGTGATGCTGCGTTGTCTCATCTCATCTCATCTTCCTCCGCTATCCGGGGCCGGGTCGCGGGGGCAGCAGTCCGAGCAGAGTCCTCCAGACTTCCCTCTCCCCGCACACCTCCTCCAGTTCCTCTGGGGAAACCCCAAGGCGTTCCCAGGCCAGCCGGGAGACGTAGTCTCTCCAACGTGTCCTGGGTCTGCCCCGAGGCCTCCTCCCAGTGGGACAAGCCCGGAACACCTCCCCAGGGAGGCGTCCAGGAGGCATCCGGAACAGATGCCCGAGCCACCTCAATTGGCTCCTCTCGATGCGGAGGAGCAGCGGCTCTACTCCGAGCTCCTCCCGGGTGATTGAGCTCCTCACCCTGTCCCTAACGGTGCGTCCAGCCACTCTGCGGAGGAAACTCATTTCTGCCGCTTGTATCCGCAATCTCATTCTTTCGGTCATGATCCAGCGTTCATGACCATAGGTGAGGGTAGGAACGTAGATCGACCGGTAAATTGAGAGCTTCGCCTTACGACTCAGCTCCTTCTTCACCACAACAGACCGGTACAATGACCGCATTACTGCGGACGCCGCACCGATCCGTCTGTCAACCTGCCGCTCCATTTTTCCCTCACTCGTGAACAAGACCCCGAGATACTTAAACTCCTCCACTTGAGGGAGCAACTCCCCCCTAACCCGGAGGGGGCAATCCACCTTTTTCCGACTGAGAACCATGGCCTCGGATTTCGAGGTGCTGATTCTCATCCCCGCCGCTTCGCACTCGGCTGCAAACCTCCCCAGTGCACGCTGCAAGTCTTGACCTGATGAAGCCAACAGGACCACATTGTCTGCAAAAAGCAGAGACGAGATCTCGCGGCCACCAAAACAGACACCCTCCGTTCCCTGGCTGCGCCTAGAAATTCTGTCCATGAAGATAATGAACAGAATCGGTGACAAAGGGCAGCCCTGGCGGAGTCCAACATGCACCGGGAGCAGGTTTGACTTACTGCCGGCAGTGCGAACCAAGCTCCTGCTCCGGTCATACAGGGAACGAACAGCCCGTAGCAGCGAGCCTCGAACCCCATAATCCCACAGTACCTCCCACAGGATGCCACGAGGGACACGGTCGAATGCCTTTTCCAGGTCCACAAAACACATATGGACTGGTTGGGCAAACTCCCATGAACCCTCCAGCACCCTAGTGAGGGTATAGAGCTGGTCCAGTGTTCCACGGCCAGGGCGAAAACCGCATTGCTCCTCCTGAATCCGAGGTTCGACTATCAGTTGGATTCTCCTCTCCAGTACCCTGGCATAGACTTTCCCAGGGAGGCTAAGGAGTGTGATCCCCCTGTAGTTGGAACACAATCTCCGGTCCCCCCTTCTTAAAAAGAGGGACCACCACCCCGGTCTGCCAGTCCAGAGGCACCGTTCCCGAACTCCACGTGATGCTGCAGAGGCGTGTCAGCCAAGACAGCCCCACAACATCCAGAGACTTGAGAAACTCGGTGCGGATCTCATCCACCCCCTGGAGCCTTGCCACCGAGAAGTTTTTTGACTAGCTCAGCAACTTCAGCCAGGGTAATGGACGAGTCCCCAACCAAGTCCCCAGCCTCAGCTTCCTCTACAGAAGGCGTGTCGGAGGGATTGAGGAGATCCTCAAAGTACTCCTTCCACCGCCCGAGGACATCCTCAGCTGAGGTCAGCAACGCACCACTTCCACTGTAAATAGTGTTTGTGGAACACCGCTTCCCCCCTCTGAGTCACCGGACGGTTGCCAGAATCTCTTTGAGGCCGACCGAAAGTCTTCCTCCATGGCCTCACCGAACTCCTCCCAAGCCCGAGTTTTTGCCGCGGCGACTGCCAGAGCCGCGCTCCGTTTGGCCCGTCGGTACCCGTCAGCTGCTTCAGGAGTCCCATGAGCCAGCCAGGCCTGATAGAACTCCTTTTTCAGCTTGACGGCATCCCTTACCTCCGGTGTCCACCACCGTGTTCGGGGATTGCTGCCGCGACAGGCACCGGAGACCTTATGGCCGCAGCTCCGAACCGCCGCACCGACAATGGAGGAGCGGAACACAATCCATTCGAACTCAATGTCCCCGGTCTCCCTCGGTATCTGGTTGAAGCTCTGTCAGAGGTGGGAGTTGAAGACCTCTCTGACAGGGGCCTCCGCCAAACATTCCCAACAGACCCTCACTATGCGTTTGGGCCTGCCAGGTCTGTCCTGCTTTTTCCCCCGTCATCGAATCCAACTCACCACCAGGTGGTGATCAGTTGACAGCTCAGCCCCTCTCTTCACCCGAGTGTCCAAGACATATGGCCGAAGGTCAGAAGAAACGACTACAAAGTCGATCATTGACCTCCGACTTAGGGTGTCCTGGTGCCAAGTGCACTGATGGACACCCTTATGCATGAACATGGTGTTCGTTATGGATAGACCGTGACTAGCACAGAAATCCAATAACAACTCACCGCTCAGGTTCAGATCAGGGAGGCCGTTCCTCCCAGTCACGCCCCTCCAGGTGTCACTGTCGCTACCCACGTGGGCATTAAAGTCCCCCAGTAGAACGACAGAGTCCCCAGTGGGAGCGCTTTCCAGTATGCCCTCCAGGGACTCCAAGAAGGCCGGGTACTCTACACTGCCACTAGGCGCATAAGCACAGACGACAGTGAGAGACCATTCCCTGACCCGAAGGCGCAGGGAGATGACCCTCTCATTCACCGGGGTAGACTCCAACACATGGCGGCTGAACTGGGGGGCTATTAATAAGCCTACACCCGCCCGCCGCCTCTCACCCTGGGCAATGCCAGAATAGTGGAGAGTCCACCCTTGGTCGAGAAGAGTGGTTCCAGAACCCAAGCTGTGAGTGGAAGTGAGCCCAACTATATCTAGACGGTATCTCTCAACTTCCCGCACCAGCTCAGGCTCCTTCCCCGCCAGTGAGGTGACATTCCAAGTCCTAAAAACCAGAGCTGGCGCCCGAGGTTTGGGTCGGCCAGGCACTCGGCCCTGACCACTGCCCAAATCACAATGCACTGGCCCCTTACGGTCTCTCCGGCGGGTGGTGAGCCCACCGAAGAGCGGCTCCACGTCGTGGCTTTGGGCTGAGCCCGGCCAGGCCCCGTGGGCATAGACCTGGCCACCAGGCGCTCGCATGCGAGCCTCCCCCCCCCGAGGCCTGGCTCCAGGGTGGGGCCCCGGTGACCCCATACCAGGTGGGGTAAACGAAAGCCTTGATTTTTTCTTCTTCATAAGGGTTTGCCATGGGAGACCCTACCAGGGGCATATAGCCCCAGGCAACATAGCTCCTGGACTCATTCAGGCACTCAAACCCCTCCACCACAGTACGGTGGCGGTTCACGGAGGGGATGCTGCGTTGTGTTGGTTACATGAAAAATGAAAACAAATCCTTTTTAGAGGGGGAACTGACGGGAGTCTACTCGGCACGCAAAGCTCGACGCTCAGTAGGACTGGAACTGAGTTGGACCTGGACAAATGCAGTGACTGAATGAATGAATGAATGAATGAATGGAACGAGACTTCATTAACCCCAGATGGAAATTCACTCTGCTTGCAGTAGTGTAAAATGTACAACAAACACACATGACATATACAGTATGCGCTTATATGCACACGCAAAGTAACAGGCAGATGTTTAAATACAAAACATTTCCAACGAATTTAAAGGCAAGAGGGAGGAGCGGATTGGCACGGGATTCAAAAATGCCAACATTTCGTTTCCACACGACAGTGGGAAGTAAATCATAAAGGGGTGTCCCCCAAAGGGCAAAATGGCAAAGAAAACTTTTTTTGGAGGGAAATTAATCCATTTCAGTAAATTTACACTTAATTTCGCATTTTCTTTCATTGGTCAAAATGAAACAATACTACACTGCGTTCGGTACGCTAGACCTGGGCTTTTATTCTTCCGTCTCGTGGCTTTGCTTTTCCTCCCGACAGAGCAGCGCTGCTCTCGTAGCCACTCTGTCCCCGCAGCCTTCGGTCGCTTTCAGGTTCAATTTGGCACAATAAAGTTGTTGTGCCTGACAGTTGAGGCCACGGAGTAGGAAACCTACTGAGTGCCGGAAACCTGCTGAGCGGCTACAAAGCGAGCCGGTGGCCCACAGGCCGGCTCAGTTACCTCGGTCCCGCCGCCAGGAAGTGGCCGTGGAGCTTCAGATGTTCCCATCCGTGACGAACGCAATTGGCTTCAAACCGCACGGGGTCCCCTCCTCAGCCCCGATTGCTCATCCTTCACCTCTAGATCCCACAACCATGCAAAGCTTGGACTGCGATGCCACAAAAAATTATTCCAGTGATGTTTACCTAGGGGGGGCGGTGGTGCAGTGGGTTGGACCGCAGTCTTCCTCTCCGGTGGGTCTGGGGTTCGAGTCCCACTTGGGGTGCCTTGTGATGGACTGGTGTCCCGTCCTGGGTGTGTCCCCTCCCCCTCCGGCCTTACGCCCTGTGTTGCCGGGTAGGCTCTGGTTCCCCGCGACCCTGTATGGGACAAGCGGTTCTGAAAATGTGTGTGTGTTTACCTAGGACTGCCAGACCCCCGTCTGCAGTGTTACGAAGGCGTGTCGGAGAAATCCAAGTTACTTCTCATGCAAAACGCCTTGTTGGAATTTAGACTGATGTTTATTTATTTTTTATGCATGTTCTAGTTTGCTCATTATTGGGGACGTCAGAGTGAAGAGGAGCTGAGATGGCAGAGTTCATTCCCCCTGGACAGGGAGACGTGTCTTCAAATGGGAATCATCCCAGCTGAAGGACACACAGAGGGAGAGAACTATTCTCACGCACACTTGAGAAAAAAGAAAACTGTTAAAAACTTATTTGGGCATACTGAACTGTGCAAAAGTCTTAGGCACGTAGATGTTTCACAAAAATATTTTTTTAGGCTGTTACCTAATGTCTTCTGCATTGGTGTCAGTGGGAAAGAGGGTATTTTAGATTTCCAAGCATTCCTTTTGCAAAAAGGTATTACAGTAAGGGTTTTGTATGTCGTTAAAGAAAGTACACACATACACACACTGCCTGAGGCCGCTTGACCCAAGTGGGGTTGCGGCAAACCAGAGCTTAACTCGGCAACACAGGGCACAAGGCTGGAGGGGGAGGGGACACACCCAGGACAGGACGCCACTCTGTCGCAAGGCACCCCAAGCGGGATTCGAACCACAGACCCACCAGGGAGCAGGACCCGTCCAAGACCGTCGCCCCAAACTGTTGTTGACGATGGATGGTTACTAAGCTTGGGGGGACGTTTATTAATTAAGAGCATTATTTTTGGAAGCATTCACGTTACAGCTTTTTCTCCCCAAGTACCTAAAACTTTTGCACAGTACTGTACCAACCAACACAGTAAAAAATGGTGTACAAAACAGGCCAGTAAAAAGTGTGAACAAGACTCTTCTAAGTGGCAGAAAACACACACACTTTCAGAACCGCTCATCCCATACAGGGTCACGGGGAACCAGAGCCTACCCAGCAACGCAGGGCGTAAGGCCGGAAGGGGAGGGGACACACCCAGGACGGGACACCAGTCCATCGCAAGGCACCCCAAGTGGGACTCGAACCCCAGACCCACCGGAGAGGAAGACTGCGGTCCAACCCACTGCACCACCGCGCCACCGCACCCCCTGTGGCAGAAAACATACATTAGTAATCTGTGTGGGTTTGCTGCTCTTCACATCCTACTGTCGGGGCTACTGCAGCCAATCCTCAATTTACGACGGACGTCCCATCAACCTCATTGTATTATTTCTGAGTCGCGACGTTTGGTCGTAACGTCTAACACCGACCGTCCCATCTGCTCACCAGTAACAGGGGTTGGTGATGCTGTCGCAGGGGACCGTGTTCTCACCGCCCCACTCAGTGCGTCTGTCAGTGACTGCATTTTATTTACGAAAGTGTTGTTTCCTTAACAGAATGTTTACTCTGTGATTCCATCCAAGCTGCTTTTTTTGAACAATTTCTAGCAAGCAAAACTATGAGTGGTGGTGCAGAAAAGAAAAAGTGAAAAAAAAAAAACAGAAGAGGAAATTGAAGTGAAAATAACAGCGCAACACAAAAACATAATTACAACACTGTACTACATTTATATTATTCTTATTCCATTTTAGTATTATTTTAACAATGTGTTAAATTTGTGAAAAAATATAAGAAATTATTATAAATATATGTTTGCACCAGCTGTTGACTAAGCAACAAAATAATAAAAACTAAAAACACAACTGAAATGAAAGGCCCAAGGAAAGGACCAGGATCGCTGACATTCCAAAGATGAGTGCAGGAAGAAGGGTTCGAGTTTGGTCCCCACACAGGGATGGCTGGGCGCAAAGTGAAGAAAGCCTGTATATGTCCAAGCGTCCCATATGACTGCCTTTCAGAGGGGAGAGCTGTCTTCTGCACAGCCGCCGATCTTGGACCGTTTAGTCGGAAGCGTCGTTCTGTGGGCCGAGCCGAGCTCGCGAAGACCCGCAGCAAGGACGCTCCTCAGAACCTCAACGTGGACTCTGTAAAATCGGCGAACCACCGACCCGCCCGGACCGTGACGTGCCGAACCGAGAAACTGCGTGCTGCTGTCGTGTGGCCTGTCCCCGACATCCTTCCGGGCCCTCCGCTCCGTTCGTTGCACCTCAGGCTGAATCGCCGCCGCCACGGCGTGCAAGTGCCGCCGAGCTGCGGCAACACAGAAACCAACATAACGGAAGGGCAAGTGCGGAGTAGAGACACAAGCAGCGTTCGCTGTGGGGCTGCGGTGTCCACAGCTACACTGAGCTGCCTGGCCTGCAGACGCCACTGCTAGGAAAGCCAGATGAATGAGTTCAAGTGCAATGGTATCAATGAACTGCCTCCATTCTAGCTGCCAGAATGGACCCTCATGAGAGTGAAGGGAGATGGAGCCCCGTAGACAATGCCCCCCCTCCTCTGCTCCCCAACCCCATGGCAGCTGAGTGCTTCAGGATGACCTTGAACCCCTGGTCGGTCTTCTTTCCCATGACTCCAGACAACCTTAGACGCAAGCTCCTGCAGCTGGGCCTTCTGCATCAGCAGCCATCGCAACAGCAAACTATTCTCCCTTGGTTTCCAGACAATGTCCATTCACCCCCCCACTCCCCCTCCCGCTCCCCCCACTCCCACCTTTTTGCTAATGAGCATCAGTGAATGGTGTATTATTAAAGAAGTCGGGGAACAGATTGTGCATGTGTGTGTCTTGGAGGGGTGTGCAGTGTGCCACACATCTTATGACAGCTATGTAAAATGGTAATGGAAAATAAAGAAATGGGGAAAACAACTCATCTTCTCTGATGTGTGCTCGGCAGTGATGCCCAGGGTGGGTTAAAAGCAAAGGACACATCTAGCTGCAGCTTTTTTGACAAAATAGAATTGTTACATTAAATAGAATTTATGAGCATTTTTAACTTACAAGCAAAAAAAAACTAACCACCAAAACTACACCCCTTTATGACAGAGAAATAGAAGAAGAGTGGATGAGCTCACAAGGGTGTGGTGGTATAGTGGGTTTGTCCTGCCCCTGTTGCGTGGTGGGTCTGGGGTTCGAGTCCTGTTTGGGGTGCCTTGCGGAAGACTGGCATCCTATCCTGGATTTGTCCCCTCCCCCTGCACCCTGTGCTACTAGGTTAGGTTTCGGTTCACCGTGACCCCACTCGGGACAAGGGACTGTACATTGTTTGTGTGAGATCTCAATCACCTCCCTACTTCAGCATCCATGTGATGATCCATAAGCCTCCACTGTTCTTTCAAGACAGTGGGGCATTATGGGAGATGTATGAAATTCCAAAGGAGTGTCTGTTGGCCATATTGGGTGTGTTATTGAACTGAATGTTTGCGAAAATGGTTGAGCAACTGTCAGGGATGTATGCTCATTTTAGCAGCAATGTACAGTTTTAGAAAGTTGTTCACAAAAAGCAAAACATACTCATTGGATCTCTGCTTAGTTGATTACATTTATTTAGCAGACACTTTTGTCTAAGGCAACTTCCAATGAACTCTATGTAGTGTTATCAGCTCACACTCCTTATTCACCAAGGTGACTTACACTGGGTCACTCATCCATACATCAGTGAAACACACACTCTGTCACTCACACACTATGGGGGAACCTGAACAGTATGTCTTCAGAGTGTGGGAGAAAACCAGAGCACCCAAAGGAAACCCACACAGACACAGGGAAAACATGCAAACTCCACACAAACTGAGTGGGGATCAAAGCCACATCCTGTCGCACCACCCAAGTGATGCAAGACATCAGCACTACTCGCTGTGCCACTGTGCCAGATTACTCCTTCAGCAAAGAACTGATCAGTTTTTTCTTAAAAAGTGGGAATTACTCCAAAGTAGTAACTCCAGAAAACTGCCTTGCATCTTCCGAGCACAGTCTAGAAACAAGAGACCAGGGTAACAGATGTGATGAACTTTTGTATTGTTTCATGTGATGAAGCACCTGCTAAATAAATGACTGAATCAGTGTTTTCTATTGTGCTAAAATCATGGGTTGATAGCTATACAGGTATTTTACAGTACTTCAGTCACATTTGGGAAACTTGGTTCAGGGTTTTTGGAAATACTTCATTTACTAAGACAAATCATTTGTATCAAACATATATATGTCCCAAGAAGGTCTAGTGTACAAGTGTAAAAACCGAGATCCTATCCATAAAAAGACAGTCATAATGCAAATGAAATGTTTTTCCTGAATTTCACAAGTAAATGTATAAACGCACAGAGATATGGAAATGCAGTCAGACTGCATATATTTTTATAGCGAAACAGTTTGCTGTAGTATTGCTGGTTCTTTGACAAGGGTGACACAGACAAAATAATAATTTGGATCTCAGAAAATGAAAATATCATGTCTTAAGCATGCATAAATCCAACCAAAGCTAGGACAACATGAAAATATCAGAACATCAGTTGGACAATTTCCATCGAGTCAAGCTAAATACACTTGAAACAAAAATCATAAATGAGCCATTTGGTATCTCCGCAAATACAAAAATTTGGAATTTGACTTTGGAATAAAAATGTGCCACAAGTCTAATATTCAGCACTAAATAGAGAGTTTAAAAGAGTAAAAGGAGCGTGTGTTTCAAGCACCCCCTACAGCCAACATTTACCTACTCCTTTCATGTCTCTTACTAACGTCACATTATTGTCACGCCATTTCTTTACATTGCAGGTGATCACCTGGTAAAACCTGGTATAAAATGTGTGCTTTAAGATCCCCATTGCTGTTTGGATTGGAGTGTAGTGTAGTGTAGTGTAGTGTAGTAGAGTGGAATGTAGCAGAGTGGAGTGGAGTGGAGTGGAGCAGAGTGTAGTGTAATGGAGTGGAGTGTAGTGGAGTGTGGTACCGAATTTGTCACTTCAGTCTGTGACTAGCAGATGGGCAGGACTGTTTTCCCGTGTTCTTACCACATACTGACACCAGAACAGGTACTGCAACGTACACTACAGCACATGGACAGGCAACGCTGTGTCTCACAAAGGGCGATTCGAATGGACCATGAAGACGGAGGGATATTTTATATGTAATTATGTATGGAGATGTACAGAGGGAGACAGAGGTACAAGTCGAATGCATTACATATACATTGTAGTGTAGAGAATAAATCATTTTACTGGATTTTGGTTCAATTGCTAAATAATGATGGACTGAATGCTGTAAGGAAGACGTCACTGATTCTGGATGCGCTCTTTTACGAATAAAGGTGTAACAAGGAGGTGGACGTGTCTTCAAGCTGTTTATGGAAGGATCATCTGACCCCCCTGTTTGTTTAGTTCCTGTGACAACTGTTGGTTGTAATTTTTGCCCCCGCAACCCCTGAAACGTTGTCATGGCCCTAAATACCATGGTAATGCCATAACATTATTACACGGTCCGGAATGAAGCACCCTAAAGAGATTTATTGTATCCCACCAGCGATGCTGTTCTTGTGCTTTCGAGGAGACCGCGTGCTGTATTTCTCAGGTATCGATCGTGTGAAGTGCTCTGTGGATTCAAACACACGTTCATTCATCTGAAATCAAACCTTGACTGCTTTTTCTACATCAGTCTGACACCATGGAAACGCAACAATGTCAACAGTAAGGCTTGGACATCATTTCATTCATCATTTCATCACTTAGCCCCATGACACAGTTAAAACAAATACCTGTTATAACAGCAAGTCCAGTTTTCGCTCATGAATATTTACTCAGTCGTTTTACTTCTTGTACACTTTTCCACCATCTCTACAGTAACCCTCTGACACATTGTATAAAATGACCCAGCTGCATAAAGGGCGAAACAATTGTAAGTTGTGCCTTAATGTTACCAGCAGCTTAATAAAGTAGCACCGCCTTAATGATGCATTATTGTTCCGATGAAAATGCAGGAATATGAAGTAAGAACATCAATACGTCAAGTGATATTATGATCATACTGTGTAAAACCCAGTATAAGTAGCTACGACTCACTGTGGACTCTATGGATTTCTCTTTCTGGCGGACCACTGGGTGGGGGGTGGCGGACCCCTCCTAGCCTGGTGCCCAGTGATTCCGGGATGGGGCCTGGACCACCGTGACCCTCCCCAGAATGAGCAACGACTGACCGCTCCATCGGAAGGTAACCGAACACACACAGAGTTTAGAGTCATCGGTGCACCTGAAACTCACGCAGAGACGAATCTGACTCCTACTCACAGCCCTTCACTCACAGCTCCCTACTCACAGTCTCCGGAGAGAGAGTGAGTAAAGGTGCGCCGAGGCCATTCCGGTTCAGCGGCATTGCGTTTCCAGCAGCGAGACGCGTTCGCCGGCGTCCCGGAAGCCTGGAGGACGACTTCGCACGAACGCGTAGAAGAGGAGCAGAGAGCGACGGCCTGTCGGGGACGCTGTCGGGGGCTTCGGGCTCCGCGAGGCTCCTTCCCGGATTGCTCATTGATTGCATCTGTTAAGAGGGCATAATGTACCTATTGTGCGTCGCTTCTTGGGCCTCAATGACGCTACAGTTTGGCCGATTTATCCGCCCTTCGCTATTCATGGGCGTTTGATGCCAAGACGCTATGACAGGCCCGGACTCTTCGGACGCAGCTCGTACGGCGCGTGTTAAAAGCTGCCTCTTGAAGGCGGGGGCCCCCAACGTGGGCACGGGGGCATCCGCCTGCTTCCCAGCCGCTTTCGGTGCTGCTGAAGCCACCCCCTCCCCGGCCTTAATGAAGAGAGCGGGGACAATGCTGGCATTGTTGCCCTCTTCGGCACCCCCACCACCTCAGCCCCGTTCGGAACCGTGTCCAGAGAACAATCGGTGAAGTGGGGGGGTGCCATGGTTTACCCAAGTTTATGCACGGCACCAGACTCGGTGGTTAATTATTCTCAGGGGGTCCTGATTAAGGATTAATAGCACAAAGGGGCCGTTGAGGGAGCTGTGAGGAGTGTAACGCTGCACTGACCCCCTCCTTTTCCCCCACTGTACGTCGAGCAGGTCAGGCTCAGGCGCAGTCCATCGACGGCTTCCACAAAGTCCTTGCGTCACGTGTCCGGGTCATAACACGGAAAAATGCCCCCTCGAGAAAGAGAACTTATCCAGGGCAGTAATGGCTGGGTGGTGGTGGGACTTGTTCTGGGGATGGCAGGTTTGCCACAGGATGGGAGGAGGCGCAAGCCCACGCACCGCAGCCCTTTTCTCCCTTTGTAAATGACCCGGTCGGGTCCAGACAAAGCTGATCTGCGTCCCTATTTCCCTTCGTTGGCACGCGCTCTCGGGACAACGGCTCGAGGGGGGTCCTGCGGCGCCGTCACCGTCACCGTCACCGTCGCCGTCGCTCCACACAAAGCAAACCCAGGGAAGGCCTGTTCCGGCTGGACGAAAACAGCGAGCGCTTTCTTTTGTCTCAGGCTCGCGTTGCTGGGATTGCTGGGCTCCGTGATGAACGCCGCCCGTGCTTCTCCCAGCGACACCCTGGACGTGTTTCTAGGTCATGTGACGTGCTGTTCGTAGGAGAAGGGCGCACATGGGTGTGAGCGAACGGGACTGATGCACAAGCACACACACTCGCTGTGCACCGCAACGTGGTACAGGAGCACATGTGAGACACGTGGCGCCAGTTAACATGTTGACACACACACACACACACACACACGCACACGCAGAGCGCGATTGGTGGACTGTGGGGAATGAAGGCGCTCCTCTGTGGGAAACACACAGCTCATGTGAATGCAGGAATAGGACACACACACACACACACACACACACACACACACACACACACACACACACACACACACACACCGCACGTGTGTCTCGCAGCAGTGACGCCGGTCACCAAACGCTCGTTCATTCTAGACGGTCTCTTCACGCACATTCGTTTGCATGAACAACATAAATGTGGACGTGGATATTTTGTTATTCATGCAAACGAGTCCCAGGGATAAACGCCTCATTTCCTGGATGGTTAGTCAGCTCTTCCTATCTGCCAGGGACCTCAAGCACTTGGACAAGATATCTTGCATTCGCCTAAAGCCTCTTAACAGCGTCTTGAAATTAAATTCGCCGTCGACAGAATGCATGTATATTGATGAACACATTAAGGAAGGTAACTTTTAATCCTGGGACTAGGAACACAAAAATGCGCGTTTAAAGGTAAAACATTATAATAATCCGAACGTACAAAGCGACGCGCGGAAACACGAACTCACGCCTTTGCTGTTTCCAGCAACGCTCCAAAAGAGCGATATTGTCACCTTTCTTTACCAAACCATAAGCTCCTCTCCTTAAACAGGGAAGTGAATGGGAATATTTTTAAAAGTATCGAACTGCTGCTGAAGAAAATGTGCCAGAGATTTCAGGACATTCCAGCCCATGAATGACGTTCACTACAATGAAGTTGTGCTCCAAACCAAGGAAAGGAAAAAGAAAAAAGGGAAAAAAAAAACACCGTATTAGGAAAAGCAGAGATTCGCTTTGTGTTGTGATGAAAAATCCAGCACGAGGAGCGGAGCTGAGGCCTTTCGCATGTCGACTTTGTTACACCCGACACCGTACGGTACTCGAAAGCCACTGCTCTACGAGGCCAACGTTCACACTGCGGATGTATTGTCACCGCAGGGCTCGCAGACAATATCTGCTGCGTCACCCTGTGCCGTACGGCGCTCGGATGCACGTCCGGGCCAAGAACTAGAACTCGTCAAGTCATTTCAGGTCATGAAATTTCAGGACATTTAAATTCTCATTCTTTACTGTGATACAAAGGAATAGAAAAGAAAAACAAATAAAATAGAAAGGAGCGATAAGTAAAACCTGTCTGTTGGACACAGGGACACTTTCATGTCACCTTTTCATGTGTGACTCCTACATATTTTATTTTTTACTAAAGTTTTGCATTTTTCTGAGCGGTCTACATTTTAAATGACCATGGTAAAGCAGCAATAAAATTAATTTCAATTAAACAGCAAAAATAATCAAAAAGTGAACAATGAATTGTTTGATATTAGCTTTCCCTCACACTAGTGCTGACCATTATGAGTGTTCAATAAAATACAAAATAGAAAAGACTAGATATGAGTGAAATTTCAAATCATGTTGAAAAAAAGTCTCTAACAAAAATAAAGTTTACAAAGGCTTTGTGCTTCGAGGAGCAACATGCATCTTATCGAGGAAAAAGAGCAGATATTTATTGTCACATGAAGGTGTAACGTTAGCAGAACACGGCACACAAACGTCACAATAAACATATTATTTTTTATCTCTGAGTGGAAAATGAACTTTGTTCACGAAGGTTTCCAATAACTTCATAGCATTCGCCAGTAAATCGTCTTTGAAAATCACTTAAAGCCCAAACCCTGATTTTGTGCCACGTACAAATGAGAGTGGAATGGACTACCCGCCCCCCCAACCCCACCCCAATGCATCCCATCTCCACCAGCACAGCACCAGCAGCCAATCTCTGACACGCTGGCATTACAGCAGAGGCTCTTGCCGTGCCACCCCCTCCCTTGGCCCCCCAACCCCAACCCTCGTGTATCAGCTGGCTCCTGGTTACCAACCAAAGCTCATACCCTGGATTTAAAAAAAAAAAAAAAAAAAAAAAAATCACAGATAGTGCTCCGAAAATTAACTTGACATTTGATGCAGAAAAAAAATGGATGGCATAAAAGACGGCGATAACAAAAAGCTACTCGAGACTCGCAGATCGCACGCAGAACATTCCGGATACGGCGACCATACGCGGGTGCCCGAAGCAAATTCTTCACACCTAATTCTCAAGAGACGTTTTTGTGTCATTTGTTCCCACAAATGTGTTTCCCTCCTCCATTTTCTGATACAAATGAAAGCCTCCCTGGAAAGCAAAAATAGCTCCTCGAAAAAGGAGGGAAAAAAATGAAATATCTGCTCTAAGTCATCATTAAGGAGCGGCGGGGACCTCGTTGGAATGCAAGTGCTCATTAGAACGGCGCTAAACGCACACTCTCGTAAACCCAATACGATTTTTGTTCTGCCCTCATCGCTACACCAGCCCCCCCCCCCCCCCCCTCCCGAAACTGCAGCCAAGAGGTGCGGTTGCCCTCAGTCCACATGGCGAACGTGCAGTATTCCGGAAGTACCCGGAATATTCTGTTAAAGCAACGCCGGATTAATAAACCATCAAGGCCCGAGTGCGACATTATTGCGCGGCGCGTGTTTTTCCCGGGGGGTGGAACGGGGGGCACACGCGGATGGAAAGGCCTCCCGTAGCCTTCGCTGCCCCTTCTTACACATTCCGGAGCGCCGACATCGTTATGGCATATTAAATATGGCCCCATCCACGTTGGCCGTACCGGGCGTGTGTGACGAGGCGGCCCGGCCGAGGGGCTTCGCGCTAAGAACGTCACGCGCTGTCGCAAGGAGAGCGGCGACATCCTGCCTTAATGGCGGCTCGGGTGGCGCCCCACACACACTCAGCGCTCTTTTAAATAAAAGCGCTTGGCTTTCAGGAGCAATTCTTACCGGCAGCTTTTCCAAAAGGAGCGAGTTGCCCGGGGGATAGCATCCGCACACACACACACACACACACAGAAAGGTTTTAAAAAACATCAGGCTGTGACAATCATCATACGTGCAACTGTTTACATTTTTCTGTGATTTAAAGGTCTGAACCCATTATTATATGTGTACCGAATGTCACTTGAACAGTTTCATATTTATTTTCTTGTCTCCTATTATTACTGTCATGCGAAAATGAAGTAAAGTGCGGAAGGAAACAGTTTTTATTTAGGAGAAAAGGAAAGAGCAGGTAAAAACACACTGGTACTACATGGAGTGGCTGATGCAGAGAGAGAGAGAGAGAGAGAGCACCTTAAGAGAAATTATCCCTCATTGAAATTTTACATATATACTGTATGTACATATTTATTTATTTATTGGGTTTTTTTGCATGTGGACATATTTGAATTTTCTCAGTGTGCTGTCTATTTGTACTCTGTTTTTACCCTGCGCTGTGAACACAACCAGTAGAAACAATCCCTGATGCAGCATTTCGTTTGTGGACCAAATGCACACGCTGGTCTTTAAGAGATTCCACAGGAAAAGGAGAAAAAGAGAAAAAGAGAAAAAGAAATGTTGATGTTTGTATGGACCAATAATGTCTTGTAAGTAAGAAGAGTCAGAGAGAGTAAAAAACACCCATGACAGCAGAGGCTGCTGAAAGGCGATAAGGTTCATGTGTGAAGTATAAGTTACAACAAGAGGGACGGAGGTTCATTTCCTGCGGTGGACACTTTTCGTGCCGTTTTCCGGCGAGCTTCTTGCTCGTACGTGTAAGAAACATCGAAATAAAAGCACACGTCAGTTGCGAGGAGGCGTCTTGAGCACCAGCTGCAGGAACACAAGTGCAGTTTTTGAGCCCCATAATTGTGACCCTTTGTTCACACACACACACACACACACACACACACACACACACACGTGCGTACGTGAACACGCAGTCGTGGAGAAGAAGATGGAAACCCGAAAAGGGTAGAGCGTGCATCCATTTGCAATTCATATCACCGTATTACCGTATTACCGTATTACCATGGAGCTCGGCACGGTTTTACACAAATCCACTTTGGCTGGAAGACACGTGAAAACAGGTTTTGCGTCTCACAGGAGGTGGAGAGGAGCACATGGCGGAAGGCGGCAGCAGAAACACACAGTCTCCGGGCTTTCCCGACATGTCTTACGCAGCGACTGAAGAATTTCAGTGAATAGTTACTCGGGCCTCATAATGAAGTGTGGGACACCGCCCCCCCCCCCCACCCCCCCCAGCCGTCAGCAATTTCCACTATTTCTTTATGCGCGGCCTTTGTTCTCGGGAGGAAAAAGCCTGCGAAAAGACGACGGCGCTCGGGCCATCTGTACTACATAGCGATGGTTTGCTCTTCGCTTCGGCTTCTTCCACTTTTAATGAAAAACAGAGCTTTGAAGAAGAGGGCAAGTGCAGAATTTAGCAAATTCCTCAATATCGAAACATACTGTGTCCGTGCAGAATTCTCAGCTGCGCCGAATACATTTCCTGCCTTTGCCGACCGCGTGGCCGTATTTCCATAATACACATTATGCTTTTTCTAGAGCTCATATGAAATGCGTGTAGCTTGCATAAAATTTGCATAACGCTTTAGAGCCCCATTATACTCTTTTACACACTAGCTTTTGACAGGAATGTGCACAATGAAGCCGTCTTTGCAGAATACGCTCAAAGATTTTACGCGTAGTACTACGTTTGTCCCTTCGTAACAGTATCCAGTAATTAAAAAACAAAAAGACAAAAAAGCAGGCTCTGTAATTAGCTGGTAGCGTAGTGGTTAGAGCTGCTGCCTTTGGACCCACAGGTTTGAATCCCACCTCCAGCTGTAGTGTCCTTGAGCAAGGAACTTACCCCGAATTTCTCCAGTAAAATTACCCAGCTGTACAAATGGGTAAATAACTGTGAGTGCAGCATTATGTCACTTTGGACAGAAATGTGCGATAAATGTAAACTTACGTTGAGTTTTGTTTGAACAGAGATGTTGTCTGAAGGCAGCATTCCGGAACTTTCTTTAATTGTTTCATCAGCTTTAATACCAACAGGGCTGAAGTCAGAAGTGCACCGTCACTATGGGCCCTTTTTCCTTTCCTACAAAACTCATATTTCATGACAGATGGCAGGTAAACACTGTGTACAGTCCCACTGCAGCAGAAACAAGCTTTAAATCTCGGACATTTCTATGGAAATCACAGTCAAGTGCTGTTTGTTCACTTTGTTAAAGCGGACAATCATCACTCATCCGTTCATCCACTGATGCATTCATTAAAAATGGTGGAATTTCAGAGGAAAAAAAACAAAAAAGCCCCACACACCGGATCCGAACTTTCACTGTAAACTGTCCTTTTTGTACCCGGGAGCTTCTTGATTTCGGGACAGTCTGCAGAGCATCGCCGGTCCAGCGACGAATTCCACACGGAGCACCGAAGGGACACGGGCCACGACACGTTGGACCGTACCACACGGCACTGTAGAGAAAACGCGGTACTTTCCCCGCGAACGTGGCCGAAGGAACTCTTACGTTTCGTTTATGCAGCCATTTGAACAAACGTTAAACAGCAAAGGAGTAACTTTGAAAAGATTTGTGCCGCGTTCATACCTGCCTCCCCAGGTGCGTCATTCACTCCATGTACTCTAAGTACACATTATGCGTCACAGTTTTCATTACTTTCACTTTGCCCTTTTTCCTGGGACTCCTATGAAAAGTCACTTACACTTTTCCCCATTCATACAAGAGGGTACAGCCCCCCCCTCGTTCAAAAGGTGTAGCGTTTCCAAAATTCCCTTCGTCAGGTCAGTTCTCGCCACTAGAAGATGTCTTTACATTAGAATGAATAGCAAAAAAAAAAAAAAAACAGAAAAGCCATTTCTGCTAAAATATCACGAATTCCCGTAGAAACCGAGAATCACTTCAACAGTTGACTTCAGTTACGAAAACATAACCTTACACTACAGCTTGGACGATTGTAGGGAGTTCACTGCAATGCACGTGGACCGCGGTGTCGGCTAAACGCTCGTTAATAATCACCGTCCGTCGCCGGAGCACTAAATGCAGTCAACGGCAGCGATTGGCGGCGCTCGGCTGTCGGGAGACGCGCGACATCCAAACACGGTTCTCGAAAAGTCTTGTGAGTTCCAGCAGCGGTGTTAAACGAAGCCCCTCGCGAAGCCGAGTTCTCGTAACCCGAACGGCCGCGTCTCGGGGTTCGACTCTTCCACGCTCACGCGTGCTGCGGTGCGCTCGGCACAAGGAGGCCTGCCGAGGACCGGAACCGTCAGCCTCCCGCTGCCCGGCGGACGTGTGAACCCGCCGCCGAGCCCCCTCGGCTCGCTCTTGTCCCCTCGCCCCATTTCATGGGACACGAAGAGGAGAAAAGGGTCAGGGGTTCCAGCGCTGCCTACGAGCTGTTTGACCGAAGTCCGCCGCAAACCGTGCCGCTACATGTTCGCTGCACATGAACCGAAAGCCTCTTCAGGCACCTGTAGTCTCACACGCACACACAGCTGACACTTTTCTCCAAAGTGACTTACGATGTTTAGGTTACAACTATTTACCCATTTTCACAGCTGGGTAATTTTACCGGAGCAATATAGGGTAAAGTACCTTGCTCAGCGGGACTACAGCTGGAGGCGGGAAGTGAACCTGCAACCTTTGGATCCAAAAGCGGTAGCTGTAACCACTAAACACGTTCATGTCAAAAGGATGTCGATCCCATTTTATCCACTTATTTGTTTTCCCATCATTTTTCTGTCCTTTTGCTCTTTGACCCCGAATGACCTCATGTTGGCTCAGATCACAGAGAATTTTCACACGGCTCATTTTTTGCGTCTCGTCCGAAGTGCAGTCGCCATACGTTCTTCCCCCTACGTTACGAGAGTCCGGCAAACACGTCTGCAGCCCGCACAAGAACACACATCTGCAGTGAGAGAAGAGTGTCACAGGAATGGGGGGGGCAAAAAAAAAAAACAAATATCACAGAAACAATGATTGGCAGGTCTCTCTCTCTCACACACACACACACACACACAGACTGCACTGATATTCAAGAAGCAGTGCTGGACAAAATCCGCATTTATTAATTTGTTTAAAAAAACTGAACAAATATAAAAACAACAAAAACAATTCCTTCAGTGTGTGTGTGTGTGTTTGTGTGTGTGAGAGAGAGAGAGAAAGAGAGAGAGAGAGAGAGAGAGCGCGAGTGTTCCGCTGGTGTATGAGTGAGTGACTCACTGCACTGTAAGTAGTGTACTGTACTACGGTATATCCAGCAGCGTAAGTGACCCCGGGCTGATGACACTACACAGTGTTCACTGGGAGTCGTTTCGATCAATGAAAAAAATATGCAAATGCACAGAAATTAGAACAAACTGTTATTAAATATCTTTACCACACATAGTCCTGGTAATTAATTATTTAAAATAAATGCAGGTTTTCCAGGTTTTATTTTTGCTATTTATAAATTTCTAATTGATCAGGTGATTGATATTTGACTGCATGTCACTGAAAATTCTGCCCGTGTTCCTTCAAGCTGATTGACTGAAAAATAGGAAAAAACACATTTTTAGTTTGTGTTTTGCGATTCTGGACATTCCTCGTGGTTTGATATTTAAAATTTTCCAGCAGGTCTAAAGTGTTGCTTTAGATGCGCTGAATTTGCAAGTTTCAGCGAGAGAGAGCCAAACCCCAGGGAGAGACCCCCCCCCCCCCCCTCCACTTATGCCATCATTTTAATTCCACAACTGACACTCTGTTCACTTCCTGCTGCGTCTTTCACTCCGCGACACATATGAACATATGAACGTTGTACTTTTTTCCGTAACTGAACCAACTGTACGCACTGGCAGTCTCAGCCAATCATATCCCTCGATTACAGTAAATGTAATATGATGACTGAAACAGCACATTCAGCACGACTATTATTATTATTATTATTATTATTATTATTATTATTATTATTATTTGCTTACAATGTTCAACTACGTAAAATAATTTAACCATTTTCACAGCAGGGTAATCTGTACCAGAGCAACTGATGGTACTGAAACAGCGAGCGCCCACATTTTACCACAGTGAAACACCAGGCCAGTGATCTTCTTCACTTTATTACTGTTATTTTTTGCATCAAAAATATCTGTGGTATTTTACACCTTATGCCTTCCGGACAGACTGTGGCTGGAGCTCCGTGACCCTGCACCGCTCACGCCTTTACTCATCATGAGTGAGTGAATGAATGAACGAATGGAGGAATGAAAATGCAACATTAAACACAAGCGAGAAATAATGTTTTTTGTAGAAACATTATGAAATGTGTAATCGCACATGTTGGTGTTTTCACTGTCATGGCTACAAATTCCTCTTATTTTGGAGTTTACATTTATTTCATTGAGAAATTGGTGATTTTTTCTCTGAGAAATGATGGTAACCTGAGAGCCTCACGGCAGGAATTTGCCCGAATGATGGGATTCACCGAACGAATCAACCTCATCACGTAAGGAATAGATGGTTTCTCAAAAAAGACTTCAAAGAAGGCAGTCAGAGCAGTAAATAGTGTTTACTGGTGTAAAGAGTGATCAGTTAAGAGTTACTTTTCTGCTCTTATTAAAAATGTTTACTGGTTAATTGATTATGTCTCTGGTATATTAAAAAAAATAAATAAAAATAAAAATAAACACAACAATGTTGAAGTCCTCGAACTGCCAGGCAGCAGAAAGCATCGGAGGCCTCATCAATTCATCCACGAAATGTTCTGCACATTTCGAAAAAGCGCTCAACTGACTCAGGTGATCAAGGTTCCACAGCGATTATTCAGCTCATGTTGCAATGAAAACATGAAGAACATGCGATGTGTAGAAACGTGTTTCGCCTGTTTGCTCGCATCCTTGGCGCTAAAGGGCTTTTTCACCTGTTTCTACACATTCGAAGCTTCATTGCGGGGCAAATCCAAAGAACGGGTCCCGGTTGAAGCGCTGTTGACGCTGTGAAGTTACACAGCTGGTGTGGTAAAGAGGGTAAAAACCCAGGGCAAATGGAGGTGAGAGTTTACGCGGAGGCCACCGCCGGAGCCGCTGCTGCCGAAACGCGTCTCATCTAACAAGCGGGCAGGTAATAATCGTGCCTCCCCGAGCGGAATGAGGAGGGCGGAAGCGCCTCGCATCGCACCCCTGTCGAACGAAACGCTCGCTGTGACTCAATGAGCGGGTGCGTGAAGAGGACGACGTGGGAGCCGAGCGCACAGCGTAGAGCAAACACGCGCCTCAACCGGAGGCCGCGGCGTCTCCAAATCGTTCTTCGCACATGACATGCGAAAGGAAGGATAATCTTCTCTTGATTATAAAGAAGGCACACGAATGTCTCCGACAGCACACACACACACACACACATTTAATATGGTGCGGAGAGCAGGAATGACAAGTCAGAACGAATTTTGTGGACTTTTCTCCAAAGCAACTTACAATCTGTGTCGCTTTGAGTGGAGCTGCGGAGGTGAAGGACGCTCCTCCGAGGTCCCTTTAACCCTGAGTCCATCATGCCGTCTGTGTACCACACCGATACGCTGCAATAGCACACTTACACCCAGCTCAAAATTCTGCTCATCTCTCTTGCAGATTCGGAGTTGCTGTCCAGCTGAGCGTTAAGGAAACGCGGTAACTCCGAGCGCCTCTTACCAGGAACGCCCTCCCTCTACAATCACTTTAAGACAGGCAGTCCCCGGGTTACGAACGTCCAGCTTACGTGCAGCCAGTAGTTACGAACAAGGCCTATTACGTTAAAAATTTGCGTTGAATACAACGGTTCGTAATGACAAACGGTGCTACTTTGCGATACACATCAAAACATCGTGCGTCGACGGCGGTTCGTCGGCTCGTGAGCCCGAGGTCCGTCACACTTTGTTCTTTTCAGTCGGACCGCGTTGCTGTTAACAGTGTCTCGTGTTACTGTATTTGCCTTTAATTTTTTTGCTTTTACCCACGTAGCCATGACACCAAAGTGCAAATGTGATGCAAGTGATGGTGATGCGTCAAAGAAAAGAAAAACAATCAGGACTGAAACTAAAATGTAAATAATAAAGCGATCGGGAAAAGGTGAAACGAACATTGGAAAAGCGAACATTAAACTCTCTTTAATGTTTTTTTATACCTACACACACACACATTCTCCCTCTCCTCCTCTCTTGCTATTATAAATACTGTAGTTACATTTATTATTATTGTTATTATCATCATTACATTGTATTGTTATATTTAAGATGTTTTATTGTATCTGGAAGTGTTTCTTTCATATTTTTACGCATAGAAAGGTACACGATATACAATATACTAAGACAAACGTTTGACTAACTGACGTTAGACACCCACCATACCGAACTGTTCCGACTTATGTACAAATTCGACTTAAAGACAAACTGAGGAATTTAACTTGTCCGTAATCCATGGGCTCCCTGCACGTCATTATGTTCATACGTCTGTTTCGGAGGCAAAGTACTAAGGAGGTATCAGGATTAAAGGGAGCACTTTAGAAGAAAGATCTGAGAACGTGACGCAACAGGGAAGATAAAGAGGGAAAAAACATTTCCTGCCGTCGTTCCGCCAGGTCTGCTCTGTTGTTTGTTTTATTTACGCCTCTTGCCCTTGAGGCACTTTGTCACGAGAGAACATTCCGCACACACTCATCGGCAGCCTCGTGCACGCTCCAAACAGCCATATTATACCAAATTCAATATTGCGGCGCCGTGCGGCACGCAGAGGGGACTTCAACAAACTGCCGCATCAATTTATGTGCTCATGACATATCGTCGCACTTCTCTGACAACACAAGTAGCTGAAATTGAAAGCGGCCCTCAGTGCGCGGGGCCACTAGGAGAGATGGCACCGCAATAGCGCCGCGAGGAAGAAGGGGAGAGGAGCTCAGGACGTACACTGATTCAATTTATACTCTGCTTGGAGGAGGGGCCGTCGGGGGGGGGGGCTCATGTTCAGCTTTTTATATATATTATATATATACTGTATGTTTTTTTCTTTGATGTCTTACACACTCTTTTCACCAGGGAAAACACATCGTTAAACACATTGTTTTTTTAAGCCTCACTAACAATATGTCTCATTTGTAACATAAATGTTTATATGTATGTCAAAAAAAATGCCTAGGAAGGTGATCAGGAATCGTTGATATTCTGAGTTTTACGCAGCTACTCGTGTGATGATCATTGGTTCATATGGTGGGAAGAAACTAACTGTACTTAAGAATCATGCGTCTGTATCTAAGTGTCTCTTCCTGCTCATGTAATGAACACATTGCATCTTCTATGAGATGTTTGTCGCTTTGGAGAAAAGTGTCTCATAAAAGCATACATGTGCATGTAAATTTGTGTCGTTGCACTGAACATAGGACTAGACTCTTTATACGACTATATAGAGTAGAGGGAGGCTCATTCAGTCCATTGAGGTACGCGATTGACTATAATAATCTATATTGCTCTCGACATACTGACTGACCGACTGGCTGCACAACCTGAAGACGCAAAACGGTTTATTCTGAAGCGCTACAAAATCATGGACTGTTTGAGTGACCATCAAAAATAACGTTTGGGTCTTTCCTCAAAAACAGATATCCACCCACACAAGTGTGATTTCCTCTGTTTATTGCTCTTATTTACCTGCCCGCCTCACTCTTTGTACGTAGCGTAAATATGAAGGAATTTGAACATTTTGTTCTTTCTCCACGGGTTCCCTGTGAAGGGCCGCAGGGCCAAATAAGGGCTAAATAAATCACGAGGAGGAGAGGAAACCAACAAACACATAATTAAACGCACAAGGTCATCAGAAGACCGTATCAGAAAAGGATTGTGATCTACATCGTTTGTTTATTTGTTTGTGTTTTACAATTCAATCCGTGTTCGCACGGAGCCCATAATTCCCGGCTCCACCGGCATACGACCTCTTCTTCAGCACGAATTTCCACATTAGAAATGAACACAGGTCCAGTTGAGCTCTTATGAGGTTAGGTAACGCATGTGTACAAGTGGAATTACTGTGGTTAATAAACGAATTCTCGATCCCGAGCGCAGTTAAAAGTTTAGATCTTGTAAAAAAATTTCCACACTGCATTTCTCCACCCTTCTGAGTGTGAACTGTTTGTGTTTCGAACATTGAAGGTTGAGCATGAAGAAACACCCAGTGGAAAACAATCCTCGCTTCTCCCTCGCCGCAAAGAGCCGAGAACCACGAGACTCAAAGCAATTCCGTGCCCGATCAGTACCAACAGCCGCAGAACGCGGTACATCGGAATGTACCTTATGTACACAGGTAGGTGTGTTTCGTGCTCAGCGACACCGCTTATCGCACCCGCGCCGCTGCCTTTGTGTGTGTGCGCGCGTTAAAAAAAGTGCAAATCGTGAAAAAATGGCGAGTTCGCTGGTAGCGGTTAGTGCTGTTTCCTTTGGTCACAAAAGTCACAGGTTTGAATCACCTTCCTGCTGTAGTAGCCTTGAGCGATGTACGTTCCCTGAATGGCTCCAGGAAAATTACCCAGCTGTAGAAATTGGTACATAAGTGTAAATAAGAGACAATTTACGGTAACTGACATTATTGGTCATGAAAGGCCCGTTGGCCTTTGAGTAGCTCCTCAAACGCAGGCTCTTCATACTTTACTCGCTGTGTTTGATTTTGAAGCACACCGTACAAGTGAGCCGAGCACCTTTTCACAGCTACAAGCAAAAATTAATCCAGAGAAAATCCCACCAAACAGCAGCGCTGCCGCACCAATTTTACCGCAGCACCAGTGTTGCCTTTTCATAAAGAAGATGTGTCTTTGGTCTCTTGGTGTGCTGCGCGTTCCGCCGACACCCTAAGCGACGACAACGGCCCCGATCCACCGCGCCGACAGGGCCTGCGCTCGTTCACTACGCCACCGTTCGGCCGGCACACGTACCTTCGCGCCAAGTCTCATTGGGGCCGTGCCGTTCGCAACGGACCCAGCGAACAGGTCCCAAAACAAAAGACACAAAATAGCGCCGCTTGACATTTGCATGAAAGAGAAGTCGACCGGAGATGAGCGTGAGCCACGTGCGCCTGCGCCGCCGCCAAACGCTTCGCGTGCAATGCGCTGCAACCTGCCGTGGCTTCGTGCAGATGCACAACGTGCGGAACGTAATTACTCGTCGTGTCGCTTTCTCTGCCTTCCACCATCAAAGGGAGACGCGTTGAAGACCTCTTGCCACGCAGCAAGGCGACAAGGGGACCCCATAAGTGGAGCGCCGCACGATCC
The DNA here is from genome assembly GCF_900964775.1 of Scleropages formosus. Taxonomy (NCBI): domain Eukaryota; kingdom Metazoa; phylum Chordata; class Actinopteri; order Osteoglossiformes; family Osteoglossidae; genus Scleropages; species Scleropages formosus. The sequence goes on along the minus strand of NC_041811.1, from coordinate 37,445,744 downwards.
TAATTGTAGAAATTATGCATGCAAATGGGCCATGCAATATAGCAGTGGTGGTCGTGGGGCGGGGGGTGCGGGTGTCACGGCCTTAATTAAAAATTGGTATTCGCAGCACTGCTCCGTCGCTCGCAAGGCAGCCCGGTGTTGCCAGCAGACATTTTAGGTATAACCTCTTCGCTCGGCACTGCCGACGCTCAAGATGGTGGCGCCTGGTCGGAGATGCTCTTCCAGGGTAAAACACCGCGGTAAAAGGGACACGACGGCGACCAGACGGTGCCCAGAAATCAGAGCCGCTACATGCTGATTATACACTAGATCTTCATTTGTATAGCTCAGCTGCATCTAGATGGCCTGATGTGCCAATGTGCAGGGTGGGAAAGAGGCCATCGCGTCATCCGTGTGATTCCGTGTCCACGTGTCACCGCTAAAAATGTTTGTACATGACGTCCTGAAACCATATAAACGTGGTTCGTTCAGACAATCAACACATAATGACAAACATGATAAAAATCACACAAGTTCACCTTTCTGCATTCATCTTCATCCTTAGTACCTTCAAAGAGTCATTATGTACTTCATAATATATACAGTCTAGTAATAATATTAATTAAAACATTTTATTTCGTTCCTTTGCACCGCACTTTCTGCGTTAACACTCCCTAAGCTCCGTCGCACTGGTAAGTTACTCTATACCTGCAACAGTACTGGAAGTACGTGAATTTGTGAAAAACGGTGCTATGACCATAAATGCGTTTTAAGTAGAAAGTATGTTTGAGGCCTGAATTAATAATTAATTGCTGTCGATGGATTATTTATAGGCCTCCATCTTTGCGGTCTAAGGGTGTTGGAAATGCAGTCAAGTCACTGACCAGATGGATGGTCGTTCTGTCAAATGTGTCTTACTGTTGTGTGACGAAAACACGGGCAGAACTTGTCCAGATTCCAACGGCACTTCCGTTTCCGCTGACTGTGACCACAACTGGCATCCCGGTACCCAAATTCGGCGCTATACTGGCTGCTGCTGTACTCCTGTACCGCTCCTTCATCGCAAGTCCGAAAACAGCAAGTTACTGTCAGTACGCACTACTAGCATCGATGAGAGGAATGTGTAGCAGAATTACTGGACACTTAGATTTACAGAATAGCCAACAGAGAACATCTCATGATCCAAACGGATATATAATGTCTTACAGCAAGTTTTTAGTTCATTTAAGGCTTTCTCTGAGGTTATTGCCGAGCATTCTATTTTATGTGACGTAGCGACTGGATTTATGAACAAATCAAGTTACGAACATATTGTCTGAGACGAACAGAAAACTCTCCTTCTTACGCAATTTTCTCCTCCGCAACATATCGGTATTCTGTGACTTGCACCCCCTCCCCCAGCTCTTTTACTCTTCAGACCTGAGAAATGCACCCCCCGGTGCAATGCAATGCTCAGCAGTTCAATCGTAGATGTAAACATGCAAAAGATTAACCACAAAGTGTCGGTAAAGTGAATTAACAAAAGCCAAAAACATAGTGATCAACCGTAGCGACAATAAGTGAGTCGCCAGCGGTGAACACGAGAACACCAGACCCAGACAAGAGGTGAAGAAGCCTTTGCCATGAAATGCCAGCAGATGCCGACCAAACTTGTGCCACAACCTGCTGAAATGAACGGCTCCCGTGCAAAGTTGGACACGACTGGCACCTGCCTGCTCCATGTGGCTGGCATCACTGTGGCCCCGTTATCGACCGTCTCGCGTCGGTGAAGTCGCCGACAACGTGAAATGAAGGGCTGCACTTTGACACAGTTGGAAATAAGGGATGGGTCACTGCTTCCTTTCACTGACGTCGTCACTGTAATCGCTGTACATTGCGCACTCAAACAGCAGTCCATACGTTTGTGTGTGTCTCAGGGGCAAAGGTGTGTATTCGCTAGTGAAGTTCTCACATTAAACACTGAAAGACACACAAGCAGCATTAAGGACAACGTGTGTGTTCAGAAGACGGCACTTTGTATCATTTCTGCATCATCATCATCAAACGTGGTTTAACCGAGGCTTCACGCGTTCATTAAAAACATAAAGAATATGAGTAAAAGTGAAGAGACGCAGCACAATTTACACGTCCCACTTGTGCACCACGCACACTCGCTCGCTGGTCAACCTTCTGGTCTGCTTCCACCGGCACCATGTTCTCCACGGGCCCAACTCGCCGTTTCCACGGCGACACCAATCCGCAGGAAGACCTGCCGCACGACACAAGTGCAACTCGAGGAGGCGCTTGCATATATTCACGCATTCTTCACACCTGCGCTGTTTTCAAATGCCTCGCATGAGCTGGAAATAAAATGTCTGTCTCCAAATGTCGGCCGTTACACAAGTGGAAGACGTACGTCATCGTCACACGTAAAATGTTGAACCCGGAGAGGTTAAGACCTGCAGGGTGAAGTCGAGCAGCACAGTTAAACCAAACCTAAGTCCTATCTGAACCAAAGCACCCGGATAGGATTCGCTAATGATGACGGATGCGCTGAAATAATTCTGTAACGAACGTGCTGCTTAATGCTGACTAACGAAAAATCTGCATCTACCGTAAAGAGGACACTGGAAATTCTCCAGGGCACCGCAAGCGTTTGTCCCGGAAGAGCGGCCCTCCGTGTCGGCTAATTGTTAGGGCTGTAGCTAAAGCACTGCTGCAGACCACCTACATGTTGTCCTCTTTTGACCAATGATCTAGTTACACATTTTTAAAGAAACAAACATTTTTACTGCTCATTTATTTTTATTTAGCACTTCTGGTGGTCAATAAGACGATGGAAGACATTGCACATTTATAAGTCGGTCAAAAAATAAATAGGAATCTGTAGAGAAAGTGATTTTTCCCCCCAATAAATTTAAACAAGTTTTTACTTCAATACAGCTCAGAGCTAATAAAAAATGTTAAATAAAAATATTGCGGCTTAGTGTCTATTTATCATAGCTGTATCTGAGACTTTTACATTTACATTTATTCATTTAGCAGACGCTTTTCTCCCAAGTGACATACATCTCACAGAGAATACAATTTTCTACTTTTCTTTTTAAAAATGCAATACTTTCTAAAATGCACTACTTTTACAGAACCTACCCAGCAAGTAAATTGAGGTACGGCCCTATTATTATACTTGTATTCAACAAAAAGATAATAAAACACTAAATTTCGCCAGATGGTGGCAAAAGTTGCGCATGTTGTTTCAAGTTAATAAAGATAATACTGCAGGTAAAATAAATAAACCTCTCCAGTGTTCCCCACATCAAGCCCTCTGCCTCCAGGAAACACTACGAAACACAGAAGCGTTTGGTGCAAATGGAATAAACACGTTTCTAATTCACCGAAGCTTAATGTGAGGTTGGTACAGAGCCCAGTCTGTGAATAAATGGAAGGATATCTGCATCGTTAAACTTGTACTGATTGTCATGTAGCGACTGGGTTTATGAAGAAATGGAGTTGTGTAAACTGAGGAGCCACTCAACCACCTGCCCCAAAACAAGAGAAACTCTTACATTTAATATTTCCTAAATAGAAATGAAATCTATTATATGGCCTCCACTAACTGTCGTGTTCAAAGTCCTTATTAAAGCACACAGACACTCAAACATGTTTCATTATTCATCCGTTTACACTGCCTGTAATTTCACTGACCAAAATCCCGAATTCATACTATAGGTTAACGCTTTATATCTATAGACTAGAAGACAATTTCAAAATCCTACAGCAACAGAATGAAGGGCCACACCTGTGATGCTGTAATGTGGTAACAAATAAAAGTATGAAACCAAGCTTGCTCTGCTGGATGTTACTGCTCCTTATTATTCCTGTGAAAGAGGAAGGAGAAACTTTTTACAAAACACAGACTGTGGCCCGGTGTTCCCCTCAGTGTTAAATAATTGGACTCACACCTTCCTGATATTTATTGTTCTACTTCTGAAGCCTCCAGGATGAGTTAGTCGACTCGAGTCTACAGATGTGCGGAGAACTTGGCAGAGCAGCCAAACCCACAACAGATGTGAAGACAAATAAACTGGTTTAAAAGTAATCCAGTAACAAAACTAAATCAGCAATAAAACTGAAATTAACGGACTGCCTCGGTTACTCTGAACATCACGGTCAACAACAACAAAGAGAGTAGAGTAAAAGCGCAGTGAGTACAGTGGGAGATCGTGGGTGGTCCGACAACGTTACCCTGCAATATTATGCTGGTAAATTTATGTTTCCATTGCGCGAATAAATCTGGGGGAAAGATAAACTAAAGTATTACAATTGTCTCAACTTTGCATCACGTGCACTGCTGAAGAGTGACCGCACACATACACACACACACACACACACACACACACACACACACACACGTGCTCTCACGGTCAAGTGCAAGGCAGCGCGAGCTCTCGACCCGTGTGCGCGCGAAGAGCCGAAATAAAACGCAATCATTTTTTTCTGTGAACATTATTACCGGCTTTTCTTACACTCCACACTGTCAGTGACACGTGCGAAAGAAGAAAGAAAAAGTATCACTGTCTTCGCGCGAAACTCGCCGCGATCGATCGCAAGTTGAAGTGCAGCGCAACTCGGGTTACTTTACTTCTGCTTCTGCTTTAGGCACAAAACGTTTCTTCCCCAAATAAGACAAAGAAAACGAGCTCGGAAAGAGGCGCTAAACCTCCCGAATTCGGTCCCGATCACAACGTAACAATCGAATCGGGCGAGGAGCCGCGGAGCTGCTGGAGACCGTGGAGCGACGCGCGTTCGAAGTGCGGACAGTCCTGCTCCGCAACACCGAAACTTCCAACACCGACACCGCAACGCTGGCGCGCGGCTCTTCCGGCTCCACCTGCTAGGTTAGGGCGCCGCCTTCTACAGTAAAATGCAGATGAGTGGCTGCACTTGGGAGTTTTTCGCGTGACCTCGGTCGCCCGGTTCTGTGGCGCATATTCGGACCCTGCGCGACACGACACCACGCTGCCACTTGCCCTCGAGCGTGGGAAAGGGTGACTGGAGCCGTTCACATCTCGCGCGCTCCGTTTCACGGAATCAATTAAGGAAGAGGCGCGCGCTGCAACGCACCAACGGCCCACTTCCCGCGCGCGTCCCAGTTATGTTCCTTCGGGGGGGCCAAGAGCCGATCAAGTACAAGTACACAAGCAGACACACACACACACACAAGTGACAAGTCCGGATGGCGTTCATGTGTGTATATATATGCGTGACGTGTGTGTTATTAAGAACACCTCATTTCCTACGCTATGCATATATTAAAGGAACAATTAATTACAAATAGGATTCGCCAAGAAAAGATGGAGGCGCCTCTTCGCGCTCTTCCTTCTCCACTGTAACACTTTTCCTCCAGTGTCATAATGATCCTTCTGCTCCTTTCGACCCCGAACAGCCGCTGCATATATAATTAGAGTGGGACCACCTGCGGAGACCATCAGGTCACTATTCTTGTTCTCCTTACATGTACCAACCCCCCCCCAACCCCCCACGATGTTGCGATGCTCTTGGTGATCCTGGAGGTGGTTTTTACTTTCGGTTATCTAGCTTTATGACGGCCAGCACACTCATACAGCTAGATAACCAAAGATAACAACACACTTCCCGTCCTTGCGCGCGCGGCCCCCGCGAGCTCTGCGTCGCTACAGCAGTTCACAACAAGTTCCCGGGAAACACGTGAATCTCCTGCTCCGTTTGCTTCCTTCCGTTACACAGCTGGTCTTCGTGTCTGTCCCCCCCCCCCCCCCCCAAAGTGTGGCCCCGGCACTCTCCTCCTGCGAAGTTTGCGTCCAACTTTCAATATGATCTTCGGAGCAACAGCGCGAGGAAGAGGCGAGACATGATTCAGCGCGAAGAGCGGTGCGCGCAACGGCAAAATCTGGACCGAGGTGATGAGGATAATGATGAGAAAGATGATGAGGAGGATGACGAGCTGCGTCCGTCCCTGCTGCAGCGGCCTACAATTTGCATCACGAAAGGCTTCACTGTCGGGGCTCCTTCTGCTCCCCGCAAGACGCCCGCGCGTCGCGCGACCCTCAACTTATTGCGCCGCACAATAATGAATAAATCCGGTTCCGGAACAGAGTGTCGAGATGGTTTCGCAGCAGCGTCGCGCCCTCCTCTCTGCTCGCGCACAGATCTGGCATTTCGCGCAGCAAACGACGCGCCTCGGACCCCACGCAGCGCGCCAGCGTTCTCCCACGGACACGAGTTCCGCTCCGCGCGCGTGTCCTTCCAGGCGTCTGCAAGACGGACAACGCGGGGGCCGTCGTCGCCGCGGGGATGCGGAGCGTCCCGGCAAGGTCAAAGGTCTCGCGCAGACAGAAGGAAACCGCGGCACCGGCGTCACGAGAGCCGCGCGAGGAACCGCGACGTGCAGCCGTATTCACGAGCGCGCGCCTTCCTTCCGGGGCGCCATGGCCGAGCGCAGCCCGGGAGCGGCTCCGGTGGGGGGGTCGGAGAGGGACCGGCGCGCGGTGCCGTGGCCGCGGCCGTGGCTACGGTAGGGCTTTGTGCGCGTTAACAGCGGGACGCGACCGTTCCCGGTGTGACGCTCGCGCTGCCGCTCGCGCTGCGCGGTAACACTGCGTGTGTATGTGTATGCATATCGTACAGGCGATGTTTGATTGAAATAAAACAACAATCATCGTGTGTTCATGTGTCACACTTGGGTTTTACACACGTTTCGCTCCGCTTTGCCTCAATTCCTCGTCGCATCCACTTGACGGCGTGGTGTGTGTGTGTGTGTGTGTGTGTGTGTGTGTGTGTGTGCGCGCGCGCTGCTGCTGCTGCGCTGCCGGTGTTGTTGTTGTTCTTGTCATTGTTTGTGCCACAAGCTCGGGTGACGGCGGTAGTAAAGCCTCGTAGCGCACAGTGGGACAACATTCAGTATTCTCGTTCTGTGGAGAAGAGGCGCATTTATTTATTTATTCCTCAGAGACACTGATGATGGAGGCTCCATACGCGCCGTCGGAAGAATAACAATGGCCGTGGATCCTGCCTTGGACACACACACACGCGAGCGCGCGCGGTCCGTGCTCGCTGACAGCTGCTGGTAGCCTCGATATTGTACCTTGTACTGTGGTATTTGGTCATTTCGTATGGCAGCAATTCATACATTCAGTAACAAAAAGATACAAGGATTCCCGGCGTTGTCCTGTAGCCTGTGCGCCCGCTGTGTGTGTGTGTGTGTGTGTGTGTGTGTGTATAAAACCACAGTATCGATGTTATGATTCTAGTTATGATTATAGTCTGTGCAATGTAACAACCACTAACTGCGTACCAACTAAGTAAATAAACCTCGAAGCCCCCAGGAAACGGTAAAACACGGTACACTCTGTTACAAAGAGTGTGTGCGATAGGATCGCCTTTAGGGAGCGTCTGCACAGCTCTTCACACCTGCACAAAACAGGGTGAACGCTGCAGTACTTACGGCGTAAACAGCAGAAACGCACCTCGGTGTCATGTTTACGCGCAAAATATAAAAAGAACAAATTGTGTTCAAATTCCTACGTTAGAAAGCGACTGTGATTTACTCTGATTTACTCGGGCCTACATTTACTGGGCAGTTAAAGTTGTTAAAGTGTGCAGTGTAAAGTGTAAGTGCACCTTTTGGACGCTGCGAGAAAATGTATCCCTTTTTACACAAGTGGTGAATGAATATGCAGAAACATGAGAGAAATTAATTAATGTGATTTTGAACAGGATTCCACGGGACGCCTCGTGCCAGTCATTTGTACCTCTCGCGCACAACACTCACGACTGCGCGCGCAGTGCGTTTCTTCGCTATATACTGTATTACACTGAACTAAAAATGTCTGTTTATCTGCGCATCCAACTTGAGCTCTTTCTATTTTTCTGTCACCGAGCTCATATGATTTCATTGAAATGAACTATTTCTATATTTCTGTACACTATCATGTGTGAGCCGCTCTTTTTGTGTCTGATACGGCTGTGACAAAGTGACACTGACTGGGACTCATTCTCCGTCACAGTGATTCAAGGCATCAGGTTAACTGTCAATCACGGGCGGCTGTGACGTCACCGAGGTGGCGGAAAGTTACGTGCGGGTAACGGAGCGTTAGAAACGGACACTTGGGGAGGTTGGAAAGCGCGCGTCGCAAGTAAATGACTGACCGCTCGCGTGGCATCGCGAACAGCTGCGTTAGTCCCCGTGTCACCGTTTGCCCGTGTTTTCCCATGCTTTCCCATGTTTGCCCGTGTTTCGGCTCGTATTATTCTCTGTCCGCAGAGCAAATGCGAAACAACGCTCCTTGTTATCATCGGTAATGTCAAAATGTACTGGGGTAAGTTTCAGGTAGTACTGCAGCCGCCCACCTTAAATGACCGAGTGACAATTGGTGCCGTGGCCTGCTGAGCATCTCTCAGTGACCCTGGGGGGTCGGTGGCGTAACACAGTTACCAGGTGAGTCTGCGCTCGCAAAACAGCGCCGGACTGGGAGACCTGAGCACAACATTCGCGCTGTTATTGCTGCACAATCCTCGACGCCTGACAGTTCGGGGAAGCGCGGGACTCTTTACCGGACGTGGTTAAGGAACAGCGCGCAGAGCGCACAGGTAAAGGGACACTTACACAGTCGGAGCGAAGGTGCCGGAGCCCAGACGTCCTAAGTCACGTCCCAAATCATCCAAGACGGCAGTTCTTCGAAAAAGTGCAAGGTGTGTTTTCAGGGCGCCTGTCACATATCCAGTGATCCACGGTCTCGCCGCCGTTTCCAAAGTGCCGCTAATGCGCGGAGAACTTGTGCAGAAGATATTCCAACCAGAAGAGGCGACGAGGAGGAGGAGGAGGAAGAGGAGGAGGAAGGGAGCGAGTCAAAGAGAAGAGATGGAGAAAGAAGGTGGGAAGAGAGAGAGGAAAAAAAAAAAAAAAAAACTTGCAAACTTGTCACGGCACGTTTGTGTTCAGCACCGAACAGCGGAGTGGAGTGGAGTGGAATAGAGTGGAGTGGAGCGGAGCTCAGGATGGGAACGAGCCCGTTCTGGGGGGCCGGTCGCCCTGGAGTCCGTCCCTCCGCGCGTGCCCAGAAATTCAAACAAGTTCTTCGCTTCTTTTGTCGGATGTGAAGGGAAAGCTCATTGTTGGCCTTCTCTCTCCTGCACTTTGTGTCCTTCCCAGCAGCTGGGCCCACTCTTCTGACATTGGGGAGGGGGAGACAGAGAGAAAAAAAAAAAAAATAAAAAATAAAACACATTTCTATAATGTAAGTTACCGAAACATGTTGACTCGCACCGCGCGCTTTAATGCGGGGGGTGACGCATTTGAGAGGAAAACCTACGTTTCACCGCACATGTACTACACGGTTTTTCTTCATTAGTATTTCCTTAAAAACGTGCACTTCCTTTGGACACGTTTATCACAATATTCTAATTGTATCATAAATAATTCTGAAACATTTGGGATTTGACGCTGACCTACGAACAGCTTTCTCAGGTAATTTATACTATGGTAAAATTAGCAGGAGCAAATATAAGGGGCAACAGTTCCACGGAATAGACGAAGGCGAAATAATTTAATTTAGCAAGTTAATAAAGTGTGTGCATAATGTATTTTCACATTTAACGTATATCGCACGCAGACCTTTCCCCGTAAATGACCATATTAATAAATAACTCTCGTGTCCCGGGATGCAGGAGAACATTGATTCAGTAACATTAACTTCACTTCTTACTAACTGTACGTTCATATGCTTTAATGAAAAACTCCCACTCCGGCGAAGTATAATTCCAGAGGGAAAAAAGCGCCCAGTTTCCCGCCCAGGTTGCTCTTCCATTGATCGGAGGGATAAATCAATCAATGTATCCATTGATCGGAGAGATAAATCAATGTATCCATCCATCGTGTGTCGGAGAGAACAGTCGCGACAACAACGCCGGCTCCATAATCCGAGTGACTCGCGCACATCCGCGCTGCTTTCACGGGGGGTCACGTCTAAATGACGTAGCAGGGAATGTGTATGCGTCCATATTTAGATTCATAAAGCAAATTAGAGCTCCCAAATAATATGCAAATCCCGCGCGCGCAGCCCCTCTCCCAGCACTCCGACGGACTGCTGCTGCTGGTTTCCCGACCGCTCGCTTCCTTCTTCCTTCTTCCTTCTTCCTTAACATCCGAGCTGGAGGTGTCCGAAAGGGGCTTTTCTCCCCCAACTCACTAGTCTGTTCGTTCTGCATTCTGCTTCTTTTTATATTCGTCTCGAGTCCCCCGCCGTGACGTGCGGGTGCGGGTGCGGGTCCGAGCCGCGCGCGCCAACCCGAGGAGCGGAGCGTCGGCAAAACGCTTCCTGCGTAACGACGGTCGGTCCGCGAAGTCGCTGCTCGCCGTTGCAGCTCCGCTTCTTCTGTTTTTGCTGTTTTTGTGCTCGTGCTTTTGGGAGGTACAGCTTCGTTTCCTTCCCTCGCTCACTTGTGCAACTAGATTCATTTTCCTGTACTCGGCTATAATGATAATTATTGGCGCGTGGAGAAGCCAGGCCTTTATTATTATTATTATTATTATTATTATTATTATTATTGATGATGTTCATTATTTGCTGTTGTTGAATAAATGCATTGCTGCACGTGCAATAATCGTACGGTTTCGTTCTCTTCTGATTATGCACGAGGAGGATTTTTCAGTTGAGGAAATAATTTTTATCTGGGTGAGAAACAGAATTAGAAACAAAGACACCTTTACGTTGCTCTGCTGTATTAATTATTATGCACGAAGTAGCAGCAACGGACACACACCGAACAGATGCTGTAGTAAGGGACTGGAATGTACGAGCAACTTTCACACACACACACACACACACACACAGAGTCTATAATACAAGTACGGTGAGTATAAGTTTACTTAATATTTATTCTACTTGTCAAACGGAAAAGCATCTCCACTTTTGAAATGTAGCTTTTACAATTTGTGTATATGTGTGTGTGTATTTACTTCATGACCAACTTACACGTTGTAGCCCACAGTCTTTTCAACCGTTTACACAACTGCTGTTTTTTTTTTTTTCAAATCACTTAAGAGTGAATGTCACAGTTTAAACTCACCTTTTCCATTTAAATGTTCACATCTTCTGAGACCAAGTGCAGCTGCTCAGTACCTCGGTTGTTTGGCCGATTCTTCTCACACGCGGGTGTGAACCTCACCTTCCCAACTGGCCAGGCTACATGTATGTAGTGTCATAAATAAGACACGAGTGGTTCCGTTCATAAGAGAACGCACGTCGCTGCGCTCTCGGACGTAGGTTCGTCCAGCACTCGACTCGAGTTCCAGCGTGCGGACAGCTTTCTTACTCTTTTTGTTTTGTACCACAGTCCAAAGACATGTGTTTCGGGTGAACTAGTGCCCGCACGTAGCCTTAGTGTGTGTGTGTGTGTGTGTGTGTGTGTGTGTGTGTGTGTGTGTGTGTGTGTGTGTATCCTCTTTAGGGTGTGCCCTACTTAGCCCAGCACCCTAGACAGGATAGGCTCCGCACCGTCACCACCCTGCACTGGGGCACGTGATTAAGGAGAGGGGTTCATACATATTATGATACATGTTTGACATGGAACAGGACGTGAAGCGAACGGCTGTGTGACCGACGGCAGATGGACCTTCGCGCGCTTTTATGTCCCAGTTGTTCGGTGTCCCCGTGGCAGCACATCCAGCCACACATGTTCACAGTACAGAAATAAGGAGCCCGAGTAACGAGCACAGAACCCGAGAGAGAGAGAGAGAGAAAAACGATTGAAAAAGATACATTTGATATTAGCTAACTCCGTTTTTGAGAATACACTTTTTAACGTGCAATTGAATAATAATTGTTGTGGGAACAAATGCTACACTTGTGTGTGGCGCACTGTGATGTGAGCTAAAAATTGTTTTTTTCCTCGTTGTTTTGTTCTCGGTGAAAAGTCAAAACGGAGAATATCTGGCATTTAAAAGTCCTTCAATCCTTTTTTGGTAAAATTACCTAAACGCAAGGAAAGTGTACACAGAAGCTAAATATGAGCAGTTTGTCCATATTCATCACCTTCCAGAATGTATCATGAGACGAAATTAAATAGGGGGAAAAAAATCAACTCGCTTATTTTTTTCTCTAAAATCTAACCCAGTTAAGTTAATTCATGTTCACCCTTCACTACTTACACACGTACCAACACTGTGAGTGTTAATTTTTTACACACAGATTACCACCTTTCATATTTCGGGAGCGTTTCCACATCTCGACCGGACCGCTTGTCTGTGGCATCAATGAGTCCAAGTAACATTATAACATTATAACATGCTTATAACATTAATTAGCGCTTACGCTTTTCTCAACTGTACTCTTTTAAATGTGTAATAAACATTTTAATGAAAAATTGACACCGCTTTAAATTATTTTACGCTTAACTGACTATTCAGGTTAATTCAAATGTTATTACTTTGTTATGTTACTACTGAGAAGAAAATGCTGCGTTTCCTTGTCTCCTTTAAACGGTTCATCATAGTGAACCGCGTTCTGCGCAGTTGCGACACCTGCTGGAGAGTCGAAGTAGCGCGAGTAGCGAACACGCGCGGTCCGTGGGCGTCGCTGCCACGGATTTGGCGGCTTCCACGTTTACATGTGTTCGTCCAGCAGACGGACATGTGAGAGAAACCTTAAGTGTGCTTTACATGAACATCAGGAGTTTTTCCATTAGGGCGGAAGGGATCCGCTGGGGACAAGTGGATCAGGAGGTCGGGTCTTAAAACAGTGAGGAGAAGGAAACCGCCTGGTTACATGATCTGTTCAGTTTGAAAGAGCACAGAGAAATCAAACCCATAAATCGTATTATACAAAATATCGAATTCCAATACATTTTTTTTTTCTTGTTTTCACAACACGTGTGTGAGTAAATGCATTTCCATTGCCATGGAACTGCATTTTACCTTTTATTGTCTGCTATCCGTTACACCCGGTACAAGGCTCTTGCTTCATATTTTTATTTTGGAAATAATATGAGTTACCATTCATTCATTCATTCATTCATTGTATTTATGTGGCAGCGTTAATACCTACTGGTCTATATATTTTTCGTAAACCGAAATCGTTTTAGCTTGAAATAGGACTAAATCGTTACATAAAAATTATAGGCTAGAGCAAAATCAAGTGTAACGTCGTGTATATTTGACACATTTTTAAAGAATCATTTACGATATGCCTTTAAAAAATATTTCATGAAAGGCTGAAAAATGCACTATGTGTTGACTGAGCCAAGGTCAGTCATTTTTTGACAAGACTAGAAAACACCAGAAACATCAGCATATCATCATATTTTGTTGTCACAAAATAAACTTTAAAATCATGTCGTGTTTTTCCGCGGTAATCTGTCCATTCGAGATCTACATAAAACACAACGTATACATATTTTATTTAAATAGCTCTTTTTATCATGGGCAAATTGATGATGTCGAATAGACACCCGACACCGCACTTCGGTTCCTCTGTCAGTCCACTCTGCGCGCACTTACTGTTCATACACTATTTCTTAATTCTATCAGACATATCACTGTGTTTTTCTCTACGTACAGTATTTGCCTGCTTGCTGTGTAAAGTAGTGTACCGATTCACTGCTGTTTACCTTCGCAGTGCAGTGCTTATAGATAGAGTATTTGCTTATATTCCCCGGTAATCATGTGGTGAAACACGGTGAATAAAAGGAAAGCACGGAGTCGCTGAAATACTTTGCTCGTACAGTATAATATTATTTCTGCACAACAGACACACACACACACACTCTCACACTCACACACACACACACACACACACACACAAACTACTGCGGCGCTTCAGTGTTTATTTCACCGCACTTTACTTCGCTGTACCCAACATACGTTCACTTTCCCGAATATTATTATACGGTGCGTTTGTTAACATTTATTCGCGAGGAAAAATGTTTGCGACCAAAATGTGCAGCGCGCGTGCAAGTTGTCGAGCGCGCGCCTCGTCTCGTTCCGCAGGTTCGTTCCCCGCCTTCAGCAACTCGGTGTGCGAATAATATAAACACTGTACACGCTATTATTTATTATAAATGTAAATGGACGAGCAGGTGAGGAAGCACAATCCCAACGGCCCCACGTGGAGAAGAGATCCTGCACAGAAAGAAAGAAAAGGGCGACCGACCCCACTCACTCGCTGCGATTCACACTTTCCAATAATTTCTCTTGTGGAAATTATTCTTAATTAATGTTGTTCCGGAGAATAATATAAATCATGTTTACACGGTTTCACCTGTAATAAATCGAGGGTCAGTGCGCAGGCAGGGAAACTCTTCATGTGGGCCTTTCAAAAAGTAATATTCGGATGGAAAATTCCTAGGAAATGTACTGTCCCTATTATTAATACTATTAATAAGGTAAACAGGGGTGAAAAAAAGCCAGTCTTTTACTTTTACTTTTACTTGATTCTACCTGAGGGTCACGCCTCACGGGCTCATTCGCGCGACACGTAAACTTCCTCACGGATATAATTTAATTCGCCACATAAATAACAGAGACGTTTCCTTGCTTAATTCCAAGTTACTCTAGTGTACTTTGGAGCTCTGTGCACCTACACACCCTGACGGTTACCTACACATTTTTACCTGTTCTTTTCCATGTAAATCAAACCCCATCGTCAGTATTGTGTACAACATAATAATATCATTAGCAGAACATTGCTGCTGTAGCCCCACGAGAACTTGTCTTTTTTCACTTACACAGACAGTATGAGTATTTATGAAGGTAACGTGACTGACTGCTGCTGTTTTTTGCAGCTACCCGTATGTACGCTGCTTTATACCGTGGTACTATGTGCCAAATTGTACTCTAGTATCACGTGTCTGCGTGCAACGCTCACCTGCGTTGGTGTAATAACATTTTTGTGTTGTTCTCTGTGATCAGTCACTTTTTAGAAAAGTCTTCGAAATGAATGCATGCAAATGATTTTCCTTCTCCAATTTTTACATTAAAGTGAACATTAATTACAGTAAATGCAGGCGCGACCTCTAGTGGTCAAGAGGCGTCATGAGTTCAGGATGAATGAATGAATGAATGAATGAATGAATTTATTTCTTTATTAAGGGATTAACGTTAAGAAACGAATCTATACCGCGAGAAACAAATCGAGAAATTAATTAAAACTATTGTTTTTCTCTGAAAGATACATACAGAATATGCTTAATCCTCATTTACCGCACATACAGACACAGAGTAAAAAAATCATTTGTATATTCGTTTCACTCGCGTACTGATTCACACTGTTTCACGTACAAATGAGAAGCTTTCATGCTGAAAGATGTCCATTTTAGTTCGTAGTGAAGCGCAATTATTAAGAGAACCAAAGCAAAAGAATTTCGGAATAAAAATACGTGCACATGTCCAGAGTGCGAGTGCGCACTCCACATATCCACGAAAAAAAAAGTTAATAATAGTCTACAAATGATGTTTAAATTCTCATTTCATCAAAGAAACATTGGCAACTCTGACATGATGATGTATACGGCTCCACTTTGACAACAGAATAAACATTGTGACATTCATTTCTCTCTCTTTGTTCTCCTTGGGTTTGACTGCACTTTTAACGTTTACATCATGCGGAACTTGGTGCCACTAGAGGGGAAGAGACGCGTTACATTTACTCTCCTCTTATTTAGAGGCTGATCTCAGTGTAACCGGATAACGATACTACTCGTTCCATTATATTTTGTTCTTCCAGGGACAGTTTCCAGTTTGAATAAAGTTCACCCCCCCCCGAAAAATAAAATATCCTAAATGATGCCCACTATAAGAAAAATGAGTCACCTAAATACCCCAAACATTTAATGTCTGCATTTTTTTTTTCAAAAATGTGCTTTTAATTTTTCTGCGATTCATTCCCAAAAAATAAAAAAACACATTTACAATATGTAGCATATCTTATAAACAGTGTAGGTGTTCGGTGCTTTTTTATAATTACACATGGTTACACCCCCTTAGGTTAAGAACTTCACCATTCAGTCTGAGAATCCCCCCATTCCATATTTGGAATAGATGTAAGTCTTAGTTTTTACTTCTTTATTTTATGTAAAATTCTTCTTTTAGGGCAGAAGTGATAGCTTATTAAAACAACTAATATTAATCTTTCTGGGTCTGTTGGATACAAGCTTCAGAGAAGTTTAATTTCCATGCATGGACAACATGAATATCCATCCATTTTCAGCAAGTTTCTGTCTGTCACTATGGTTCAGAGTACATCCCAAAAAAATCACTGTGCACAAGGCTCATTGAGGAGCACCCTGGATGGGACACCAACCCATCCTACGGTAGCCACCCACAGTACAGGCAACTTAGAGCCAACAATCCACCTTCATGTCTTTGGATTTTGGGAGGGAACCAGAGCACTGGGGGGGGGGGAACCCACACAGCCACAGGGAAAACATTTAAACTACACAGACTGAACCAAAGTGCAGCCTACACGCCAAAAGCCCAGGTGCTGCGAGGCAGCAACAGCACTATCCACTGCGTCAGAATCCAGTACAAAAGAAAAAATTAAAATGATTATTTCATAAAGGAAAAAAAAACCTAACGACTGTATTGAACTCGTGTGGGGAAGATGAAGGATAGAGGACACATCGAAATTAAAAGAAATTAATCAAAATTTAAAAAAAACATTTAAATAAATCAATGGTCAGAAAAGTATGTCAGTGTCACAGATCAGAAGACGGAAACAAACACGTGGGGATGCAAATGAGACCGTGGAGGGCGTGGGTACGCAGTTCCCACAATGCAGTGCGCCTCTGCTCTTTCTCAGTTCTCAGTAAAAAGGCAAAGCTGACAAGCAAACAATTTAACAAATTATTAAACAAGTTGTGCAGTTATGAATATATTGTTCATATGTGGTCTCATAGGTCTGTGTTGTAAAATATTTCCCTGATCATTTTTACATTGGGGGTTTTTCCTGCAATTTGAGAACCTAGTAGTTTTATTGGTTTATTTCTTCTTTTGACATTTACTCTTATATATGTACATGAATAATATTCTTTGGGAACACCCATGTTCATACACAGCTGCGGATGCACATAAACACACGCGTGCTGCATATTTACACAGAGAGTAAAAATAATGTTTCAGACATTACAGATACAAGATATTAGCAGCAATATTCAGTGGTGTTATACTTGCTTGAACATTAAGATCCGTGTGACCAGTTTTAATTTTATTGGGCCATTACCCAAGAGTCACATTACACACAGTACACACACCATGCAGTAGGGTGTGAGGCAGCCGGAGGTACGCACTGGGGGAGCGTGAGCTCGTCATTCTGTGGACACACACATCTCTGGGGTGCCTCCGTTCGGCTCTTTGAGAGCTGCTGCCATCTCCTGGTTGATGCTCTTTACCGAGCGTCGCGCTGAAGAGCGCCTCACGCTGTGTGGAGAGTAAAGGTACTCGAGACATTCTTGTTTGGTTTCTTCTGCTGAAGCCATCACATGAAATGTGGGACTCCTGTCATGGCAAGCATGGCCATGTTTAATGGGTTCATTATGGACAACTAGTGCAAGCAAATGCAATTTTCCGAAGGGGGAATTGACTGATTTGGAATTAACATTCAGGGGAATGTGTGATTTAAGCTGTTTATTCTCTTCTTTAAATAAAATATGTGGAATAATATAGAAGTATGAGAAATATTTTGATATTTTTGATCAGCGTATCAAACAAAAGGTAGCGGAGCTATTCTTCATTCCCTGTCCTGCACCCATGTTTCTATACACCTCTCTACCAGGAGTATCGTTCAATAGCCTTTTGATGGAAACCTGCACAGCATTTCAACTCCAGTCCCAGAGGTTTAGGTACTGTAGTGATTGGCAGCCAGTCTTTGACTAAAAGCTGCACAAACTTATTGTTAATGTACCGTTACTTATTCAACGCTGTTGCCTATAATAAACTTGCAGATACTGAGTCTGACTCTGCCCAACTACTTGTCCAGGCCATGGTGACATCCTGTCTGGAAACTGCGAGTCTCTCTTATCTGGCAACTCTCCACTATGTGGCCTTTCTGCTACTGCTATCAAACCTCTGCAGCTGATACTGAATACCGCGGTACAAGTTGTGTTTGACTTGCCGAAGCGTTCCCACGTATCTCCTCTACTCGTTTCTCTGCGCTGGCTTCCTATAGCTGCCCGGATCAGATTCAAGACCTTGGTTATTGTCTACAGATGCATCACTAGAACTGATCCCAGATATTTACAAGACTTGATCAACTGCTACACCTCAGCCAGACCCCTTCGCTCGTTCTGCTCGATTGGTGGTCCCACGCACAAAAAGTAAAGTGGGGAGGTTCTCAGTTCTGGCTCCGTTGTGGTGGAATGACCTCCCCCTCTCACTCAGAACTGCTGAAACTCTGTCCACATTCAAGAAGGGTCTGAAAACTCACCTTTTCCAGACCCATTTTGCCCAAGATCTCTCCAGCTCATGTATGGTGTAAACGTTCATGGACCTTAACTTCGTGGTCATACCCAGATAAACCTTTACACAGCTACTCCTGTATTGGATGTGAATGTTTGTGTACTGTAAAAAAAAATTATTATGATTATTTTTATTTTTCATAGAGCGCTGTTCTCACCCAGTGACACAGAACGCTTTAACACAGGCATACAGTAAGAAAAATTGATACAAACAAAGAAGACAGTCAACTAATGGCTACCATAATGAAGAACTTATTATAGAGCTACAAGTATACCTACTGGCCACTGGGGAAAGGAACAAAAACTCCCAACTGACGTTTGAGGGAGAAAAAAACCTCTGGGGGTCCACGGGCCAGTGGTTGCCCACCCCTCGTGGGCATTCTAGAAAGTAACAGTTTGTAAGCCAGTGTGTAACAAGTAATTATAATGTTGGTAAATGGCAACTGTAGGAAGGTGATCAGGATTCATCTGTCCTGAGTTTTGTGCACCTACTCAATCGATGAACATTGGTGAATAAAGTGGAAAGAAACAAACTAAGTCTACTTAAGAATCACAATCTGCAGCTGTGTCTCTTTCTCCTAATGTAATGCACAAAATGTACTTTTGCTGAGATGTATGTCGCTTTGGGGAAAAGCGTCTGCTAAATAAATAAATGTAAATGTACTGTGGCACATTTAGCCAAAAAGGAATGGAATATTATCATATGCAGATCACTGCTGTCAATGTAGGTCCAGTCAGAGTGAAGCAGAAAGCAGAGTTAAGCACACTGTACAGCGCCGTCGAACACAGTGCTGAAGATGGAGCTTCAAACTCAGATCATTTCATTTATGTAAAGCTTTTTTTCATTTACACCACTACTAGAGTACAAGAGATCAGGTTTACTAAACGCGCGCGCACGCGCGCGCGCACACACACACACACACACACACACACACACACACACACACACACACACACACACAATGTCTACAACTGCTTGTCCCGAGTTGGGTCAAGGCGAACTGGAGACACAGGGTGCAAGGCCAGAGGGGGAGAGGACACACACCCAAGACGGGGCGCCAGTCCGTCGCAAGGCACCACAAACAGGACTCGAACCCCAGACCCACCACTTACTAAACAGTGGAGAATAATTTGCTCATTTATTGTAAATGAAAACGGTGGCTGGTAGTGCAGTGTTGAGCTGCTGCCTTTGGACCCACAGGTTGAAATCCCACCCCAAACTGTAGTACCCTTGAGCAAGGTACTTACCCTAAAACTGCCCGGCTCTATAATAATTACATGTAACTTAACAGTGTGAGTCACTCTGGAGAAAAGCATCAGTTGAATGAATAAATGTCCTGTGATTTTTCCCTCCGATTGGTGACAGAAATGTCAAAGGGCAACAGAATAGCTTTCAAGGAGATTTAGGGCAATTCAAGTAGAACACCGCAAATCTCTCACACACTCTTGCAGCCCAGGGACTGGTTTGGGACCCGCATTCCATCTGCCCAGTTCCCTGGGTGGTCTGCGATTCTGGCAAGGCGACTCCCCCGGATCCCAGACGCATAGGTGTGTGGTCCTAACCACAGCACTTCCATGGCATGGCAGCTACTGGTATTTGCAGCAGCTGGAGGCAAGGTGGCCAGAGTTTTCTGCACACCATGCAAACCCTCAGCGAAAGGCCCTCTTTACTGTGGTGTGCGCTGGGGTTAGTCACCTGGCTGAACAAACATATAAAATGAAAGAGAAACATTTTCTACAAGCGGGGAAAACACTGAACATGCATTCCTTTGGAAGTTATTTAGGCCCGTACTCAAAATATTGTGATTGGATCATGCCTGGAATTAACCATTCACAAAAAATAACACACATGCAACATACAAGTTCTGACTTTCAGCTGCCAGTTACTGCTTTTGATTTTTATTTCTACCCGGGAATATACTGTGACATACAGTACATAGGGCTGGAGGTACCGAGGCTGTTGTATTAGCAAGGATGATTTTTTAAGGTCTAGACACAGGACTGTCCTTTCACCTTTGACAGAAGTAATGAATCAGCTAAAATTCTGCTCAATGCATTTTCTTTAAGTTTATCTTAAATGTTTATAAAGTGCTTACACGGGTAGAGCCCCGTTTGCTTAGAGCAGTTCAGCTGAACTTTGAGTATGAAGAGACATGAGAGGACCTGCTCCTTGCATGGGTGCATAATCACCTCTGAGATGATGTCACTTTGGAGAAAAGCATCTACTAAATGAATAAATGTAAATGTAGGCACTAAGCTATATCATTAATTTTATTTTCAGGAACAGCTTTATTTTCTACAACCTCTAATAAAAGGCATTTACCTGATTTATCTTCATTAACTTTGCTCTAGTAGGTAATATCATACAACAACATGGAATGATGGGAGACACAAGTTCACAGTTTATTTACATTCATTCATGTAGCCGACCCTTTTCTGCAAACCCAGGTCCACAATGAAGAAAGAAGATAACGAGGACCTGACCTGAACATGACACTTGCGGCGTCTTGCAGCCTGAACCCAAGAGAAAGTGTCTGAAAGAACATTTCTCACTTTTCCTCAATATAGTCATGCTTTCTCCTGCCACAGTTTGTTTTCTCCAGTATTTGCCCTTTGCTTTGTGAAAATAAACACCTGCACCTGGATCCACCAACTCCTGTGTGGGTTGCATTCATGTGATACACAAACAAGACGTCGAGCACAATGTGCAGAAATGCACGAAGACAGACGGCATGAGCCCCTTTTTCTGTCGACCTCCATATTGGCCTGATGGGATTCCAGTCAATATGGTGGAGTCAGAACTCACTGGAGGAGCAGTCCTGCTGTGATGCTGGGATTTGCTTACCAGAGTTCCTGACATCACCAGGCCCTCTACGAGTGGCGCCTGCAGTGAGTCCTCAATGGAAAGGCGGCCAACCGCTGGGGAGCTGCGCTGGGTGATCTGAATGGTCATCGTGTAGATCAGAAATGAGATATGGGTGGAGCACATCAAAACTGGCACTTACGATTGCTCCTTGGGGCTGTACCCCTCCCAGCTGACAAGGTAGAAGTGTACCGCTGTCAGAAATGGTGAGTGGGGGTGCGAACGGTATATAATGGCAAACCATCAATGTTGACAGGAGAGAGTAGGGCAGTTGAGGAGTCCTATAGAACTGAAGAATGGAAAGGTTTTAGTAGAGACGCATGAAACATGGGCCAAATACGTTAAGGGGAGGGAATTGCAGACGGTAGGTGAACGGGTTGATTTTGTGTAGAGCTTTGATGTACCTGACACTTAGTTTTCTCAACAGGAGCTTCAGTTTATGCTGTCATGCCATAGGTGCAGTCTGGTTCAGTAGCTGTGCGTTTTCATGTTTTCATATCATAAAGACCCTTGAAAGGTTGGTCTTAGCACACCTTCAACATTTGGTCTGGACTGTCTAAAAGGACAACACTGAAGTGGAGACAGAATCAATCCCCACATATTACAAACTTTTCAAACTAGAGCTTTGCGTTCTTCTGCCTTCAGAGTGATCAACACCAGGCAGCTTGGGCTGCTGAAAGAGAAAATTTGATCAATGTAGGCTCATACATCCATAATGTGTTAGATTTTCTAACTGGACCAGATGAGACCACAGAGGGCTGTGTGACAGAAATGGCTGTAAGCAGCATGAGGGTCACTCAGCAAAGTCTTGGTTCCTTTCCTGTTCACTGTATACAACTTACAGTTCAGATACAACACCAAATCATGTCATGTGCAGAAGCTCTTAGACAGTACCACTGTTGTTGGGCTCATCAGATAACAGGAGGAGGTTGAGTTGAACTATCTTCCCAACTTCTTGATCTAACCTGAGGTTTGAACTGAGGTCTGTCTGACACAGTGTCTTCATGAATGCTGTAATGGTGAAAAACGGCATTGAAAACTTTTTCAATGTTCAATAGCCCAGGATAAGCCTTTAAAGGAAATCAACTGGCAACCCTTAGAAAACCAGTCAGGTAGCAGAATGGTAGTACTTTCATTGGATTTTAGGCTATGGGATTGTTCGAGTTGAGTGACCAGCATTTATTCCGATTTGGAATGAAACAACCTAATATGCAGGGTTATAGGAGTGGTGACCTGTCCAATAACCCCAGACACTACTACTTGTTCATTATATGTGGTACTCTTTAAAGGGTGAACATACTTTTCAACTGGTACTCTACAGAACCGAGCTGAAGAAATGTTGATAAAATTTCCTGCTGCACCCAGATCAATAAAAGTATCAAACAACTGAACCCCTCACAAAAGTTTAATCAGCAAGAATAACTGTGAGGTAGACTACAGAGAAAGTGGTTAGAGTTGCTGCCTTTGAGATCCAAAGGTTACAGGTTTGATCCCCACCTCTGGCTGTAGTACCCTCGAGCAAGGCACTTACCCTAAAATTGCTCCAGTAAATTTACCCAGTTATATAAACGGGTAAATAATTGTAAGTTGCTTTGGAGAAAAGCATCAGCTAAATGAATAAATGTAAATTGCTGGGGCCCCACAATTCAGCATTTATGGACAAGCAACATACAAGTAATCCGCTGTTCTGTAATACAGGAAAAGGATTTCACAGAAGTGTCTTTTCTATTCTTACAGGATCAAGCTTCCTCTGCCAGATTGCATGAGTTTCTGCGGTTCCATGTAGAGGAGACAGGATTTGTACGTTCTAGAGCGCTAGTGACCACTCCAAGGCTTTGCAGGGAAATCATAAAAGCCATTTAGAATGAATTACTGGTAAGGGAATCTGGCTGGTACAAAAAAAAAACATTAAAATCAGTGTGGAGGAGGAGGGAGCCTTTGCACTGATCAGGTGAGGTGTTGTATTACACCACATACGTGGATCGCTTCAAGTTTGTGACTGTGGGAGATGGTTGTGTTTGAGCACCTCTGTGGAGTGTAGTTCCTCCTTTAAGAATTTGAAAGCTCTCCACAGTTGATTCGGAGGAGGTGCAGGTGTAAGTCATGAATCCCCAGAAATGTTCCCAGGGCAGCGATGGCAGTGTTGGCAGATTTGGAGGCAGCTGGGTCCACGTTTCTGCAGAATCTTCAGTCATGCAATCGCGTGGGAACAAGTGCAGGGTGAACACGGGCGCGGAACTGATTTACGGTGATAGGTGATACGCAGACTAGGGTTCCGATCAGGGAATACACACATATACACTGGGACAGACTAAGGTGGTCAGGGAGCTCATTAAGCAGATCAGAGGAGTTCTGGTGGCAAGATTTTGCAAAGGTTCACAGCATCAGCCCCCTTTCATAAAGACCTCCATGACAGTCTGACTGGATTCTCACAGGTGGGGTAGAGTCAGCGCTCGGTGGAGGAGTCCTGCTGTGCCGCTGAAACATATTTCCTGAGTTTGAGGGAGACAGTTTGTGCAAAGCCAGTGGATGTTTTCCTGAGCTTTTCCAGTGGTGCTCCAGCATGAAGCTTCAACCTCACTTTTCATTGCTTCTCCATTTTACGGTGGTTTATTCAGAAGTGTGTTAATCCATCTGCTACAAAGCAAGTTAATATTTTACTGGAGCAATTTAGGGTAAAGTACCTTGCTCAAGGGTACTACAGCCAAATGTGGGAACTGAACCTGCAACCTTTGGGTTCAAAGGCAGTTACTCTAGTACTCTACTCCATAACTACTACGCTACCAGCTCTCCAGGACTATTTTTTTTTAAACTTTCTGTGTTGTTGACTGCTATTGGATTTCTTAATTAGCAGAGTGTTGATATATTGAATTTCTACCACCAGTAATCAGTGAAAATAAATAACACGTACACGTCTGTAACTAAGAAAGCCAGTAACTTTACTGAACTTCGGCAAAATACAAATACCTTTTTCCAGCAGGTGAAACTTTATTTTATTTCCATATTTTCAATCACTACAGACAATTAAATGAAGTCCCTTGAGATACAGAGATGTGGTTTGAATTAATAACATCTTGTCTTCAAGTGGCAACAAAGTCCAGCTTATGCCACTGCTTCTAGATTCAAAACACTTATTTTTAAATGTTCCCCGTTGTACGTTTTATACAAGCTACATTAGTTACTACTTTTTGTATTACTTTTGTCTTTTTAAATGAACAAACAAAAATGATCTCAGGAAAAAAGAATAAATCACATCATCAAAACAGCTGGAGCAATCCAAATATTGTGTGGACTGTTTTAAAATCCTTCTTAAAATCCAAATGACAGTGTAGCGCTATTGCAGAATACGTAGCAAAGTGCTTCCTTCGCCTTCTAGACAACTCTTGCAGCAACCACTTCAGTGGATCCACTCTGAAATGTCGAATATTAGTTTTGCATATGTGTTACACTTAACCCTTTCTCACTGTTTTGGTAAGAACTAGATTGTGCTAGATTGCAAAAATATAAACGACTTGTACAACCTGAATTCTGCAACAAAAGCCCATTTAGTGCAGTTGTGAAAGAGCAATTAAGGGAATTATTATTCCGGTCATGTGCCTGTGCGGTTAGGTTGATGCGAAGCAGACACATACCAGTTAGATTGGGTTAAAACGAAAAAAGAAAAAATTCCAAACAAAACGCCTATACGTTTAAATGTTCTTATGTGGTGATGATGAAGAGAGTATGAATACATAGAGTGGAGTGCGGCACTTCTACAGATTTTACTTTTCACATCAACCTCAATAGAAAGAAAGAAGTAAGGTATATATTGCAAAGCCATTCTCAACATCTTGGCAAATATTTAAGTATTACAATTTGTTTTTTGTTATATGCATATCATGTAACCAGCTTAGGGGTGTGGTGGCGCAGTGGGTTGGACCGGGTCCTGCTCTTTGGTGGGTCTGGGGTTCAAGTCCCACTTGGGGTGCCTTGCGACGGACTGGTGTCTCTGCTGGGTGTGTCCCCTCCAGCCTTACGCCCTGAGTTGCCGGGTTGGGCTCCGGCTCCCCGCGACCCCATCTGGGACAAGCGGTTCAGAAAGTGTGTGTGTGTGTAACTGGCTTGTTTGTTCCATTAAAGCAAATTGTCATCGATTGATGTGAACCTCCAGAAATAGTTGCCACAACATCGTCTGGCATGAGACGTAACCAGTGTAAACCCTTTCAAAGCTATGGCTCATTATACTCTGTTTTACTCCTCAGACCGGTTCCTCCTCCGTATCGAGGTACTCCGTGGGTCCATGTGAGGAACGAGTAGATTTAAGATTAGAGATCTGGCAGATTTATGAGCAAAGGAAAGGTGACCATAGATGTAGTTTTACATGTCAGCAATAAATAGGATTGCTCCTTGTCTTTGGTTAAAATATAGAAACAAAAGCATGTTTTTTTTTTTTTTTTCCTGAACCTTACAAAATACCCTACAGATAAAAATGACACTTCATGTGTATCTTGTGATACAAACAATCGTGGGGAAACTGGCATCTCAAAGCAGATGCTTGTTTTGTTACAGAATAAATTGCACAACCGACTAGATGTTTAGGCAAAGCGGTCATCAGAAGTGATGCGATCATCAGTCGGGGGGCGGGGGGGGGGGGGGGGGTGACCGCATCCTGCAATAATCGCTGTCGTGTTCGGCATGTTGGCGTGTTTCCTATATTCCGGCAAACACGTTCAAGAGGGTCAAAACACACGACAGTTGGCCTATTGGGAAAGAGCGCTACAGTAAACTGTGCACTTATAGTATGTGAGCTTGGGCCCCCCCGCACCGCACGCCGCTTTCTAACGGAAACGGACTCGCGGCACGGGAGCCAAACGTAGGACACACTTTTAAGGTGTTTCTTTGAAATGGTGCATTTAATTCAGCCACTTGGAAATTCAAATCACATGCAAATTATCTGATGGAAAGAAGAAACGAAGAGCGTACGACGTCTAAATTATCTGTACACGTCGCACTTCTGTGACTATAATTCGAACTGACCGGTTACAACACAAAGTTTTGTAAGACGCGCTGGGCTCCGGTTTTTATCACAGACTCGCTGCCTAAAATCTGTACAAACTGACGGTTGTGCAACTGAGTGGACAAAAAAAAAAAAAAAAGAAAAAAAAAGCTATGTGGGGCTCCGCCCCTTCAGACTGACCACATTTACACCGTACGATCATTGAAAACTTGTGCCGACTCCACACGGCAACAGCCTAACACTCCAAAAACAGCAGATCGAGAAGCAAGGAGACAAAGAGGGTGTAAAATGCCGAGCTTGACACCAAAAGTGACGAGAACCGATCGGAAGTTGCGTTTTTCCTTCCGACCAGCTTGTCATTCCCAAGAGTCGTTCGGTTTTTGCCATCATTTCGAGTCGTGGCCTTCACACACTGGGCTCACACGCCGGCGCAGCGGAACTGCGCACGAGCGGAAGTGCCGATTCAAGGAAAATTTAAAGCCATCGAATGTTCCACGTGTTTTAATGCATGCGTGCGCCGTAAACTTAACTTTAATTGTATTCGGAGGTGCGATTTGACAAATGCAACTTCTGATTTTACACCCGCAAGACGGGCAAATGAGCAAAGGTTCCCGGCAGACACGGGGAGTGCTTTGGTACACTGTTTTACACAGGTCGAGCGAGCGTGTCACCGCGTACCTGGGTTTTGTCGGGAGCGCAGCGAGTATTTTTACACGCAAATGCTGCGTTTTTGTGCATTTCACCAGCAGTGCACATACCCAGCCAGACTTCTTGTCATTTTGAAGGTACGAATCGTTTTAGTCACACTTTTGTCATTTATTGTCGCCGGTACAGAAGGTTCAAGCAAATCCAAACCCGATTCGTGTATTTTTACCACTTGCAGGTCAAGCAGAACAGCACTGGCAACATGTGCAACTTGCACATATATAACCCCACTAATGAGATAAAACAATGTTTGCTATAACTATAGTAATTACATATATATATATATATATATATGTATACTCATATATTAGAAAGCTATACACAAGCATGTTAATTTCACAGACTTTTCTTGAAAGATTCTGAATATTACATATAGTTAGAAATACGCCTTTAAAAACAAAAAGAACAAACAAACTACAGAAAAAGAAAACAGTTTTTTGTTCAGCAAAGCATTGGTTTTCTGTCTGTTTTCATGGCTTAAAGGTAGTGCTTTCTATACAAAAAGCCCATGTACTTATTTTTTTTTTTTTACTTCTAGGTTTTTTTTCTTCAAATTATTTTAGCAAAGCTATCAAAAACACATTCTGGCTTATAGAAACTACAAAAACGCCACAAATGCTTTGCATTTCAATTCCTTTTTACGAAAATATAAGCAAAATGTATCATACATCCTTTCATTTTTGAATATATAATGTGTCACTGAGACTTTGAATATGCCACACGCACGGCTCTTAAATAACAGTATGGTCCACTGTGATTGGATTCCACTCCATCCTACTATAAATACTGTATGTTCCATAGTACAGAGACACAAAACCATTTTCCAGGGTTCCAGCTACAGGCCTGCAGGTTTACCTGTGTAATTTGAACATTGCATAAGAGCTTTTCAACATTTTTCTTCCGCTAAATGAATCTGCAGAGTGTCGGAGCTTCGAAACCCTCGCCCTAGAAAGGCTATTTACATAAATACGTTGAACCTGCAACATGACATCATCTATTGTACTGCAGAGCCTGCACGGCCGCGTTGCGGGGAACTGGCAGCGTGGAAAGCCCACCTGTACACGCGTCGTAAGCCGTACAAAACAGAGTACCTGACTGTTTTCTTGTTCATTTCATTTATATAAATACACCCTTGTGTACATATGCAACTTCATTCCCACACATGGCACAAGTAATGCCCCCACTGGAAAAAAAGTCAAAAAAAAAAAATTCAAACACACTCCCGCACTGCAAAAAACTTCCAGATGTACCCTGGTCCCCACCCTCAGCACACCTTCCCACCGATCGCAACACTGATATATGCGCAGCACACAGACGCACGCGCACGCGCACACGCACGCACTGCAGAAAAGAATGAAACACCGAACATCGATTTAGAAAAGGGGGCTTCTTCCACGATGCGTGGGGATCGAGCGCGGGGGTGGGCCGAGGGCCCGGGATCCGTCCCATCATGTGGCCCAGCCCTCTGAGAGGCGCGCGCGCTTCACGGACGGACTCTCCCGCTGGTCCGGAGAGCGGCGCGCCGGCCCCAGGGGCGAGTGGAAATCGACGCGGTGCTCCTCGCGATCGCTGCCCTCGTACGAACTGCTGCAGCTGCTCAGGCTGTCGGCGGGCGAGCGCCCCGCATCCTGGCGCGGGGGCAGCTGCCGCGGGGGCGGGTAGCCGACCGGCGCACCGCCGGCGCGGTCTCTAGGAGGAGAAACAGGTTCGGACTTGATGTGCAGGCTTTGTGCAGAGGGCTGGGACACATTTGAACTCTGACATAAGTGATTGCTAGTGCAATTTCTGTAGAAGAGAAGGAAACGCAGTTACAGGGTGAGGAAACGGCAGACGCACGCACTCACTCTCATAGGCAGAACAGAGACTTGCCAAAACCATGCAGGTGGTAAGAAATGTCTGGAGACTCTCAACACATCCTTTGGAGCTCAGAACCTCTGGACCCGGTTTGCAACGTCACACATCAAATACACACAAAGACCTTTGAATAAGAACTGGAGCAACTGGTAGGAAGTGGTGTCAACAGCAGCGCCCCAGTGCTTCACCTCATCCTCATCAGTGTCGCATTGTAGAAAAGCCATTATTGTTGTCAGTGAAAGTGATGAGCTAGCGGTGCTATCACTGAATTATCCATATTATTTAAGCAGATGGGTCGAAGTGACTCAAAATGTTTCCGCATGTTTGTGCTGCAGACACCTTTGCAGGAACAACTGGCACAGTGTAGTGACCCACACCCATGGCTTCTCCCACGAGAAACTTCACATTCGTGGTGACTGCACTTCTAGGAGGTCTAAGGGGTGGCTTGCAGGTTCTGCCTGCGGTTCCGGACAGGTGCACCGGGGGGGTATTATGGGAAGCATGTGGCTCCACGTGCTATAACCAGATGGCCACATCGCGCTCGTCACGAGTTTGACAATGAGCCACATTCCACTAGTCCTCTTTAGTATTTGCTTGGTGGTGTAGACTGGGCTGTACTCTAGTAAGAATACCCTGCTATCTGAAATGGGCGGATCATCGCAAGAAATGTTGCTTAAATGACACCGTTGTTATGGATAAAGACGTGAAATAAATAAAATTTAATATTTCGTATTTAAAACATTAATCCAGAGTCTCTTATGGCGTTCTACCCATTTACAAATCTGGCAGTTTTTACGGGGCAATAGTGGGTATGTACCTCCCTCAAGGGTATAAGAGCAGCAGTGAGGAGAGCAGCTGAACTTGAAACCTTCATTTGATGTGGATCAGTACCCCTTTACTTGTTAATATTAATATTATTGCTGGAGTTGCTGTTACAAAAAGCAGAGCGGAAACACTCACCCTATGTGGCTAAGGGCCGAATGCTGCATGTTCTGCACGTGCTGCTGCTGCCAGCCGGCCACCGAGCCCAAGTGCAGAGCGCTGGCACTGTTGAACCCGGACAGCGAAGACAGGTCAGCGCTGTTCAGGGAGTACTCTGTAGCGGGAAACAAGACGGACGTGAGAACACACGTGAGAACACACATCTCGCAAGTGGCACGACTCTTCGTATGCACTTATTAAGCGTTGTTACTATGAAGCCATCTAGCTGACACCTTTGTCCAAGGTGATGTGGAACGCCACATGTACTGTATTAAAGTGTTTACAGTTGTTTGTGCAACAGAGCGATGTAACACACACACACACACACACACACACTCACAAAGGAAAACTTAGAGTCATCAATTCAGCTGAAACACGCGTCTCTGGACTGCGGGGGGAAACGGAGACCCAGAGGACACAGAAACTCCAGACGCACTGAGTCGGATCTGAACCCGCATCCAAGAGCGGTGAGACACTCACACCACCTGACGCCAAAGGCTTTAGTCACCATTGGAGCAAGAGCTGCGTATCGAAGCTGCTACGTACAGCCTCACGATTTCTGCGCGTTACGAACGCAATATACGAGAGAGCCATAAATCGTTCAAAAATGTGCACCGCATTGGTGTTTTAACCGAAACGGGTTCAGAACTGGTGCGTTGCTGCTGATCTCATTTGTCTGCTTTCCTGGAGGGATGGAGGACATGAGGTACATGAAGTGCTCTACCTACCAGTACCATATGATGTTGATATGGCTGATGGATACCCTCCCATGCCTTGACCTGGAAGAGTTGGAGTTGCTACGGAAACCACTGGTGTAGCCAATGACTGCGCAGACTGTGAGTTGTTTATCCTCTGGTTCTGCAACAGAAGAGAGCAAACAAATGCATGCATTTGATAAATGTCTCCTCGGGCCTTCGTACAGCCATGCAGGTTCATTTTCTTCACGTTTCGTCAATGGGCAGGATGCAAAATATTCTGAAATGAATAAGCCATGCTGACTTCCGCCAACCATGTCTCCCACCTGCACAGCTTGCAGTAGCTATAGTAACCTATACATAGTGGTCTCCTTAGCAACCGAGTCCTGAATTGGGTAACGGTGTTCCGTTATTACGGTGTAACGCAGGGATGGTACGAAGAGGATTAGATTCTCTACCTTCTTACTCTTCCTACACTCAGTTTATTTCAGTTTAGCAACAGTTTTGTATGTTCAACACAAGCTATAAGTGCAGGTGAGAAAAGGTAGAAGAGGAGGAAGGTTGGAAAAGAGGAAGAAAGTGGAAACAGTTGAGGAGCAGGTAGTGCTGGTGCCTCACGACAGCTGCGCCGTGTGGGGAGTGCACGTTCTCCTCATGTTCGGGTGGGAGTCCTCCAGGTGCTCTGGTTTCCGCCCACAGTCCAAACACGGACGTTTCAGGAGAAACGTGTTCACTCAAAGTTGCCCATAGTGTGTGTGGGTGAGCGAGCGAGTGTGTTACAGTGATTTGTTGTACAAATGATTAAATGACTGTAGTTAATTTATTGCTACGTGTCTGGCGTTGTCTGCCATCCGGGACAAAAGTGAGTGGAGCGCAAGGATTCTTGGACAAGAGCGGCACCGATGCGTTTGCTGTAACACGCCACTAGATGCCACCTTCCACTTAGTCAAGGTCCTGCGCTGCACCACAGTCCACATTTGCACTTTGTCACAAGAGCACAGGCCACATTGATTCATCTCACTTGTTAAGTGTCACTTGAATATCTTGTTTTTCTAAAACAGTGAGAAGGGGGGGGTTGGTGGGGGGTCTAAATTCTTTGTGGTGCCACTTACCAATAGCAGATCAACATCCTCAGACTGGCGGCAATAAAAAGGAGGGCAACAGATTGAAGTTAGAGTTAGTGGTGGCTAAGCGTGGAGGGCGACAGCACTGCTCCAAGTACACGATGCGTCTAGAAGCCCGAGGGACATTTTACACGAGAAGCGAACGAGTGTTTGGACAGCAACCAAAGCAAGCAGTTCGTGCCACTGCTGAAGTGTCGCGCAGCAGCTCCGATAGCTTAACGTGAACTTTCGTCACATTCGACACACAGATGGAAGAGATGAAGGCTGCAAGACAGCAGTGGAGTGAAAAAAGTGTATTTTAGGTGGGTTAGGAGGCATTAATAAAGCACAGGGAGCAGGCTTGGGGGGGGTTCGGAAACTCACAATGGACGGCATGGCATTCTTGGCTCCGGGGGGGATGAGCACACGCAGATCAGGTTTGCGGCTGTTCATGCCCAGGTTCATGGGCGGCGGAGACTTGGCCTGCATGCCCTTGCCCAGGCCCCCCGGTGAGGCCAGCAGGCCGGGTGAGTTGCGGTGGTTTCCGTAGCCGTTTCCTGCCGGAATAACGGGGAGGATCAGCACAGGCATCGGAGACGGGGTTCAGACACATCTCACGTTAATAACCTCATTTCGTTAAAGTGACAAAGTGGACCAGCCTCGGCATGTATTTCACAGCTGGGAAAGGTTTGGGAAGTAAGTGTGCGTGTGCGTGTGCGCGTGTGTCGATGGGGGCTGCATAAGACTCTTTGGACTGAGGACAGTCTGTTTCCCTTCTGCTGAAACGAAAACGGGAGCGTTGAAAAACGTCTCGACAAAGCAGGTTAAAGCTGTCATGCTTCGGCGCCCCGAGCGAGTCGACCGAGGGTTTCGGGTTCGCGAGACGAAACGGCCGCGTTGGCATCAACGGGAAACCTTCACACGCAGAGAAAACTTTGGTGAGTGCGTAAGCGTGACGCATCCTCTCCTCGCTGCCCGTTCCGCCAGAAAAGGGAAGCGCGTGTGTTGCGGCGCCACCGGAGGTGCCCTCCTTCCGAGGAGCCGCGCTAGGGCTCGGGCCACAGAGAGGAATCGTGCTCCTCCTCATGCGGTTTTGCCAAAGATAAAAAGCGGTTTCCGTGATAAGAGGGCTGCTGCGGTTTTCCGACGCGTTTGAACCGCACACATTTTTCACGTTTCCACACTCCGCCAGATATTCCCCGCAGCAGCACCTGCCCGGGCCGCGTTTCCTCGCGAGGACGACGGCCGCGCTCCGGTTAGAGGAAAAGACCGACAATTTATCTGCGGTGGTTCTTCGGAACGCGTCGCCCGCCGTCATTTCGCTCGCGTTCCTGCTCTCTGGCGCGACGCGTTCAATTACGGGATCTTGCAGCCGTAACGGGACACGCGTGTCGTCTCGCGTCACGGAGGTAAATATGCGCGTGAGGTTTGCGCTCAGACAAAGAGCTTGTGTTACAGTCAGTTCGCGGCGCTGCCCTTTAAACGCTCTGCTCTCACGTGCAAAGGGGCAGTCGACCCCCCCAAAATCACTGGTGTTCCTGCGGCGGAGCGCAAAGTGCCATACGCTCTTCGCCACTTGAAAGGCAGAAAGGGGGTAACATTGCGGACACACACAAGTCTCCTAATCATGCACTAGTGGAAAATGAAACACAGATGTCCCCTGCTCCCCCCCTGCTCCCCCCTGCCCCGCACAGTTTCTACTGTGAGATCTTTGTTTCGCCGGAAAGGAAAGGCCGTGCACTCAACGACAGCCTCCGAAGCATCATTTACACCCGCGAGGAGGACTGGTAGACGGCGGCTCGTGGCGGAGAAGCTGCGGCCCCACAGTAGCGGGCGAACGCAGCGGAGTGCGACACGGACGCGCACGAGTGTTTCGACGGGCCGCCGAGCTCCTCGCCTTGAAGCCCGGCCCTGCGCCTTCACCAGAAGCTCCGCTGGAGTTTTCAACACAATTTAGATTGAGCACAAGCGATCAGACAGTGTAAATACATGCCGTCGGCCATACTGTACACGTTCTTCAGGTCGTTACTTCTTCGGTGCGATCGCTAATGCTGACTGGGCAATTCCTGGGCTAGTCATGATCTCTGAACATGTGACTATAGGAACTGAGATCACGAGAACAGAGAATCCTCCTCTCTTCCAGACTCACTTCGCCCATCATCTCTTGAGTTCATGTAAGGTGTAAATGTTCATGCACCGTAACTTTACGATGATGTCGGATAAACCTTTACACAGCACTCCTGTAACGTAACGTAAATGTTTGCGTATCTCAAAAAAAATTGCTAGGAAGGTGATCGGGAATCGTGGATATTCGGATAAAGTTTTATGCAGCTACTCGGTGATGAACTTCGATTCATACGGTGGAAAGAAACAAACTAACTGCACCGAAGAATCACACGTCTGTATCCAAGAGCCTCTTTCTACTAATGTAATGAACACATAGTGTTTTCTATGAGATGTTCGTCACTGTGTCGGATAAATGAATACACGAACATGTAAATGTAATCCACTGGAAAACATTTCAATGTTTCTTCTTTTTAATGTTTGCTGTTCTAAGTGTCTTTCTTACACATCCCAGCACAAGTTACAATATTTGAACAAGCTCTCGACTACATCGTCACTTAAGAGCGGGAGCATTTAAAACACTGGACATCAAAGTTTCTGTCCTGCAATTTACTGAAACGTTAGTGAACATTTGTCTCAAAAAAGGACAGTTGGGTACCGATGCTGCGCGTCGCGGTTCCGAGCAGGTCGACAACTGGACTGGTGTAAAGTGAGCTGCTCGAGTTATGGACTGCTTTTCTAGGCATGACACCTTACATCTTTAGTCTTATTTCTTTACTTAATGAGGAACTTGCACAGCCAGTGCTTTATATCTATCAGATTGTTCACCGAAGTGAATTAACATCTTGTCCAAGTCCATAGAGTTAAGGCTCATAATGCAGCTTTTTGCCACGAACCCAGTTTCTTTAACCACTGTTGTACCTCAGCAGCATCACCGAACTGTGCCACGCGGCCTCGACCTTTCTACATGCCACTCTCTGTCTACCCAGAGAGGTCACCAGCTGCTTCCTGCACCCCCGCAGCCGCCCGAGAACCATTCGTCAGTCGAATGACACCGCGTAGCTTCGAGAAGGTCCTGAGAGAACAGGAGAGCGGTCCCTGTGCGCAAGGTCGGGCCGGGAACTTCTCTTCAACTGCGCACCCAGAAAGTAGAATTAACATCACGAAGCCTATAATAAAGCTATTTTACTGACTGTACGGTCGGCTGCCATGTATTTACGTTAGAGCACTGACCACTACTCTAAATGCGCCCTGTGCCATTATGGCATTGTGGTAAAGTGTTTTTCATTACAGTGTGTCACTGTCAAGATACAGACATCTGCCATTCAACTTACATGAAAGTGAGCTTACTTTACGAGGGACCATTTAACTAAAAGGTCCATAATGCTTTGCCCTGCTCTGCTACATGTCAGTTTTGTCAGCAGGCCACTGACAATGCAGTAATAAGAATGGAGGTGGAAAAAAGCTTTAAATATATAGCACTTATAAATACCGGTGGGAGGTATGCGCAAGCTGTGACTGGAATGCGAGTGGCGTCGTTCGGCCATAGGAGCTGAATAAAGGACCGGGCTGTGAGCTCTGACAGGCGAGCAAGGGCTTTTAGCTCTCAAGTCGCAAAATGTCACAGCGGGCGCCTTAGCAGAAAGAAGAAAGTTGACGTGGAGGGGAAGAAAATGCATGATTAAGGTCTGCGCCGACATGACGTGGAGGAGCAGCAGGCGCTCCAGCGGACGAGAAACTGCCATTGCAGTCCAGACCCTGGGATGGGCGGTATTGCTTTAGTCTTGCCTTCCCCTGCTCAGTGCTTAGCTTAAATTCCTCGCGGATCTGTGCAACAACAGGGATACGATGGGCCTCGTGTCTGTCGCTATGGACAAAGCAGCCAGGAGAGATAATCAATAAATCTGGAATGGGACATAAATAATGGCAGGAAGTGGCTCCTGCCCTCTGCCCCATCTTGTCACCTGGACAACTTCATAGCGAAGCCTCCCTCACGCGACTTCTCTCGGCCTTCGCGGCCTTAGAGCCTGCGCCTCACGGCTCCCGCGTGCCAAGCGAGAGGACGAGGCCTCGTGGAGAGACCAGCACCGGGCGGCTTCCTCGCCCCATCGCAGCTCTAAATCAGCCACAGACCTCTCACCGCTGGACAGCCGCAGTTGGTGCGATGGACCACTTTCCCACAGCTAACTGGCTGCGACCCGCACAGGAACCAAGAGGGACTGACCTACAGCAAGTGACCTGCTGCGCAGAGGAAGTCGAGCGCCAGCGTGCGTGGCCCTCGGCCACAGAGCTAACCCCAGCCTGCGCTCTGCGTGGGAGGAATGTTGACGGTGATCCGCATTAAGCGAAGCAACGGACCCATACCGGCGGCGCTGGAGCATATTTGCGATGCTGGGGAGGTGGTGCTCTTAGTGCCAAATAAGTTTAATGTTGACGATATGGAGGTGAGAAAAAAGAGAACAGGAGACGCGTTTCCCTCGTAATGAAACAAAGAATCCAGGGTTTGGGTGTTTCAATCTTCCTGGTGTATGTCAGGTGTAGAGCAGAGATGGGTTGAGCACACAGCGGAGCTTACCGAGAAACACTTTTACTTTTTGGGACGGATGCGTTTCGGCGGGAAGCGTGAAGCTGACGAAACGCGTCCGTCCGGAAAAATAAAGGCGCGCCGCAGAAGCTCCGGTGTGCTCTCTCATCTTCGACAGCCTACAAGTCCAAACGGGCTTTTAACCGTAGCTTTAAGAATACATTTAAAAATAAATCAAGAGCTCTGAATATTCGAGGCAAAAATAAACAGCGCAAGGATAACGGGCGAAATGCGGTACCTGAGGCTGCCGTGTTATAACGCATTAGTAGCAGGCAGAACGATTTTCCAGCCTTGGAGGACCTGGGTAACTCCTTCAAAGGCTTCTCGTTTACAAGGATGCTTCCAAAAGCCATCCACGTGACGTGTGGTTACTCGGGCTTTAATATGACAAAACTGTTTAAATGTGACTTGTTTCAGAACATGCGAGCCTAATTAGAGACCCAAATCACGTTAGCCATAAAAACTGTTTATTTTCATACCTTAACGGCCATCAAAAGGGCGGGAAACCTGAGAGTCTATTTTAAAGTGAGGCCGCCTGTCTGCTCGATGACATAGCGTGGCGTTCTGCGAAACGCTGACGAGAGACAGGGAAGACAAACACGGCACCGCTACCGTCAACGTCTCGGGGAAACGTGACGTTAAAGAGGCTCCTGGGGCAGAGCGCCTTCGACACGTGAATATTCATAAGAGGCACTTTGTGGCTCGTGCGCAAAAGGTTGAACGGGAGTCCGAATGGCCGCTCTGGTCTTTTTTACGGGTAGCCGAGCACACAGCCCGTCTCTGTTCCCAGCCACGGGAACAAAGGACGCATTTGATGTGCCGTGTCCCCGGAGCGCGGCTGACGGTACGCGGGGCGCCAAAAGACTCCTTTTGTGCGTCGCTGTGACAGAGGGCCAGACAGCGGACGCTGCGCCGACCCCTCGGCGGGGCCACTGTCTGCAGCGCATCCGGCAGCGCCCGGCTGTGAGCGCAGGACCTTGGGGAGACCACCTGTTCCCTCGCTGGCGTCGTACGACACGATTCGTGCTCGGCCGAAAAGTCGCAAAGAGACAAATGCGCGCTCCTCCAGAGCATCCGTTTCTATCTCGTTTGTCACATAGAGGACGCGCAGCGCGTGAGAAAAGGCCCGGTTACACATACGTGACAAAGTATATGGCCGTGCGACATTTAATCAAAGAAACAGCCCTAAATAGAAAAGGAGGAACTTGTTCATCTACGGCTGCTTGGCACGCAAGTGCGCTTTTGGTGCCATTTGAAAGATCGCCACCAGTCCTCAGCCATATCCGACAACATCTGCTTCACTAGATGCGACGCAGTTCTTATCCTCCAGCACGTCGGGCATCGTGTCGCCAGCCGGAATGGTGCTTGCCGGAAAAGGACAAATTCTCCTTGTTTGAAATGCAGGCCATTTTGGATTTTGCTTCTGGTTTATTTTATAACTGGCAAAGTTCCACCCAGGTTTATAGAGAAGGAACGAAGAAGGTGAAGGGTCTTTGCTCTCCGCTGCAATGGAGCGCATGGACTTGTGAACTGAAAGCGCACTTGTATATAAAGTGGTTGTTATCCTTACCAGCACCGGTCCCCATGCTGGCGGAGAGGTCCGCACCCATCAGACCACCTAAGGGAAAAAAGACACAAGTAGGAAAATGTCGAAGGGAAGCTCCGGTTGTGGCTCTGCTCGCCCCGCGGCAGAGCCGGCAAAGTTGTTTCAGCAAAATCGCACCACGCTTAATAATACGTCTGTCTGGAACATGGGCTAAAGCAAGGAAAGAATCGTTCAAGATTCCCCCGGGTTTCCTCGTTGTGAACCGTTTAAACTGCTGTGTAGGGCTGACAAATAAAAGGAATGTGTCCTATTTTTTAAGTCAAACCCTGTGTGTTTTGAGCATCACAGTGTGTGCAAAAAAAACCATCCTTTAGACACGCTCCTGTAACGTGCAGCAGACTGTACGAAGAAGCCGGACATAATCGGAGAACTCGTGGTGTCACTGGAAGAGTCAGACTAAAAGACAAAAGAGTGTTTAGAGGATGGCAATAAACCGAGAGGAATAGTAGACTGCCGCCATATGAGGCACGACAGTGTCTCTATGTCTCTATGTCTCTACGTGAGTGTGTATGATGTGTGCACGTAAATACATACAAAACACATTCTAAAGTAAGGGGCCAAACGTCCTTGGAGGGTCCCGTGTCATTACTCCGAAATTTGTCTTGGGAGGATCACTTCAAGTTTACATGAGAAAATCAAAATTGCTGAAAACGAAACCGGACGGATGGCGACCAGAACAACAGTACGAGAAGAGATGAATCCCCACTAATAAGGGTTGTGATTTTACTTTGCCAGCATAAGGGGGTGTGTTGGGGGGTAGGGCTTGCCAGCGGCACCGGGAGAAGGTCTACCTGTGTTGCCTGCGCTGGGTGGCCGATGCGTGACTCCAGGAGACATGCTGTTACGCTGCAGGGAGGAGTGGGCCAGAGGCAGCAGGTTGTGGTTTCCCAGAGAGCCACCTGGGTGGCTGTAGATGAGGCTGTTGGGATTGCTCCCCGGGACTGAGACGGGCATGTCGTAGCTGGAGGGGGGGATCACCTGCTGGAGAGGGTGAAGGAGAAACGGTGTCAAAAATACACAGAAAACAACGTGGTTCGGTTCCCAGCAGAAGTCCGGTAGGAGCTGCTCAACGTGGACGAGTCTTGTGGAGCTTTTCCTCATTCCAAGGGGGACGAAATGTACTCTCATTAAGGCCAATGCTGCTTTAGGTGACTTCAAACTCTGCGACGAAGACCTTTGGAGGATTTTCTGCTCTAAGTGTTCTGAGATGTGTGGACGTCCCACGGTGCCATACATCAGAGTTAGGACCTTCCAGGAAGGACAGAGGACTCTTTGCTCGTGAAAGGTCACAAAGAGGCTCCGACCCCACCCCGGCTCCCAAAGAGCAACAGCGTGCAGGTGTCCACCACTTGTCCATAATTAGTAACCAAATTCAAATATGTGGGTGAGTAGGAGACCACCTCGCCAAGGCCACCTTCCTGCGTAACAAGGTTTTTTTAAAGCGTGACTAGTGCTGCCCATGTTTCTGTGGAGCCTCTGTGTTTTTCCACCTCGGTTTGGTCGCGGTATTGCTTGTGCCGCTAACCTACTTTAATGTGGAGCACAGTAGTCACACAGGGGCTCAGCCCTTCTCTGCTTACGCCTCAGAACGACAACAGTGGCCGCGCCCTCGGTAAGGGCTCCGTACCGTGTTTTCGAAGCTCCCGCTTCGCCACGATGGATTCATCCGTCTTTCAAACGTGTCTCAGCCTCTAATATAAACATATATATCCGCGTCTGTCCTTCTTCTGCAGCCTTTTTGGAAGAGTGCGGCGTCACTTCCAGGTGTCACATGGCTCCTATCAACGTGGGGGTGGTGTCGTTGTCGCTGTGCCAGTCCTGTGTGTTTACCGGGTGTTTGCATGAAGGTGTCAACACAGGTAAACACACCGGAAGCTGTTTGCATGTAGGGTTTTCAGTAACTACCATGTGACCTTGAGCCTTGTACGAGAAATCAATCTGACCCCTGCATTTTTCATTCGATGGCAACAGTGAGGCTTCTTCTTTAGCTGCGGAGATATTGCTGAAGATTATCAGCTCTAAAAGTGCTCTGGGCTTAACGTTCACCCGTGTTTTCTCCTTTTTTTCTCCCGCCACCAAAGGCAACGCATTAGTTAAGGTTAAGCTGAGCTCTTTCATCATTTCTGCCTAATGCTTCCTAATTTATAAATTCTTCCACTGTAGCTGCATCGTTCACTATCCTTGCCCCACTGCCAGTAGAGTGACCAAGGTTTGGGACACAAGCAAGACCCCTGGACCACATGCTACATATGTTTGGGTTTAGGAAGCACTCTCAGTCATGGCAAACTTTACCCCTTATAAAAAAAAACCTTTCTTAGTTTGCCCAACAAAACCTTTTATCTAAACTGACAGCGATCACTGTTTTTACTCGAGTTTACAACTCTGTTTACAACAGAACTTCCCTTTGTGAGACTGAGCATATGCTTTCATTGCAAGACTGGAGCCTTACGCTGCAATACCTGCTGCTTCTAACTTTTTTCAGCCACATGTTTATGACCCAGATGTAGGACCCGTTCTGAACTGGGTCGCCAAGCTTCATCTGCAATATTCAAAATGATTTATAACACACAAATCTTTAACTATTATCAGACGGAGACACAACTGAAGGTGAATTCAGGAGTGGAATTTGTTCGATGCTGACTGGGCTTTCAGTGACATCCTGACTCCTCCAGCATTCGTGATAAGATGGTGCACAGATGCAGCATGGATCACTGCAGCAGGATCTTTAAAACCAGGAGCAGATCTTCATGAATTTGTCAGTGGAAGCAAACAAGCAGACTCTACATGGAACTTGCTCAGTCTGCTTCCTCCTGTAAATGGCCTTCATAAGCTCATGAGGATCAGGTGTGGAGGAATCCGTTAGGATTCTGAGGAGATGCTCTTCAGCTATTTTTTCCAGGGATTGGTGACAGTAACCCTTCCCAGATCAGGTGTGGCACTGAATTGTCCCGAGGTCCCTGTCAAAGTCAAGGATGCAACATATCAGAGGCAGGCATCCAGGACAGGTGCTCTGGGCCAGTTCCCACGGGGTCTATATGTGTGTAAATCCAAATTGCCTGGGATGGTGTTGTTTTGACCTTTGGAGACACTGGTGAGGTGTACAAATGGCTGAAAAGCCCTCTCCAACTGAGCAAAACACTACATTGAAATGACGACAGCAAAAAAGTGAAAATGTGGGTCTTGTGTCTCGTATTTCTAATTTCTCTTACACGGTTAGGGAGTCATGTTTTGGGGGGGTGGAACAAGCAGGGGGGCGAAGAGGCACTCTGGGGTTCCAGTCCTGCTGCCTTGCGACGGACTGGCATCCCGCCCTGGGTGTGTCCCCTCCCCTTCCAGCCTTGCGCCCTGTGTTGCCGGGTTAGGCTCCGTTTTGCTGCGACCCCACTCAGGACGAGCGGTTGTAGACATTGTGTGTGTGTGTGTGTGTGTGTGTGTGTGTGTGTGTGTGTGTGTGTGTGTGTGTGAAACAAGCAGAAGGGTGATTTTGCCTAGAACACAAATGTGAGGCCCTCAGTGAGGGAACAAGTGACAATCATGGCACAAAGATTCCCCTAATAATTCTACTGTAATGCAGGGTGACTGTTGTAATCAGTCATTCTGCCTTCTGGGTTTACAAGTTCAACCCACACACACACACAGACACACACACACACACTCACACAGTCTGAAACTGCTTGTCCCAAGCAGGGTCACGGTAAACCAGAGCCTATCCTGGCAACACAGGGCGTGAGGCTGGAGGGGGAGGGGACACACCCAGGACAGGACACCAGTCCATCACAGGGCACCCCAAGCGGGACTCAAACCCCAGACCCACCAGAAAGCAGGACCCAACAAACCTGCCGTGCCACTCCACTCCCTCAACCCATACAGTGCGGTGAAATAGGGTATATTTAGCAAATACCTACAGAAAGACATGAGCAGCTTTAGCCTTGTGACTGTATTCACAGAACTATTGTCACAATGTTTACAAGAATTCCTTTGTGTTTCAAGTACTTTTACAGGACAGTGTATAAAGTGTACAAAATGTAATATCAAGTGATAATAAATACTATATGGTTTGTGCCATAATGAGAGCTTAGGAAGTCACAATTTCATCTGAGCCCCCAAGGGATCGGTACAAAGTGCTCATTTTCACTTTTCACTTTAAATTAGACAACCTGAAAACAACAGGAGTTAAATGTCTCTGATCACTATCAGTACTGCCGTAGCTTCAAGCATCTTTAATATTTTTTTATTCATTCACTCAAAGTAATTAAGAATTTACAGGGGAAATTCAGGTTAATGGTGGTATTCAAATGTGCAACAGCTTTCTTTGGGTTTAAGCCTAAAGATTTTGGGTTAAAAGTCTGTTTCTCTAATCGCTGTTTCCTTTATTTTTGTTTTTTTTTTTTCTTCTGTTCTTCTCCTTACACACCTTCTTAGTCTTTCTGCATCTTAAGATATATTTTCATTCTTTTATATACCCTCTGTGAGCAGCAGGAAAATAAAGCAGGCTTTTGATTTTTTTCTGGCAGTGCCTTTGCAAACTCCTACAACCCCAGAATCCCAGAAATATTGGAAAACAAAAGGACGTGAAGAAAGAGGATGACCAAGTGAGGGGGAGATGGCACCACTTACACACAGTCTCTGTCTGCTGATCATGAGGTCGATGTCATCGTTGATTTTGCGGTACTTATCCTCGGATGCGGGACTGTGTCCTGGAGAGTCATCAGCGTCAATGTCAGGGCTTTCACAGCCATTTAGACCCTTCTTGCGCAGTGTCTGGGGGAAGAAGGCAGGCGAACCTTATGAAACATAAAGGACTATTGAGCCTCAAGCGCAACTATTAATTAATGAAGCACTCATTCAGCCAATAAATGTAACCATTATTTATGTTGCACATTAGTCTTGTTGAGATTCAGACTTTGCAATTAATAAGACTGCAGAGAGTGTAAATGACCGTGGAAAGCAAATTTTAATGTTGGCCCCCGATTTGTTACATTGTAAAAGCAATAACACGGATGGTCATTCTGAAGGACCAGTCTGGAATCTCAGTTTTCTCTTTGTGTGTTAAGTTCCAAAGCGTATTAAAACAGTTTGAAACTTACTTAGAAAGCAAGACGGACCCGTAGATGGAAACGTAAGATGTATCCTTGATTTTTCTGTTGTAAATTTCATTTAGTTTACACTGTGCAGGTGTAGCTGTGGTCCATATGCACTGCCTATAAAACACTATTACCGAATGTTGTTGATGGACATCCACAGATTTTTTTCGTACCGGTCCCTCACCACCTAACATTACTTCTAACAAAAACCCCACTGGTTCCCGGACAAAAAATGTGTCATAAAATTAATTAAAATATCAAAATGAAAGGTATTTTTATCCATGACATACATACGATGTACATAACTCATAATATGTGTAAAGAAAATGTTATATTTGCTTGCCTTTTAATTTTATGTTTTATTTTAGTTATTATCAAATACTTATCTAATGCAGGGTTGCGGAGGTCCGGAGTTTACCGCAGTACTGGATGGAGACATTTCGATCATTTGGGGAACATATACTTATGATATATAGAAATAAAGCTCACAAGATCACCGCCTTTTTCATTTGCCCTGCAAAGCATGTGGGTTCTATGCTGTCAGAGACACTGTGCAGCGTTACGAACAAATGTTCCAAGCTGGGTGATCTTCATGTGATAGCAAGGTAAAGGCTTTATTTACACTAGTGCAAGTGAGTTCATGTTATTAAAGCTGGCTGTGACATGGTGAGTGTGTGAGTGAGTGTGTGACCGCAGGAGCCCAAAGGAAGGAGGGAGAAGGGACAATGTCCTCAT
This sequence comes from Scleropages formosus, assembly GCF_900964775.1. NCBI lineage: Eukaryota > Metazoa > Chordata > Actinopteri > Osteoglossiformes > Osteoglossidae > Scleropages > Scleropages formosus. The sequence goes on along the minus strand of NC_041811.1, from coordinate 37,402,030 downwards.
CACCCTTGGTTTAAAGCTGCCCTCCTAGTTACACAAAAAGGTGTGTCTGCGATAATTAGACCAGAAAACACATCCCTGCATGAGAGAATCCGCTTCCCAGGCCAACTTTTACCATTATGTCGCTGTCTATTAAAGTGTAAAAATACATACCGTACGCCACCCGAATTACTCACGAATTAAGTGCAGTAAAGAATAAAAATAAACAAATAATCTGATAAATATACAATGGATTAAAAAATTCTCCGTACGACTTTACTGGCATTATCACAACACTTCTCCATGCTGGTCCAGATCCTGTCGCACAAGTAGTGAGCGCACACTGGATGCTTTCATTTTGTTGTCTTTTATTAATTCGAAACATTAGAATGCAATCTCTTTTACAAATACTTGTGAAACGGATGTACTTTCATTTAACCGCTGCTTACTGAAGACAGCAAAGAGAAGAAAGCCCACATTCCAGCACTGTTTGGAGTGTTTTGATGCCAACTAACAGCTGCGGCCATAAACACGGGTCGCATCTGCTCCATTTATCGCTGAAAGAGTGACGGAAATAAACGGACAGAAATTACATCACGTCACATTAATTCATTTAGATGCCACTTTTCTCCAAAGCAACTTTCTTAAGCTACCTACAATTCTGCCTTCATGCAAAAAATGCAAGTAATAGCAAAGTTTAATCTTAAGCACCTCCACCTTTGTCAGCTCCCAACAGTGACAAAAAGTGCAAAGCTGAACCCATCCGATCGAGGACATGCGGCTGCGGCTTATTTGAACGATGCGCGAAAAGCAAATGCACGCTGTGTAACTCGAGGGTTCGGGTGACAAGTAGCCCTTAAATGAGACGGGCTGAGAACTTGACGTTGCTGGTATCATAGGTGTTCCAAGGTGACGACTGCAATCATCGCAGGCAGGGATTTGTGAGCCACGTCTCCGCGACGGTGGGGCACAGGACACATCCGAAGAGACCGGGCGCATTCGGCTCTTAGTGGCGTTTGGCCAGGCAGAGCTTCGTGCTGCGGTCCTCCCTCTTTCCGAGGGGCCGTGCGTCTGACCTAAAGAACTTGTACTCATCCAAAATAGCCACACCTGTTGGTGGGCCTGCACCTGTCATGTCTGCATGCCCCATTCCCCTGAAAGAAGGGAAGGCGAGCTCCGGCACTAACTGATGACAGTGCTTTTGACCCAGGGAGATGGGCTGACAAGGGTTCTTTTTCTACCAGGCCATGTTCCCTCATGACCTCCTCCCAATCTTAGGTATGCTGATGCTAAAATATATACAACCTACTCTTATATCTTCTCTTCAAGTTGATTTTTCCCAGCAGTGACACCAGCGGTAAAAGCCCAGAGCACATTGCTGCAGCAAGTGGAGTAAATGAACAATTTGCTGTCTTTTCTTCATAGTGAAATTTAGCTCTAAATGACAAATTGCAGGTGGCGAAAATTAAAGCATTTTCAGAAAGTGTTTCTTTGATCCGTAAACAAGCAAAGAAGAAGGAATATTGGCAGCTGGTAGTGCAGCGGTTGATGTTACAGCCTTTGGATCCAAAGTTTGTAGGTTTGATCCCTACCCCTGGCTGTAGTATCCTTGAGCATGGTACTTACCATGAAATTGCTCCAGTAAAATTACCCAGATGTATAAATGGGTAAATAGTTGTAAGTGTGCAACTATAATAATTGTAACCTTAACATTGTAAGTCACTTTGGAGAAAAGGATCAGTTAAAGGAATAAATATAAAATATCCTGAAGCCATGGAATACATACAAGGTCAGACTGTAATGTTTGAGTTTGGCATCGGAAGGTGAAACCTCCTTAAATGTTATTGAGGAGCGAGGATCAATCAGTGCAAGTTAAAAGATTGACTGCACCGGAGGCTCTGTGTAACAGGAGGAGGGATGAGAGAGAATCTCAGAGCGCTCAGTGGTTCCTATCTAACCCTCTGCCCTCCTGATAGCCCTTTCCAAGGTTTGCTTCTAATTTAATCACATCTTCCTTGTCCTTCCTCCTGGCTTGGCTTTCTGGGTATTTTCCTGCAGCCAAACGGAAAGTAGACACCATGTCCTCAGTAGTCTTGCGGTCTTCAGCTGCGCTTTGAAACCATGACTACTAGGGTGGGGCTGTGGGGTGAGGATCTGATACAAAACAGACCAAGACGGCTCATTGAGGATGGTCCCTTGAAAGTCACCCGTCACTGCAACAAATTACACTCTGGAGACCGGTCACGTTAAAAGGATGCAGCGATGTCTCTTTTTCTCCAACGAGTCTCGCACCGTCGCTGAACCGAGGAGACGAGTGTAGCCTCCAGCTATGTGAGAATCAGAAATCTACTTGTTAAAAAAACACAGCACAGGCAACTGGGAACCAGCGCTGCTCCTTTGCCGATTTACATTGATTCTACACCTTGTCTGAGACATACTGTACTTTTATCATATAACATGAGCTGATTTGCTCTAGTGGGAGGGGGGAACAAGAGTGGCGACAGATCTATGGATAGAGGTGAAAAATTGTTCTCCTTTGAGTTCCACCTAATGATCTCAATAGTAATAATATATTTCTTATTTGGGGGCAGCAGGTACAATAATGATGATCTTGACTGAAAGATGATGGATCCCCCCACCAGAAAGGAGCCAACTGTCGCATCATCCAGCAAGACAGAATGTACATTATTTCTGTAAGCCACAACTTCTAATGAGCGAGCTATAAAATGTTTAGCTATGCCATTATGTGTCGCTATGTTGCTGATCAGGGAACGTAGTACTTTCACATATAGTAAAAAGAAACCAGTGCATTCTATCTATATTGACATTTACTGTATATGTATTCATTTAGCAGATGCTTTTCTCCAAAGCAACGTACATCTTACATTAGCAGAAAGAGAGACGACCGATGCAGACGACCGATTAAGTGCAGTTAGTTAGTTAGTTTCTTCACACCATATGAACCAAAGTTCATCACATGAGTAGCTGCGTGAAACTTTATCAAAATATTGGCGATTCCTGATCACCTTCCTAGTAATAATTTTTTTTTGAGATACATATAAACATTTACGTTACATTGCAGGAGTAGCAGCGTAAAAGTTTATCCAGCATGATCTTAAAGTTATAGTGCATGAACATTTACACCTCACATGAAATTAGATGATGGGCGAAGTGAGTCTGGAAGAGGTGAGTTTTAAGACCCTTTTTAAATTTGGACAGAGATTCAGTAGTTCTGAGTGGGGGGGGTTGTTCCACCACAACGGAGCCAGAATTGAGAACCTCCGTATTTTACCTACAGATGCAGAAAACCGTAGCAGTCTGGTTGGGGTGTAGCGAATGATCAAGTCTTGTAGATATCTGGGAGCACTTCTATTCATGTATTTGTAGGCCATAAGCAGGGTCTTAACCAGGGTCATTGCTAGGTATTTTAGGGATGCTGTAAAAACAAACCATGCAGCACATGCCACACAGGCCTTTCCTGACCCACAATGGACCTCAGCTCTCGTTATGTGGAAAGGTTTGACATGGGGCCCTCACCAAGCCTCTCGCCTATCTGATCCCATCACAGAGACATTCCCGAATACAGACCCATCAGGGCAAAGGGCCGTTCTATACTAGGAGAGACTTGGCTGTCCCAGTATAGCCTACAGAGATCCAGAGGAACACACAGCTGCTTTTACAGCGTTGGCAACAAGGCCAAGTGAGAAACACTACATCATCACAACAGTGTGTTGTACACATAAACGCAGTACCGGGCAACGCCGCTACAGACTGGTATGGCCAGCATATGAGTGCTCGATGTCACAAATAGCGTACGGTCTAACAGCGGTGAGGTTTGTGGTGCACAAGGAGCCTCGAAGTACAAGTACAGGGGCGGAGATTCACAAGGCAGATTGTGGAAGGTGTGAAGTGGAAGTTTCATTGTTGCACAGCCCTTGTACTTTGTGTCTATTTTTGTGCTTTACGTGGTCCGTCTTTTCGCTTTGACATTTAAATAGTTTAATCAGCCCTGTCCGGCAGCACTGCCCTCACCCAGGAGTAAACACACACGATACCACATACAACAAGACACAGATGTGATGTTCTCCAGCCCACCTGGGAAGGTCAACGACATGGAACTTGCTACTACATCCCAGTTTTGTGTCAGTGCTCTCGAACTGGCATTCCAGTGAACACCTCATCCCTTGAAATGCAAGAGTGAAATCTGGTTAAAATTTCAACCATTTCACGGCACATTTCTGGTACGGTCACCTGCTCCTTTGCGCAACAAATAGCGACAAATGAGCCACTCAGCAAGTTTAGAAAAGCACAACCGTTCATCTACACAGACAATGATAAATGTACCTGAGAGTTTCTTCGCAAGGAATGAAAACATTGTATGTACAAGGGTCAGGGACCAGTTTTATTCACATGAAGGGCTCCGTGTGTTTCTGAGCCAGTTCTTTTTTTGTTTGTTTAGGTCAGTACAAAACTTTTTGTCTCAGGGTGACGTGTCAGAGAATGAAAGAGCACTGATTTAGCCCCCACACAAAACAGCTTTCCCATTGTGAAATTCTCCAAAATGGCTCTTAATACAGCTTGTTCCTCATACTCCAACACACTAATACTGTTTGTTCTGCATGTTCCAAAACACGTCGTACATAAAAACTCATTTAAATCATAGATCAGACTCAGAACCACAGATCAGTTTCTTGCTAGGTAGATGTTTTCTCCAAAGAAATGTACAGGTTTAGCCCTGTGAGGCTGGATCTATAAAGCCAGATGTTTCATATTAACACTTGGTCAAGGTTTGCTGAGGAAGAGAGCAGCACCCTTGTCCCCCCAGTCCAAAAACAGAAGATGTGCTTCTTGAATACAGTGGCAAACATCAGAGCAAAATGAAGCAGCCTTGAAACATTAATGGAAGCAGATGAAGACTAAAACAAAAGGGCAACCAGTTTTAGGGGAGGTGGGTGAGACGTGTCGGAGTGGTGATATGACGATGCACGGGGGGTGGGTGGGGAGAGCTGTGCGGGGTGGGGAGTGCGGTGGGTTGGGGAGTGCGGTGCGGGTGGGGAGTGTGGAGCTGGGTGCTCTGGCAGTCGACAGAGTCCTCAGTCCTCGGTTAGTTCAGAAGATGCCAACTGCCTGACCTGAAATGCAACAGTTGTGCATTCATTCAAACTTCAGTGTGGTGACCCCACTTACAATTGACCCCCTCACCCCCGCCCCCCCCGCCACTTTGATGTTCCAGTACAGTTTCATAAAGGGCCACGAGGCTCCAGCATGTGGTTTAAAATGGTTGAGTGCAGTGGTCGCGTGTTGGGTAATGATGTGCTCATGTCTGCTATTACTATTGTCTGTGGGTCACACAGGATGGGCGAGGGAAAAAAGGACCCATACATTTGCGAGACACATGAGTGTCTGGAACACATTTAATTCGCCACACAAAAAAAAGGCTGATGACTATAATTCAGACAGGGGAAAAATGATCATTTTCAAAAGAAAGAGTGTCAAGCTTCACTAGGAAAACAGCACAATTAAATCAGGCAGAACAGTTTCGTGGAACTGCTGCTTCAAATCTACAGTCTTTGCTTGAATATGCATCTACTGTAAATGTACTACTGGGTTTAAATCAACGTATAATAATGTGACCCAACACTCGTCCTCGTTCAACTATTCACAGGTTATCATAATATAAATCCTACTGCTGGTTTTTTGTCATCCTTAACAAGGCCCAGTATTCAGTCTCTTTCTGCAAGAGTTGGGCTGGGACAGCCGGTAGTGCAGTGCTTAGAGCTGCTGCCTTTAGACCCAAAAGATGCAGGTTTGAATCCCATCTCTGGCTGCAGTACCCTTGAGCAAAGTACTGACCCTGAATTTCTCCACTAAAGTTACCCAGCTGTATAGACGGGCAAATCGCTGTAAGTCACTTTGGAGAAAACTGTCAGCTAGAAGAATACATTTGCTGTCAGTTATGAAAGGGTTAAGATGCCATTCTCCGTAACGGGATAATAGAAGCACTTGTGGTTGCTGACCTCTCACAATCAGAAGCTGTGATGTGATGTACAAAAGCTGGGTCGGAGGGCCCCAGAAGGAGAACGGAAGTGTAGCGCTTTCCCCGACTCAGATATGGGAGCACAAGGGCCTCGGTGCTATAAACGGGCAGGCAGCGAGCGCCTCTCCGTCTCCTCCCATCAGTTATCGCTCTTTGTCTCGGCCACTTCTTATCACCGTCCGCACTGCAGGAAAGGAGCAGCACAACAATGATCGACCCACTGACCTCCAGGTCCCGCCCAACTCTTTACGCACCCCGTCCAAGCTGGTTGAGGGGTCGCGCCACCAATGCGTTGCACACATAAAAATAGACTCTCATAAATTCCAATTTTCCAGATGATTTCAGATTTATAGGAGTAGCAGGTCCCGTACGATTGCTCCGGCCGTTTCATGTCTGCCCTTTTGAAACGGTTATTTCAATGAAGCAACATAACAGACTTGTTTGGCACATGGTTATAATTCATTTTAAGTATCCGAGTGTATAAGACACTCCTGTTTTCCAACATCTACAAAGCAGTCAGCTCAAAGATACAAATGAAACGTGCCGGTTCAAACATGTTAGTTTACATTATTTGCTTTGTTTCGGAAAAAGTATTGAAAACTCTTTTATCCCAAGTCGCATTAATTCTACCGGTTCACAGAGGCCGGTACAGTATTTTACTACCGTTAATGAGGTTAAGTGCTCAAGGGTTCTTTTGCAGGACTTGAACTGACAACCTCCCAAGACAGTGTCTCAACCCCTATGCATCTAGAGGTTGTTTTCCGCCTTGGTTTTATCGTTATTATTCCAGCTACAGTATATCCTCTAGTGACCGAGTACACACACACACACACACACACACACACACACACCTGTGGCCTCACAAAGTGGTGTTGCTTCTCTCAAAATAACCCGAACCCTTAACACAGACGAGAAACAGCAGCACTGAGCACAATGGGGCATCTAGGGACTGAATAATTTCCTTTGTGTGCCAGAGGGTAACGGTGGCGCGGCGCCGCACCGCTCCGCACCGTCAGCAGCTCTCCGAGGAAACCCGATGAACAAAACAGGGGCTCCTCCGTGTCGTGCGCACATGCCCATTCTTCTCCGCTTTCCTTGGCACGACAGTGAGTCAAAGGCTATTTTTAGCTACACTGGCTTCTATTTTTAGATGACTACTGGCTTGGAGGCATTTATTAGGAGAAAGAACGCAAAAAAAAAACACACACGCAAAATAAGGGAGGTGGCTGGATTGGTCTTTCATCTCGAGTATTTTCACAGGTCACAGCAGGCGCTCCAGCTGTTTCCAATCTCCGAAAGGAGCCGAGCAACACAAAAAAGCAAGAAAAAATGTGGGGATGGGGGGAGATCACAAAAGTTCTTAGGTTTATAAATATCCACGGCCCCTGGCAAAATGACCAAAATAAGAGCGTTACTATGCGAAAGAGTCGTCCCCAAAGGGTTCGCATCGGGGAAAAAATAACCGAAAACAAAGGAGCCTCTCTCTGCCGACAAAATTCCTGAGGAGCTGCATTTTGAAGGGTGGAGATTTTTCACAGTCATGTAGTATTTGACAGTTTTTTTCTTCTTGCCTTCATACTTTGGAGTTTGTTTGCAGCGCTGCTTTCTTTAGACAGCGGCATCGTGTATCAGCTCCTACTGTACAGGATGCTATTTTTACCATCCACTGGTTCATCCTCTCATAAAAAAGCAGAACAAACTCACGCTGACAAAATTATTTCTAGTCGGCCACATTTGAAAGAGAACTTCCTATGTTTTGCCTAAAATCTTTTTCAGCGAGCCACTGTTCTTCCCTTATTTATTCTTTCCTCTGCTGTGCTGTTGTGAGCCAACATTTTATCGTTGACTTCAGCAGAATGAATAAAATGCGGTAACCTTGACAAAGTGTCTTGAAGCCACTGCTGAAAGGATCGCGGTCGGTGACCTGACCACCCCATCACCGTCCCGTCACATTCCGTCTCAGCGTTTCTGGTTCGGTCCTTAATCGTGAACTCCCCAGGAAAAGAACCTAACGGTGACCCCAGAGTAAACATGACAGGTAAGTTCTGTGTTCACCTTTCATACAAGTGCAGCTTGCACGAGGACCTCTGACCTGATATTCTCGGTTTTGCAGCACTTAAACGTATTTCTTCCACGTAATTTTTCATTTTAGCTGAGCCCAGATTAAAGGCTTTGTGGAAAATAAAAGCAAGTTCAGGCTGATAAATAACCCTTCTATTCACGAGAAGTCACAGATCCGGTGGTCTTCAACTGCACGTGAAATGCTGAATGAATACCGTGGATATTACTTCTCCCTTTCCATGCAGAAGTCACAGGGACACATCGAACCAGCCAAGCCCCTCTTCCAAACCCCCCCCCCCCCCCCCCCCCCCAAGCCAAGCAAAACACACGAGAACTGCCAGAGCAGAGAGGGAGCTTTCGGCAATCTCATTAGCTGAGCAGGTAGTCATTAACAGCGTGACCTTTGGAAAAAATTAACAGGTCTTCACCAACCCCCACCCCCACCCCCACCCCCACCCCCCTTCCCCCTATGCTCCCACCCCTCTGCTATCATTCAACATTCTTCTTAAGTGCAGGAACGGTGCTGTTGCTTTCTGAGATTAAAGGGAGGACATTGAGATTACACTAATCTGGGAAATGGGATTGCCAGGTCCCGTGCACAGTTACCACGGTGCTCCCATACCACGTTGTGGGCAGTTAGTGCAGTCCACATGCTTTGCCCCCCCCCCCCCCCCCCCCCCAACCCCCTTAAGACATTGGTTAAGAGGTGTGTGGAAGCACTTGGTGAGACGGTGTGTACGCGCACACACACACACACACACACACACACACACACACACACACACACACAAAGGACATTGTGGACACTGCAAAGATACTCAGTGTTCTTAGAGCTTTCAAAACTCATCAATGTCCAGTGTTCTAAACGTTTTCCTTAACATATCTTTCTTTAAGACAATATTGAATGTAAAAGAAAACTAAACAGACTTCGTGCACATTTACCAATGCACTTCCCAATCTGGAAAATAAGTGCAGCATTTTCTCAAAATACATCGGCAGCTTTAAGCTTTTACCTGAAGACAACGACAACCAAAAACTCGCCTGACTCCAACTGAGACCCGAAGTATTTTTCAGCTGTAACAGAACACACTAAAACAGCAGAGTTAAACAGTCCAAGGACCGTTTGTTTTAAGAGACCTAGCTGGAATAAACAAGAGAATCAACTAGACACTTACACTTGAAAGCAAAGATGGTTATCCATGCAGTACATTTACATTTACATTTACATTTATTCATGTAGTAGACGCTTTTCTCCAAAGCGACGTACATCTCATACAACAGTATAACTATCTGTTCACAGAAAAGTACATAAGAAATGACGAGTTCTACACTGTAAACCTGATATCTTGCTGACATCCGAAAAGAAATTTTTACAGGAGAGCAAAAGTAATTTTGAGCTCCGACAAAATATACACAGAAATGCCTATTTTTTTTATATTGCATGATGGGTATTTTAAGGATGTTAGACTGATACCTGTCCAAAGAGCACTGAACAAGATATTACACTGAAGTTAACTTTGTGTTCTTCATGAGAAAAGCCTGCATTTTCCATTAAGTGACAAGTATGGGAGGCAAAGTTTTGAAAACTATGATCATAAGATGACAGCTTCATGAGTGAATCATCTCTGACAAGCTCAGTTCCTTCTCCAAGATATTATGCAGGCTCACGAGGTTGGGCATCAGGTTATCAGTCATCAGGTGGAGTGTGTGTCTGTGTATGGTGGCCGTGTCCCTGTTTCACACCCTGGAGCTTCAGGGACTAGGAAGGAGTGCCCAGGAGGGTGAAAAGCTCTTCAGGCCATGCACACTCAAGGGCGGGAGCTTTCGCAAACTAGTGTCTGCTGCTGATCTCACATGGCTAATTATTGGACGGAGGTGTTCTAATTGCATCAAGCTTCCTTTCTAATGCACTTGGGCTTTGCTCTGGTGTCTCCACACTCCAGAGCTCCCCTCTTTCCTGGCTATATGCTGACTCTCTGGAGAGATATGGAAAAGCAAAACCTACATGGTGAACAAGAACCATCTTGGTTTACTTCTCTCCCTTGACAGGATCTCCAATCAAACTTTGGAGAAAACCCTTGAAACCTGTCCAGTTCCCCTGATGTAGTCTCTCTCTTCCCAAAACCTTCCTTCCTGCACCTCCCCTACCGTTCCTCGTCTTTACTGAACTACTGGGTCCGTGCCGGTACTTCGACTGCTTCCAATCAAGCTAAGGGCGAAGGTGTTGATCCCAACCTTCTGATCGATTTCATGACCACAAAATGTCTAAAACTGGCAACGGCACCCTCTGGAGTGCTTCTCAGTGATTCTCTTTTCCTCTGCATTACATCTCTCCACATCCTGCTCATCGCTTTTGTTTCTGCCTTAAACGCTATGATATACCTTCAGAAGGGCACCGCACTTGGTCCGTATCAAATGACTAAAGGAAAAAGCCACAGAAAATATACTTCAAAAGTGGTGCCAAGGCAAAATATTCACTTTCTTTGAGCTTCGGTAGTCCATAAGACTCGGTCTGTTTATCATACTTATAAGTGGTTAGCAAAAAAGGGAATAAATCATGACTGCAAAAAACTGACCACAGCGTATGTTATACATTAACTGTATCCAGAAGAAAAAAAAAAAAGAAAAAACAGCTTGACATCAGTTCTGACAGAAAGGCTGCTAGTTGCAAAATCATCCATCCAGCTTCTTTAACTGAGACAGGTAACACATTGTAGCGTGACATAAATGCAAAACCCAGACGTTCATATAAATCAATGTTCCTAAAAAAGGCACAGAGCCAGAAACGTGGATCAGCTAAGTGTCCATGTTCAGGGACAGAAGAAAATGCACATCTACCCTTGTTCAGCCGTCTGTTCCCTGACTCCACCCAGAGATTGACAGCGCTGGTCTTCATCTGCATGTCTAGCACCTGTACCATGACCTCACAGTCACGCGCCATGTAAGGGTGACCACGGTTTGGTGAGCAGCTAAGCTCTTCTACAGACCACGTAGCCTTGCATGCCACCTGGCTTCTGCGTCAAAGTCTGTTGTGTAATTGCAGTGCACAAAGCCAAAGCAAGAAGCAGGATGTTCTCCCAAGTACATTAGAGCTTCATACCATCATACCGTCTCCTTTGGGCAACTAACTTCCCCATAGTGTGATGTAAAAAAAGATCTATCTGAAGTACAATCAAATTTGGTAAACAGCCTACAGCGGCCAACAGTTCACCAAAAGCAATTTAACAGTGTACAACTTTGATGATCATGCCAAAATGTCTAGTGAAAAAATAACAACAAAATGGTAAAACAAGTACTTGACACGGCACCAGCAACCGAGCTGCTGTTTCAAAGGTAATTCTGAGCAATTCCTCTTCACACATATTCATCTCCTGCATCATTTCATATATACCAGCAACACCTCAACCTGTCTCTTCTGCACAGCAGGCTTTCTGTCTATTTGTTTAGAAAACAAGTCTGGAAACAGGAAATAATAAGAATGCATCTTCAAACAAGGGCACCACAGTACAGTGAAATGAGCACCGACAGCATGCTATCAACTTCCATAGACACAAAACGGAACAATATATCTTAACACAACAAAAGGCTGTAATCGGTGTTTAATCTCCATTCCAAAGGTTAAACATTAATCGTATAAAGAGAAACGGGTTTCGAGGAATGCAAATGCTTTGGATTGAGGTGGAAGAGGGCGGCTTACCTCAACAATGTCCGAATTCGTCCGGCTCTCGTGCGGCTCATTGTACTCTGTGTATTTAAGCAGGACCTTGTCCATGTCGGTGCTTGCATACTGGAACAGCTTGTTGGTGCTGTTGAAGATAATGAGGGCAATCTCGCAGTCGCACAAGACACTTAGCTCATAGGCTTTCTTCATGAGGCCGAACTTCCGTTTGGTAAATGTAACCTGGAAAAAGAGAAAGAGAACCAATCAGGTTCACTCAAACACTGAGCATTAGTATACAGGTTAGTCAGCCAATTAAACTGAAATAAATATATTTATTTTCGGTAACATAGGTATTAGGTATATAATCGGTATACTTATAGCTCTATAACAAGTTCTTCATTATGGCAGCCATTAGTTGACTGTCTTCTTTGTTTGTATGTTTTTCTTGCTTTATGCCTGTGCTAAAGCTCTCTGTGTCACTGCGTGAGAATAAAAATAAAAAGAAATAACTAAATAAATAAATAATTTTATTTTCATTTTATTGAAAATTTACAGGCCTATAAAGGAATTGCGAGTTTCACACAGAAACAAAAATCTGGGCTAATTCAATTTCTGCAGTTTGTTACTATTCAGTCTCTTAGGATCAGAGTCCATTTGACTGACAGTTTTCTCACTACTGTCACGTCCACGCCCACATCATTGACAGCACTTGACACAAATGAAGCACTGAACACCAATCAGTACACGCACTCTTAAAAGACCCTCCTCTGCTCCCATTCCCTTGAGGAATCTCGCTGAGACAACCGTCCTTCTGTGCCGTGTCCTGCTCTTCTTCATCCCTTACTTCCTGTATCTGTTCTCCGGCTTTCGACTCTTTGCATCGTCTTCTGACCACGTCCAGGGATCCTCGCTCTCACTCTGACCGCCGATCGACTGACTCTTCGCCCGTCCCCAACTACGAGAACTCGCCTGACCCCTTGGTTCCTGACGAACAATGCACTTGGGTCCAGCCGCCCCGGCGTCCTCGGTTCCGCGTGACAACTGTATTCACATTTACATATATTCATATGATAGATACTTTTATCGAGTGACGTATAACACAAAGAAAATAAAAGTGCATTTCACAAAAAGTGAAGAACTTTAAATGCACACAAGCAATTGTTGAAGCACAGCTCGTATGGCCAATGCCTCCATTTTTGGCGGTGCACAATATACAAGAAGTTGTCGATAGCATTGAGTGCTACAGGAAAGACAAAGGTGATTGTGACAGATGGTGCGGTGCAAATTTAAATTTATGGAACCATTAAGAGTTTTGAACCAAAGGGGAGAGTTTTAAGAGAGAGAGGGAACTAATTCCACCACACCAGAACCAAAACTGAGACTGCGGGAACTTGAATTTTGGACCTCTCCTGAGTGGAACCACCAAGCAACAAGAGTTAGAGAAGTGGAGCACTCCTGCTGGGGTGTAGGAAGCAATCAGGTTTTGTAGTTATTGAGCTTCAGATCATTTTATGGTCTTGTAGACTGTATACAAAGTCTTGATATGAGCAGTCAAAGGAATCCAATGGTGAGAGAGAAGGAAGATGACACATGGTGATGCTTTGACAAGTCAAAAGTCATGCTGCAGCATTAGGTAGAAAGTTGGAGAGACTTAAAGGCAGAGGTTGGAATATTGTGTTGGAAGATTACGTTATAGTTGATGGTCAGTCATCCCAGCAGAGATGTCTGAGAGGCAAACTGCAGTGCAAGAGGATACACCTGTAGTTGTTGGGCGAAAAGGGATGAAGAGCTGGGAATATGTGAGAGGTGAGAGCCTAGGGGAGCAGTGTAGATGGAGACAAGTCAGTAGCTAAGAAGCTGAGCCTGAGCCTGTGAAACACCGGTTGAAAGAGACTGACGAGAGAACAGGGATGGACACCAAGCCATTTGGTAAGATCTGCTCGGTAAATCGAACCATTTCAGCAACAATGTTTTGACACAAAGTTGTTCTGGAGAGGAAACTAGGATCCAGTGGTTGACAGAAGCAAATGTTGCAGACTGGTTTAGCAGAATGAAGACTGAGGGATGTGAGGTTACTCTGTTAGACTGAAAAGTTTCTGACACAGCAAGGATGCAGTCTTGGTGGAACGGTGAACCTTGAATCCAGGCTGATATCCTTCAAGAAGATCATTCTGGGCCAGGACTACGGATAATTAGTTGTAAGCCGCATGTTAAAGAATTTTGGGAAAAAGGGAGAAGATAGACTGGCCTGTACTTCTGGATGGAATCTGGGGCCAGAAAAGAATTTTGTAACAGTGGTGAGATGCTGCCCAATTTCAAGGCTTAAGAAAGCAATCAGAAGAGAGTGAGGAATTAAAGATGGAGGAAATAAAAGGAAAATGTTGAGAGGAAACAATGTAAAAGAGGGATGGGACCAAAGGAAAAAGTGTGGCTCAGTGTAAGAGTGGGAAGTTAGAGATTTTAAGCTCTGAAAGGGGTTGAAATGTAGGAAACAAGGCTTTGTTATGGATGGATGGATTATTACTGCAGTAAAACCACAAAGTAAACTGATGCTTACCCAATCGCAGTACAGCTGCAGTGATGACTGTCCTAGACAACATAACAGACTGAGTTCTAATGCACTAAATATTTAACAACGTAATGTCTATTGCAGTGGTTTCTTAATCCTGCCTCTCGACTTGGCCACCACCCTGTCTGTGTGCCCAAAATGTTTGTGTTTCTGATAGCTGTAATGACACGATTTATTTGGCTTATCGCACATTTTAAATAAAGGGAAATTTATTTATTTTGCATTACTGCAGTTAAATACAAACATGTGGTAAATGCAGCCAAGAGTTATTCTATCTGCAGATTTAATAAGATTTCAGGGCAACCTTGCTCTAATTAAAAAAATAAAAATGCATGGATTTGCCCTGACACACAAATTCACAAATCCAACAAAATTAACAGGAGACATTAATTTATTCAAAATTCTGTCTAATATTTTAATTGTGTAGCCACGTTTGACTCAGTATGGAAATGCTACAAATACATAAATTCATAAAAGGTTCATGTAGAGGTACCCAAAGGTTATACAGTATGTACGCAGCACTCTGTGCCATTTTACAGGCCAGACACTATTATTTTTGGAGATTCTGGCCACAAGACAACTACTGTGACTACGGAAATCAAACTGCTTCATTCACAACTCTTTAGGTGCACCATGGATCATTCCGACAGTGTTCCATGAATGGCCATGAAAAATACATACTCCTTACCATAGTACAAGCCACATAGTACATTATTCTTCTCATGTCCCCACTGTTCGAAAACTGCCAATTAATGCACAAAATTCTTGACTGCACTTTAATCGATTTATTTGAGGTGAAACTCCAGCCTGCTGTGCTTTGTCACAAGTCGCTGTTCTCACTGTGTCCTTGCGATTGTACCAGGTGGCAATAACCTCACATCTCCTGAGTAATCAGGAACAACATATGTGAAGATTGAGAGAAGTTCACTCTGAGCTATACTGCTGACACTGACATTGTGAAAAAATGAATGAATGAATGAACAAAACTTTATTATTCCTACAAAGAAAATTTATTTTGCTTTTAGCAGCATAGGATGTTCAACATACACACATACCACATATATGGACATACCTACACATGCAAATGAACCAAACATATAAGCTGAAAAATAAGTTAGTAATTGCAATAAATAGAAAAATAAGTTATAAAAAGAATAATTAGGCAAAGACAGTTAGATGCAAGGAAGGGGAGGAGTGGAGTGAATTGAGATGATGAGCGAACTGAGGTGGCCCAGGGTGTGGCGGGACACACAGTAGCTCAGTGCTACTAGGTCATTAAGAGGTGACCACCACCCAGGCAGTGTGACGACTCACTGTAGAGACTGGTAGCTGCTGGTAGAAATGGCCCTCCGGTAGCTCCTTGGAACACCACAACTGAAGCAATCTGGGGCTGAAAGTGCTCTTGTGTTTCACTACGGTGTTGCGCAAATGGTTCGAGATCTTGTCCATGATGGAGCGGAGTTCATTCAGAGTCCGCTTCTATGTGACCTCCACTATGCAGCCCAGCTTCACTCTCGGACTGAGCCAGCCTTCCCGATTAACTTCCCCAGCATTCCTCTCCAGAGAAGATTACACTTGCTGTAACCGACTGCTAGAACATCTCCAACAGAGTCCTGCGCACTCCAAAGGAGCTGAGCCTCCGCAGAAGGTAAATGTGACTCTGACCTCTCAACAGGGCCCCCGTGCCCCATGTTGTTCAGGTGCACCCCAGGGTATTTATATTTTCCAACTCCCTCCACCTTCACGTCATTAATCCTCAGAGGGCACATCGAGCCCTTGGGCCTCCTGAAGTTCCACTACAATCTCCTTGGTCTTTCCAATGTTGAGCTGCAGCTGGTTCAGTTTGCATCGCTCAACAAACCCTCTCAACAGGTTCCTGCACTTGTCTTCCTGCCCACCACTGAACACCCAACCTAACGTAACATCAATGTACACCCAACAATGTTTACCTTCAAACTGAGCCTTCTGCTCAAATTAGCTGAGAGTTTTACAACTCATTACCAGCACTGGATTCCAGAAATGTCCATCATTTAAGATCATCTCGTAATGGCTTGCCAGTCTGGACATGACAAGTGAACAGTCATTCTCCTACCAAATGACATGAACGACATTGAAAAATACGGACTGCAGCTTTGCAATTAGCAACATGCCAGACAATGAGCTTCGCCTGTCCAGTATCTTCATTCATGTGTGGTACCTCAGTCTCTTCGCGCTGCATAAGGAATTACTGTCAACACAAAAAACTACGAAAATAATCTGGCAACAGTGTAGAAGCCAATCAATTTGACTTTAGATTTATTCTTTTAGCTGACACTTTTCTCCAAAGCGACTTACATTGCTAGTTTACCTACAATTATTTGCCTGTTTATGCGGGTGATAAAATTTTACTGAAGCAATTCAGGGTAAGTACCTTGCTCAAGGGTACTACAGCTGGGGCTGAAACCTGTAACCTTTAGAGCCAAAGAGAGCACCACTAACCATTACACTACCAGATGTCCCAGCCTCATCTTGTTTAAAACATGTAATTCAAATAAAGAAACAAACAAAACATATATTTTGATTCAAGACTTGAAGTATTTTGTGACTGAAAGAACTGTCATTATGACTAATAGTCACAAAAGTTGAGTCTTCCTTTTTCCCAGCATGATACCTGGCCTCTAATGCAAGTGAGAATGAATCATGGCTACAGCACAACTGCACAAAAAAGAAAAGGTCATCTTCCTATTTCTTATTGTTATTTTGCTCAGCTGGCATCTTAGTCAATTTATTTATTTAAATTCCAACAGAATTTTTTTAATCCCA
Organism: Scleropages formosus; assembly: GCF_900964775.1. Lineage (NCBI taxonomy): Eukaryota > Metazoa > Chordata > Actinopteri > Osteoglossiformes > Osteoglossidae > Scleropages > Scleropages formosus. The sequence goes on along the minus strand of NC_041811.1, from coordinate 37,384,924 downwards.
TTAATCTATTTCTGTCCATCTGAATATGATACTTGATCAATTAAGGTCACGTGTCATCCTGAAAATCTGCCATGTAACCTTCAACTTTCAAGTCCATGTTATAAACCAAACTTACACAATGGATAAATGGTGATGATTCACACACCTGATTCCACTAACTTACTTGATTTAACCGATGCAATTTGGGCTTCAGTTGTTCTTAGATCTACACTGGGGACAGCTGGTAGGGGAGCGGTTAGAACAACTCCCTTTAGACCCAAAGGTTGCAGGTTTGAGCTTCACCTCTGGCTGTAGTACCCTTGAGCAAGGTACTTACCCTGAATTGCTCCAGTACAATTACCCAGCTGTCTAAGTGGGTAAATAATTGTAAATGTAACATTGTAAGGTGCTTTGGAGAAAAGCATCAGCTACATATGTAAATGCACTACTTGCATGTTTCTACTACACACACAATTTCCTCTAAAGCAACATATGGAATTAGTTGTTCCACATCTATTGTATCATACAAGTAACACCGATTGTCATTCAATAACCATTTCATGGTAAAGCTAATGGACACCAGGAGTTCAGACACTTTCAAGCAGTGCTGCAAATGTGTAAGGTTTACACAAAAGTAACCTAACATGTATCTTTAAGAGATTACTAGAAATTCAAAATAAACATGTTTTTTAAGGAAACTTCAAAGATGCAGCTACGTTCATGGTGTCCTCAATTTCGGAGGAAAACAAGATGTCAGAAAAGCCCTGGTACAGTTTTTTCAGCACAGGCTGGGCAGCTTGATGTATGTACAGAATGTACCGTTTTCCCAAGCGGCACGAGGTTGGAAGCAGACAAATGATGCAGGTGTCTCCAGACGCTTGGAAACAACCGGCTGCTTCTCAACACAAGGCTGACTCATCTGTTCGACTTCACTGAGCTATTAATTTTTTAAACTGTGCGTGTGTTGCCTCCTCTGCAGCTCCACTGTGTTGGCCTCCCTTTCAGGTGGAGGGCAGAGATGCGGTGGGTCCTCAGCTCAGAAGTTGAGCTCCACAGGGTGACCCGGATCCCGGATCCTCCCATTACATGCTACCCATGCACAACCCCCACCACGTTCCCGCAGCCAAGGACACGCACAAGAGATACATGGGAGGCAGATCACACTCCTATGGTGCTTCACACTAAAGGCCACAGTTGTTCAAAAATGCGGAGTTGAAGCTGCACTGTTAGAGACGGCAACCTCACGACAAGACCACACACGGCCTCCTCCGAGTTTACTCAAATCGCTCAGGAGCATCTTTTTAATTGTGGATTAGGAGTAAAACAACAAAATACAGGCAGTCCTTCACTTACGAAAGGGGCCCTTTGCAACAACCTTCTCGTAAGTCAACTTTGTTGCAAGTTGCAAAGCCCCATATACTGTATTATACAAACCATAATGATATATAAACGTTAACATGCATGAATGCTACGTTGTATAAGATCTGCTATATTTTTCACTCACTTCACACTTTATTCATGTTAAAATAATATTATTATTAGAATAATATAAATGCAGTAATTTTCAAGCTGCATTGTTATTTTCACTTTCATTTCTAAACGTGTTGTCTTTTGCTTTTTCCGTTCTGCATCATAAGAATGCTCATATTTTCATCTGGTAGCCATTTTAAATAAATAATAACCAGAACAGTATCACAAACAAAACATTCTGTTTATAAAACAATGTAAATTGTAAATAAAACACAATTTTTGCTGGACACCCAAACACCGACTGAAACAATAACAGATATGAGTGCCACGTGACAGTGTGGCCAGCTGATGTTATCATACAGCAGACGGACTGGTTGTCTTCAGAAGTTACAACCAGACGTCAGGCATCAAAAATCATATAACACGGTTAATTCGTCTGAGTTGCGAGGCGCATGTTTTGTAAGTTGAGGACCACCTGTACATGACCCAGAACTTCATCCAGAGCAGAATTCGGGCTGAGGTTGAACAGGAATATAGAGGGGGAAGAGTTTTGCTAAACATCTTAGAAATGGTTGAATAAACACTGTTCCAGTAACCTGGTATCTTATCACATTCCCAGGGTAAACATTTCAAAGTTCCAGGAGCAGCCTTGCTTTTAAAACACATCCGAAATGTCCAATGAGAATTAGTAGGATAAGGCCAGTTCTGTGAATGAACTCGAAGACTTCCTGCAGGCTGAAGGTGGTGCGGAGAGGGAAGAATTTATCACATATAGAAAACCATTCATGGTCATAGAAAGACAAGTCAAGGTCACGTTCCCATGTCTGCTTCAATGCATCACCGAAACAGGTACAAGCGCTTGAGAAACAACATATAACGCAGAGGTTGCGGCCCTGGAACTGCCCAGAAAGATGTGCTCTTTCTCACTTGAGTTGACCTCTTCTTCTGGGGCTACGATGAAATGCCACAGTTGTAAGTATTTATGGAAATCACTACTAGGTAGTCCAAAGGTTCATCTCTGCCCCTTCGACATCCATTCCCACAGCCTCACTTGTCTAAGTGTTAAGAGCAATAGGAGAGCACAATGGTACCCTGGTTGATCTCCCCAAATATCTCGTGACATCTCTCTAGGCTAGAAGAATGTTGAATACCACAGCATTTTCAGGCAGACATGGAATATTACAGAATTTGTTAATAAAAAGGTTACGATCTTAACAAACCTGGGTATAATGAAAATGGCTCCATGCCAATTCACAGAAACCCAGTCTAACCTGGAACCATGTAGTAATTTGCTGAATCTGTACAACCCAGTAATAAACTCTTGTATTTGGTAAAGAAGCCCAATCCACCAGTTCAGTTCTGAGCTTGATTTCTGACCCTGAACACAGACATATATGCAAAAATAGGCTTTTGTTATTAGAGTCTACAAGGGTGGGCAAAGTAACATGGCTATTGAAATAACACCGCATGAAAAAATAATTTAAAGTAACTAAATTACAATGAGAGATACTCAGTGATGGACTAGTGTCCCACCCATAGTGGACCCCCATCAGCCTCGCACTCAGTGATCCCGGGATAGACTCCGGACCATCGTGACCCTAACCTGGATAAGCAGTTAATGAAAATGGACGGATGGACAGGTGGGCAGATGGACACTTTACAGGTTAGTCGCTAAATTCCACAAAAGTACAGCCTCAGAAATGACCAGAGAACTGAATCAGAACCCCTGGGAACAAGTGCCGATGGATGGATGGATGGATGGATGGATGGATGGATGGATGGATAGATAGACAGATAGATAGATAGATAGTGTCATCATGGATGGATTTGTGATTATTACGTCTAAAAACTGGATTGCTACTGTATCTGCTATGTGTCTTTTGTGGCCTGCTTTGCTACCCATGGTTTCCAACACTTCCCTCACAGCAAGTACAAAATGGCCTCCCAAGGGCAAACATTTTTATCATTACTATGTCCCTTTGCATTAAAAGACAAAAAAAAAAAACAGAAGAAGAAGAGAGAGGTCAACAATGTCTTCATCCTCTGCCATGCGATGGGTCAGGAAGCACATTTGTATGCATTTCCTCCCATAACAGGAAGCGCCAAGTCGCTTCCCCTTCACAATGGCTTCGCTTCTGCTTATCCCGCCTCTTGCCCTGAATCCCCCCTTGAGGCGTCCAAGGCGGCTGCAGAATTGCACATGTTTACACATACCACTGCAGACGGACCTCGCAGCGCTGCTGTTGCCATCGGGGCGAAGGTGAGAACTGTGCGTCACCTGTTCTCAAGAGCTTCATCTGACGCCCCGGACAACATGAAGAGCAGCGCTTTGGTTTTCCCACATTATTTATCCTTTCATGTCTTACATCCTTTTGTATCTTACAACATTCCAGAAAGTTCTTCTTTGCGTTTGAGGACCGTGACGAAATGCTAAACACAAGTTTAAGAATGAAAGTTTGCCGCCTTTTCATATCTGAATGTTAAATTACTGGATTATCAACATAATCTCGTTGTTTAAATTTTTAGAACACAAACTGTTTTATATGTAGAGACTGTATTTCTTTGTGTGAAACACTTAACTGATGTTCTGTTTAAGTGAACTAATTTAAAAAGTAACAGAATCATATTCGCACCAGGTTCCAGTACAAAAGAGAAATAACATTAATGGAGGTAAAAATCATGAAAAGGTGAAAATGAGGTAAAAATAAGGAGGTAAGATATTCCGAGATCCTCATTTTTTCTGCAGTTCTTAACATAATTCTTCCTCATCATCATGCTGTTGACTTGGGGCATAATGCCACCCCCGTCCCCCCCTCACTTGCACGTAAACAGTCCTCACGGTGGTTTCTTTGGGCCTGGAGGCCGGTAGCCTGGTCATGTGGGCACTCGAGGGGTCGGCAGGAAGGTTCAACGGCGTTGTGTTTTTCCCTCCTACTGGTGGAGACGTCGGCTTTAGAGCTCATCGCCTTTGGCCATCTTTAACTCAACAATCCACCGGCTCGCTAACAATTCAGACTGAAACCACTCATATCAAGGCAGTAGAGAGAGTAAAAATAGAGTGAATGAGATTTAAGTGGAAAGGGTTTTGAGAGATTATAAAAAAGCTTTTCGACTCTATAATTCGCTAAAAGGTATGTTGCTACCACTACCCCACAATTACCTATTACTGATGATTCATTAATGATTCATTTATTGATGTAAAGCATTCGAAAGCGTTCGACAGGCAATAGGTAGCACGACTCTTGCTTAAATTTGTAAGTCAAAGTAAAGGGCAAAACACTGTGTCTTAAATGAATCATCACTGCAGCCAAATAGTTCGGGCTCCACAAGCTGCTCTTCCTGTTTCAGCCTAAAAAAAGAACGCAAAACAAGTAAGTAGACGAGAAAGACTTGACAGATTGTTGCCACTGTGATGCAGCGGAGCCCCGAGAAGAAAGGTGTGAAGAACAGTTTCCGTGTGCGTTTCATTGGGAGAACATGGAGCGGTCCATGGGCACAGTGAACATCATTACTGTCGACTAACTCGAACACTTTGAATTCTTCCAACCGATAAAGTTACATTTTACAATGTTCACTGCCGAAAACGGACCATCATTGACCAAAAGTGAATAATATCATCCCGTTTCTAGTAATTTTCAGGTTGCTTCTATGAGACTGTATCAGACAATCACAGTGACTGTACTCTGGAACACATAATGCTTTGTACACTGACTCCTGAGCAGTAAGTTGCATGTAGGGTTCTAGTTAACGCCTCTTCTGTCATTTCTGTAAACTGTTTACTGCATCTGCTTCAGAGCTTCTTCATGTTACCCCCATCATTTAGATATAAAGCAAAAAAGTTCATTCAAAGTTCAAGTTGAAAGTTGAAGTTTAAGAAAATTCAAAGTTGTCCGGAAGTGAAGTTATATTCCCGTGCACCAATTTTCCAATTATCAAACCTAGCATTTTATCAACAACTAATTTTGTTCATTATGTTTCAACTATTTTTCATTTTACAAGATTTTATCTTGAAATTTAATGAAAATTACTCTTGGTTGCGGTGATACTCATTGTTTGGAGCTTTCTATGATTTTATGTGACTAACCTTTAAATGTGAGACAAAACAGGGAAAATAAGAACTTGGGTCGAATTCTGTATTGAAAAAATGATGAAATGCGGTTAATCACCCGGCACAGTTTCACCCAGTCCAGCAAAGCCATGGGAACCGTTGTTGACATGCAACGCCCACAATAAATGTACTTCACCCTGGCCTGCAATCTTCGAAACATCCCCCAGATTGAGGCTACATGTGCCGGCTCAGCCGTTTCGCCGATCGCTCCATCAGGTGTTCATTGTGGCTCAGCGGACAGGCTGAGAGCCGCTCGCTTCCGGAAAAACGACGAGCCATGTGTAGTATTATTTATGCAAAGACAGATCTTGCTATTTTTACCGAGTTAAAATGTTTTCCTCCTGCAATAACCTACATAGATTGTCTGAGCCTTTTATGAAAGGCTGCAATAAACGACCTATAGAAATGTCATGTACAACACACACACACACACACACACACACACACACACACAGTCTTCTACATTCTTTTTCTCGGTTTTCCTGTAAATTGCAGTGCTCATGTCCTTCAAAATCTTCTGTTTGGTGGTTCGATGAGACAGAACAAAACACTTCAGACATTTTACATATTCGTTTGTTCATTTACCGCGAGGAAGGTGTTCCGTAATTTTAAATGGCCCGCATGGACTCGCTTTGCCTTCAAAAGTCAGGGTACGCGTGTAGTCCTACTCCGTCCACGCGCCCATGTGCCTTTCATCTGCCGTTCATTTTACGGCTCCGTTACACCAACATCCTGGAGCCGTCCGCTGCCTTCATTTGCATTTGCACAGTTCCACTCTGTGAACAAGGCTTTCCTTTGCACCCGTCAGCCGGTCAAGAAGCACCCGTGCGAAACACGATACGCATGATATGTGAAGATACATGCGAAGATATGTGGAGATGTGCTTCCAGTGTCCAGTCTATCATTTTTGTTTCTTCAAAATGCTGCCTTGGAGCTTGAGCACAAGCACAGCGGCAACCTATAGGCAAATCGGCAGAACCCAATATAGTCCTTGTCCTAGAAACTTGTGAGGGTCTTGTGACTAATGATGTCAGCAGCCGTCGGCACATAATTTCCCCCGAGAACTGTGCAGGAGGAGTCACAAACAGACCAAACTTGTGTTCGGAATCCAGCATCGCTCTGCCTTACGCAGGCAGCTGCCGGGAGCGTGTTTGTTTTTCGTACGCACATAAAAATCCCGCCACGCACAAGAGAAGCCGTCACTTTCCCTGCTGCCGTGACCCCTCTGCCCGTCTCTTACCTGTCTGTTGCGCTCGTCCATGATGCGCGCGATCTGAATCTTTTTTCTCCCCATCGTACCCGTCTTCCTTTCTCTCCTCTCTCCAAGGTATCGTACGTACTCCTTTCTTGCTCGTCTCGAGAAGCCCCAAGGCAGTCTTTCTCGTCTCCGCAACGCTTTCTCTTCTTCCGACTCACTCCAGCATCCACTCCTTAAAGAGAGGAAAGAGAGAACACAAAAAAATCGCGTCAATTACGAAAACATCCCACAATGCACTGCAGCAAAACAAATTCGTACAACGGTTTGCAAACGGCAGATCGATTTCCAGCTCTCTTGCCCGAATGCAAAATTACTTCTGCTTCAGTGCAAAGTTGGCAGCTTTTTAATGAAGACGAGCATCACGATTCTTCTGGAGATACATGCACCTTCACCTTGTCGTGGTAAAATTTGCCCTAAACCCATGACAGCCTTACGGCAAACTAGAAAAATCTCGAAGATCAAGTTTTCCTCATAACGTGACAGAAAAGGCCTGTGTAGTCAATATAGTCATATCAATAACTTTATTTACAGGCTGGATGAGAATAGTCAAGACTCACAGCTTTTTTCATATCTTTACATGATAATAGCAGTTGTTATTTAAGCTCTTTGCAGTATGTGGAAGCTGACACTGCTGCTCCATATTTCTCTTGACGAAACAGGCTCTCGTTCAGTTCAAACACTGACGATGATGATGATGATGAAGGACGAACCGATATTAGAACTGCTGAACCCCAAGTACATGGTCGCAAAGTACAAAGAAAGCAATAAACAGTACGGTATCATGCAGTAAATAACAAATAGGAAAAGACAAGCTCGACATGGGGCTGCGCTGCTCAACAGGAGGGGGATTTTCTTTTTCAAAACCTGTAACTTCATGGCATATGAGTGCAGCAGAAGGGACTTTTCAGCCACACGATGATGACCGAAAATCAAAGCTTGAGCCCCCAGAAGAGGAAATAAAACACAAAAACGCAAACTGAAATGCAGCACAGAGTGCAGCTGGTGAGTCCGCGCTTTTCGCGTGAGGCACTATCGCGTGGCATCTGGTGAGAAAGCGTACGGGGTCACATCAGATACCGCGGTGCTGCCTCAGTAAAGCCGAGCTGCTCTGTCGAGCGTGTTTTCACACCGCCGGGGCTCACGCGCACCGATGTTCAGCACCGTCGTCGGCGGTTGATTCGGGTCCCGCTCGGCGGCTCGCGACGTTGCGCTAATTCCGCCGCGATACAATTTCAGTAACGATCGATGTCGTCCCATTTGCTTCAAAAACACGAAGAAATCATCTTAGCAAAACGGGCAACAGCTTTCCAGTTCTTCTCAGACTGCAGCATTTCGGGGTTGTTTCACGTGATCAGTCGGCAACATCCATCCAACAACCGCCCTCGACACATTAATAACAGGCCATAGAGGCAAATAAGACCTTTGTGATGCATTCCTTTGTATTCAATAAAGAGATAAAACCTTTCCTTCTCAATATCAACATATGTTGCAATGCTTTTTCGAAAAGATAAAGCTCATCGTATTGTTGCCCAGTGCGGTTGTGCGAAACCCTTCTTTACGCGTTTCTGCAGTAAAGTGTCTCCGCTGAGCTCTGTACCTAAGAAGTGCAGCGACGGCGGCGACGTATCGTCTTATAGAAGTACCTCGGCGGTGTCAGCGACAGCGCTGCGACTTTCTCCTCCTGCTCACTGAAAGAACGCGACAAACTCTGAAATCTCTGCCCGGCCTCCGGATGTCAAAGTATCCCTCCGGTGTGACATGTTACGTAAGAGTAAGCCGACGCTCCTGAGCGCTAAATCCCGGCTTTGACCCCTGTGCCCTGTTGCCCTGTCGAGGTGAAGCGCTCCTTAGTCTCATCGTTTTTCCCTTGCTGCCACACGTGCGCGTGCACGCACGCACGCACACACACACGCACACATGCACACATGCACACACACACACACACACACACACGCACACACACACACGCACGCACGCCCCCTTCCTTTGGCCAGCCCCCCACGCACATCCCGAGTGTTCGCCCCTCACCAGTATTCCCTCGAGCTACACGGGCAAGGCGAGGGCGGCCCTGACGCTCGATTCTCACAGAGGAAAAGTCCGGCTCAGAAGCTAAAGCCAGCGACGCGTGGGACCACCCCGCCCACGCGACAGCGCTACAGTGGCCCTCCACCCTGGTGCCGAAAACGTGCAAATTTCCCCTTTAGTGCGAAGAATAAAATTTTAAATAGCTGAAGAAAGTTCCGAAACCCCCGGCCGCCCCGCCACGCCGAAATGAGAACTCACCCTGTTCCGTGAGAAAACGGCACAAGTCCAGTTTCCAGCACATGTAGGATCCAGAGGAGTCCAACGGGGCCTCCCCAAGGCAGGAAGATAATTCACTAATCCAGCAGCAGTGCGTCCGAGGAGAGCGAGACGGGGAGAGAGAGAGAGAGAGAGAGAGAGAGAGAGAGAGAGAGAGAGAGAGGGAAAGAGAGAGCGAGAGAGAGAGAGAGACGGGGGAGGGAGAACGACGTCGTTCTCTCGCTCCGAGCTCAATGCAACGGGGATCGGACCGTAGCGCCTGCGGTACGCGGGGTTCACCGGGAGCACTGGGGGTCGCGAAGGAGCGCGGAGACGAACACGGAACCCCCTTCACGCATCCCTCTCATGAAGGGGAACGAGGGCTGGACGTGGCGGGGGCGGCCGAGGTCCAGACAGAACCAGACGGGGACCAGGCGTCCACCGGGAGGAGGGAAGGGAAGGGAAGGGAAGGGTTCTGTGTGCCACGTTCCTCCCACTCTGCCAGTCAAGGCTTTAATTTCTCCTGTAGCCTGAGAAAGATAAACACTTTGCTGAGGCCGGACCAAGTGGACAGGGGGTCACTTCGGAGCTCAGGGCTCAGAGCACGTCTATAATTAGCCACCAGCACGGTGTCTTCGTGAATTAGCGTCCGTCTCTTCGGACAACATCCCTAAAATGTCCCTCCTCTAAAAAAAAAAAAAAAATATATATATATTATATATATATATATGTAATATGACATATATATATTTATATATATACATATATATATATATAGATGTCACCAAAAAAAGTTGAGTCTTTGCCAAGTTTCATTTCTCCTTTTTGTTGAGAGTGACCAGGATTTGTCTGAGCGAGCAAACATCTTCTCTCCCTTCCCAAAAAGTGCACAAGGAGCCGAGGACACGTTCGCTAAAGTGCACCAGTTTCGTTCGCTCAGTTTGTTCAGGAGCCGCCGCAAAACCATTAACTTTTTTTCCTCCGGGTTTTGTTTTTTCCTCCTTTCTTTTACTTCTTATGTGTTCGATGCCCTCTCGGCGGCTGCGAAACACCCTGGGGGGGGGGTTGGCCCTCACGAATCAGGACATGATTGATTACGGCCCCGATTTTACATGTTCTTTTCCCTTATTCAGCCACCGCTGCTGCCACTCACACACTTCTTTTGCACATCTGCAACACATTTAGTAATATGTCCAAAAAAAGGCAGTTTCCTCTATCCTCATAGGAAATGTGATTATAAGGATTTAAAATAACATATTACACAGCAGTAAGTAAACCTTTTAGAAGGTGTATGATACGTTAAATAAACCCTCGCTCCTTTTAAATAAACTCCCATTTCCTTGAGGAGAAACAGTAATAATATCGTTTCCAAACAATCCCAACAGCAGTATAGATTCAGGGCACAGTTTCACATCTGTATTTTGCCAGTTAATGTTTATTTATTTATTTATTTATACATTTACTCATTTACTTTTTACGCACAGACACTGCTCTTAACTGAAGTAGAATTATAATAATTTTGAAAATATCGAATCTGACAATATTGCGGACACTGGTCACAATACCACACGTAGATTTAATGCCCCAAACGTGCCATTCATATCTAAGATACTACACTTATCCCGACATGATACGTTTCTGGAGGCACCCTAATCAAAAATAATCATTATACTGACTTGACACAGTGCATTTGAAAAAAAAGAAAAAGATAAAACGCAAATTTCCAAACCCTTGAAAGAGAGAAACAAGCTGGCCGAGATACACAGAAGTGCCCCATTTCTGTTTTTGGACTTGATTCTTTTTCATTTTTGATTGGACTGTAAAGTAAGAAGCGAGCCGCATTTCTCATTGCCGCCGCCCCCCCCAAGCAACTCTGGCAGCTGAAGAGAATGACAGGAAGCCGTCTTGGGGGAGGGATGGCGGTGGACGGCACTCCTCCTCCTCCTCCTCCTCCTCCTCCTCCTCCTCCCCCTGCGCGTACGCGGAAGGACATGACATCAGATACCACAGACAATGAGAGGTGTAAAGGTGCTTCCTCTACTAAACTGTTCCAGAAAGCGCAAAATGGGAACCAAAACTGGCCCACTTCCTTCTCCCAGCCCAAGTGCGCCTGAGCCTCTTAGTGCTACACGCCTGCGTGCAAATGATGCGCAAAGTGTCATGTTCTGTTAAAACAGGCAATCGGGGCATAGAGCCCATGCTGGGGCTGTGGGGTTGGGGGGGGGGTGGGGGGGAGGTGACTTGGATCAAGAAAGGACCCCACATGCTCACACTCACACACACACACACACACACACACACCTCTCTGCAGTTCTGTCACAGCAGCCGATTGGATTTGGTGAAACGCCTGTCCCGTTTTAACCGGCTCCAGATCGTCGCGGCGCTGGAGATTAAAACAAAATACATTTACGCCGAAGCGATTTTGAAAGGGTCAATGACGCAACGCAACTGAAATCGCAAAGTGAGCGAGGCAGCCCACCGCACAGAGTCGGGGGGTGGGGGGTGGACGGTTTATCGTACAAAGCAGTCTTAATATTTTGGATTTGACGCGACGGGGGCAGCGCGGGAGAGCAGAACCCTGAGCGCTTTCTCAAATGTGTGTTTACCGCGTTTTTTTTTTTTTTTTTTCTCCAAGGAAAATGAAGGCCTTTACGAGAGAATGTGTGAAATTATGGATGAACTGAATTTCTGTTTCAAATAGTAATCTCTAAATAGCTCCTTTTTTGGGTGCTACGGTGGATTAAAGGCATGGGGTGGGGGGTGGGGGGGGGGGCATTTATAGTCCTGTATTACAGGGATCCCTTTCAGTGGCCAAACTCGGATGCTTTTCCACGCTCCTTCAGCAAAACCGGCTGCGAACTTGTTAAAAAAGCCACGAATGAGAAGTTTGCCTTGAAATATCGCACTTGTTCAGCTGTCACTGCTGCAAGGTACAGAAAGAGGGCACTCTCCTATAGTGCATCTATCACCAGGCTTCCACTTTTGCTCCTCAGCAGCACCTTACTCATCTTTTCTACACACTGGAGCGCAAAAGCTCCCAGCGCTGACGTATGAAACACACCCAAAGGATATTTGCACACTTTTCACTGTAATCCGACTGGAGCAACAATGTGGTACCTAAAGCACTTTCACTTTCGCTGATGTATTGAAAAAGCCATTTTTCCCATTTGAAGAGTTTCGTTAAAGTTCATTCTAACAGAGATGGCATTTTTACCCCAAAACTACATACAAAACAGTAGCTCATAGAAGTTATAGTCATTATTCTAGATTCTTCAAGATTCTATCAGAATGCACAGGGTATGGGGGGTGCAGTTGTGGCCTGTGTTGCCAGGTAGGCTCCGGTTCCCCGCAACCCCGTATGGGACAAGCGGTTCTGAAAATGTGTGTGTGTGTGTGTGTGCACGCACAGGGTATCATGTTCTACTCTAAGGAAGACACATCTGAAATGTTTAAAACCCGCCTTCCTCCAGAAACATTTTCTTTCACTAAAGTCCAGCGCTTTCTTCTGCCTTGTAGCAGACGGACAGCTGGAGCCTGGAGAGAACAAGCGACTGGGAAAGTGCATTAATCAGAGCTGAAATGGAGGCAGACTGTACTCCCCCACCCATTTTATGTTATTCATCTTGGAATGTCCCAAGGACAAAAGGAGATGTGCACCATCAAATGCCCTACCCATGAACCTCTTGTAGAAACAGTCCTTGGATCAGGGCCCCGCAGCAGACTCAACCGGTGCCCGCTATGGGTTTGGTCAAGGGGTTCAAGCCCTGCTTGGGGTGCCTTGCGACAGCCTTGCATCCCGTCCTGGGTGTGTCCCCTCCCCCTTTGGCCTTGTGCCCTGTGTTGCCGGCTTAGGCTCCGGTTCGCTGCGACCCTCCTTGGGACAAGAGGGTGTTGACAATGGATGGATGGATGGATCAGGGCCCCACCCAAAGTGTGAAGCCCACTCATGGTGGCAGGTGTGTTTCTTGCAAGGACAGCCTTTCACATCTGTCAACGGAGGCTTCCGTAGAACGATTAACGTTAGGTTCCCTCCAGTGAGAAGAAAAACTCTTCACATTGGTCGTACGTCAGTTGTCAGTAACGCTGAGAAGGGGGGGCACAGTGCCCAGACAGCATTGCCGAACACACTGTTACCAGAAAGTACGCCAATACATGAGGCACATGTAGAATGACTGGGCTGTGCTCTCCACGCTGCCTAGATAGTGAGCCAACTGGCTGCTGTGCATCATAGATCGCCCAGAGCAGCTGTGGACAGACTGTCAAGACTTGGAAACGAGATCCGGGGTGAGAAAATCTGCATATGCACCAAGCATAAGGGCGCCCTTCTTCCCTCTCCACACTAAACCTGATGTCTTTTCTGTCACTGACCATTTGGTCAAGGCACTTTACGCTGGGAATGTGCCCAGTCCTACTAAAGGAAGACAAACCCAATAGATCCACTTCAAAGGCTCAGCCCAACACCCAGTAACAGTTACCTGGCAAAAACCTGGGACAGCAGTACATTGACATTTGACATCTATTAATGTAGTCAACACTCTTTTCCAAAGGGACTTTGGACTATAATGTTAAGCTAATTACAATGATTTACCCATTTATACAGCTGGGTAATTTTATTGGAGCAATTCAGGGTATGTAAGTACCTTGCTCAGGGGAACTACAGCAGTATGTGGGATTTGAACCTGCCACGGTGGGAGTTGTCTAACCACCGGGATACCGGCTAAGAAAAAGCGAAATTATGTTAGGGCAATTATGTTATGTTCACGGGGAAGGAAGGTATGGAGCCACAGTGGGGATTGGGGGGGCCTTGGTTTGACGTCCGTCCCTCTCAGAAGAAAACACCACACAGATTTAATGGGTTCATCTCATCATCACCATATCTTGCTTCGTTGGCTTCCTAATCAGCCTAATTAAGGCTCAACTGGTTTGGAAATCTCCGCTGACAATTCCTTGTGCCACCATCCTGTAGCAGCCCAGCGAAAAAGAGAATTAAATGTGATCTTGTGACAGCAATTATTAAATGCTCCCCGTTGGCCGGAATTAAGCCTTCAGGCACACAGGCGTCACAGACGCAGCCGAGTGCCGAGCCACTCGCTTCTCCCTTTTTATCCCCTGTGGCAAAGCAGCACTGTGGTACATTTGGCACTGGTGTTTACTGGAACTGAAAAGCAATGATCTGGAGCTTAATTTCTAGCTCGTGGAGCACTTTTACGAAGCTCTAGGAGGGCACTTGAGAGACAATTGGAAATGTTGAAAGAGGAAGTCTGAGGACTGCACTGGAACCCAACCTATTGCCTCTTTTACTGAGTACTAAGAAAGCCTGACTCTGCTTGCTGTCCCTTTGAAAAATGTTGCCTCCTTCCCCTTTTGCAGGAGAAACTAGAATTGACTGACTTCTATTTGCATCAGTTTCCCATTTTATAATGAAAATGTGCTTCTGAAAAATTTCTGCTCTGTCGAATGAATACTGTATTTTTCTTCGACATTTTTCCAGTGTTTATAATGTCATGACCAAGATTCCCCTGCAGCATGACCAAATGAGTTAACCTTAGTAACCCTTGTGTTTATTTCCTAGTGTTTCCACATGTCTGCAAGTCAGTTCTGCTAATATGTTCCATATGAGCGCACTGCATGGTCTCGGTAAGCCTGGAGATGCCAAAGGGGTCCTCCGCCTAGTTGTAAGGCACTACTGGGCAAACACAAAATAACACACAACACAGTGGACTCTTACTTTCTTAGCCTCTTCTTTCTGCATTACTAGGTACATAGGGTTATTTTTACTTCGCTACCGGCATGAGAGCAAGTCGGGCTCGGCACCGATTCCTTATTCATGACTGGAAGGGACTAATTGTTCCATGGCCTTTTCCTACTTCAGTGCTCTGCATTACTGCTCTGTATCTCCAGCAGCTCTACAACCACTTGTACTACTGGTCGTGGAGTCTATTTTTTGGGCTGAGTGCAGAGTCGGGACACGGGACGACTCCTGCCAGATGACTCGGCTCGGCAGGGAACGGGAAACCCTGGCGACGCCTACGTGACCAAGCAACCAAAAACCCAACTGCTCCTCCTACCCTTAACCCTAATGTAAAAAAAGAAAAAAACTACGGTCACGGTGACACTTCCCATATTGCAGAACAAATAAGAAGAGCAGACTGTTACACACACAGCCTGTACAGCATCACTACAAGGATGTAAGACTTTTCTGTCATAAAATGGTCAGCTATGGTCAGATATGAGCACAGCTAGATGGCTTTATACTTAAAATTATTCACTATCTCATGGAATAACACAGATCATACTAGAAAGTGAGAGGAAATAACTGTAATTTCTTCTTCCAGCTACTTAAACAGGTTAAGTCAGAATTGCTAATTAATAAACTGTCAAGTCATCGCACATATTTACGTTACAGCAGCTCAACGTTATTCTTGCTTGAATTGGCTGCAAAATTCTCTGTCAGCTTGGCATGGCGGCCCGACATTAGACCAAACCAGTCCGAGAGGGAAGAGCAGTAAACGGGAGCTGGAAATGGAGCACGGAGAAGTTCGGTCCACCGAATTGGGCTTGAGTTCTTGTAGCGTCTGTGGACTTGTGGCGGACAGTTCGGTTCGACCCCAAGATCACACTTCCAGTTTCTTGCCATGACACCTTCAGTTGCCTGTGACTCTTGACTCAGCTCTGCTTGACTCTGGTTGGGCTACTGAGGTTCACAAGGATTTGAGGTGCCCACGTTCCAGTTCTGTCAAGACCTGGTCACAAGTGACAGTCGCCCTCTTTACTCCTGTAATTCTCTGTGTTTTCTGTGCTCAAGTTTTGGCCGATTACCATGGACAACCAGCCTATACTGAATAACCTTAAACTTTGTAGGTTTACCTGTATGTTCTGCATCTCTCGGTGCTCAATAGGTCAAGTGCTCTGTCGTTTGCATCGCTCACTCAGTTGTATCTTGCTGTTTCTCAGGCTCTTTGGTTGGGTCGTGGTGATCAGTTATGGCACCTTATTCTCTAAGTACCCTTGACTGCTACATACAATGTTACAATACAGTGTTAAATGTACTTTCCAAGTAGACTTTGAAGTACAGATCCACCCCTTCATTTTATTTTATCCTCCTTAGTGTTCAGAACCAACTACGCAACAAAAACTACAAGTGTAATGCTTAGGATACATATGTTTGGTCCTACTTTACAGGTGTGATGAGAATGAACACCAATAACAACATTTATTTCCAGCTTTAATAAAAATGCTTAAGATGAAAAGGCAACATCTGGAAATAACTTTTTTTCGTGCTGCATTTGGTGCTTCTCATCAGCACCAGTGGTTCAGGAGACACACTGGATGGTCTCTTTGGTACTGTCTTGAACGCTGGGATTAATTTCTAGGCGAAGTTTACTGACCTGCCCAGGCTGTTTTGGTCACGTAAAACCTCCGAGCGCCGCAGAGCACAGCCGAGTCTCCTACTTTTTCTTTCCTTTCGCTCTGACATGTTCATGTGTGCAGTCTAACTTTTCCAAGACCCTCCAGTGACAAACAATGTGCCCATCCACTCTTCCCCCCTTTGTTTCGGTGACCAGCACGCCCCCAACAAAGCCAATTAGAGCTGCTGCCAAAAGAATGTCTAATTACACACGTAATTAACCGAGGAGGCGGCGAGCATCCAAGAATAATTCCTGTTATTGTCTTGCACTATTTCTTTTCCTATTAGTGCCCCAAACTGAAAGGAAAACAGCAAAACAGAAAGAGAAAATGGGATTTTAAAATCTACTTCCCACGGAAAGATAGAACCATTTTTTATTTCTGCTTATCCCTTTTTCCCCAACAGTATTAGAAGTAGGTCATCAACATGCTACATGGCAATGCGTGTTCGGGGGAAAATTTACAGAAAGGGGACATGTGGTACATAAAACACACGTTGCTGACGGACAGGCTTATCAAATTAAGCTTGTGTAAGCTCATTAATGATGTTTCACAAAAACAGCATGAAACAACAAGCGAAAGTGCGCAACTGTTCAGCCTTTTCCCGTCTGTTTCGCACGACGCCTCTGGAAAGCTCTCTAGCTGTGGCTCCTATTCTCTTTGATAAGGTGCCCTACTTATTAAGATTATGAACCCCTCTGACTGTGAGTCACAATGCAGAGTTGAAAAAAAAGTAAAAACGAATCTAAGAATAAAAGACGAGTGATGGACAATGAGAAAGCTGGAAGGTGCATTGGATTATGTTGTGTTACTTGTGTGTTATTATTGTAGTTTTTATTGCAATATTGTTCAACAACATCAGCTAACAAACACAGGCCCGGATCGTCTGATTTTACATTTTGTCTCAAAGGTTTCATGTTCCTCACGTGCTCCTCACACATCACTGTCGGGGTTAACGTAGAAGTTCTTGCTCGTGTAACATAAAGACAAAAATAGTAAAACTATTATCGTTACAATTATGATGATAATCAAGATTTTCAAATTCAGATATTTGAAAAGCAGCACTGATGTGACTTCAACCCACAGAAACTTCACGGTGGTGGTTTTACGCAGAAAAAAAAAAAAAAAAAACAAGATTCAAGCTTATTTGAATCAAGCTTATTAAGCTTATTTCATGATCCCTTAAGTTCATGTAATGTGTAAATGTTCATGATTATAACTTTGAGATCATGCCTGTTAAACAACGGATAAATCGTTATGCAGCTACTCTTGTAATTTAAATGTTTACAAATATTTAATAAAAAAATAAAAAAATTGCTAGGAAGGTGATCAGGAATCGTCGATATTCTGATAAAGGTTTACGCAGCTACGCGTGTGATGAACATTGTTTCAGATGCTGGAAAGAAACGAACTAACTGCACTTAATCACGTGTCTGTATCTAAGTATCTCTTTCTGCTAATGTAATGAACACATTGTATTTTCTATAAATGTTTTTCTGAAGTCAGTTCATTCGTGCCGCAGCCGTCATTTGAGTTTTCTTCGGGGTGGGGCAGCACATAAACAGGAAGAAGATTTGCAAACTCTTTTTATAAAGTGGCGAATGTGATTTGAGTTGTTGGGCTGGGCCACTCGGGGCTGGAATGTGGTCCCAGATATTATTGCTTCATCCTGAATAATAATAATAATAATAATAATAATAATAATAATAAGAATAACTAATTTTTGGAAGGTGTCCAAAAAAATGTGATAGTGTGCAGGCAGTGGTTTCAGGCCTGCACTACCTGGGCTACCAAGCAGCTCAGTGGGACGGAGCCAATGAGGGAAGCAGGTAATGGTTCAAAGTCTAAGAGCCATGACAGCAAGCAGGGACTTGCAACCCAGATTCTTGTCCAAGGTATTTTTACTGAGTTAGTAATGTTGCCTTCTGGGGAATCCTCAATGTCAAACCTCCCGAATGCAGTCTGAACATCATCGCCCCACCCCACTCCACAAGGTTTCCCCATACACGACCTCAATCGTTGAGCAAATTATTTGAAGGATTAAATTATAAAGCAGTGATTTCCTTCAAGGGGGTCTCCACTATGGGGGGGGGGGGGGGCGTGTCTGCAGAGTGAATATTTTAAACTTTAGCTAATTATTTAGTTATGATGCTGAGTTTTTTTCAAGGGGGGCTCCTGTTCCTAAAGTTTTCACCCCCACCCAAAATCAAAATTATTTTAGAGAAGCATACTGAACTTGATTTTATTGAAGGGTGAGGGGGGGATTTTGTTTCATGGGCCCCAGGATTGCGAGCTACGCCCTGGGCTACGTGACACAAGAATGAGCTCTGCCATTGCTCCGTACACCGAGTTCAGCACAACCAGGAGCTGCACAGCTGCAGCATGAATATACATGAATTTACCTCGTTGCAACAAGACCCAGTCTGCTGAATTTGCATAGTTTACTTGGACTGTGTAGAAAGAGTTTTGGAAATCCCACACCTTGCGTCTCAAACATCCCCGCAAAGCGAGGCGAGGCTACTGTTGACAGCCAGGCCTGAAACACTATCTGAAGCAGCTAAATCAGGTGAAATTTTGGAAAGTGGAGTTCTCATAGAGAATATATGCGAAAAGGTATAGGTGTTCAACATGTAGAGGTCATAAACAGTATGGCAAGGATACGCTTCATGTCTGGTGTTTATTGGTGAGTGTGCAGGGCAGAGGGATGGACCCTGTTTTGATCCCCTCGAATCCTTTCCATGTGGACCTCACACCTTCTCCTCTGGGTCACATGGCTTTCAGATGGGCGCTCTAGTTTCCCCTCACAGCGTCATATCCCAAACTAGGAGGTTATATGGACTGTTCACGTTAAATGAGCCCTGGAGTGTGGGCGCGGGTGTGGCCGCCTGCGTCCCGAATGGCTCCGTGTTCCATCCTGGGCCGGTTCCTGCCTTGAGCCCAGTAGCTGGTAGCGGCTCTGTCTTCCCATGACCTCATCTTGAATTTAGAATAGAAAGGAAGGTTTGCTGGCCTTATTGTCCGTGCACCGTTGACTGTGACGGGCGTAAAGGAGTTGCTGTAAATAGCACTTTCATCAGGTACTCCCTGCATGTGTGAGAGCGATCGCTGCTGTGGAGGCAGGCTGTGACACGAGAACCTCAGGCTGGGGGTAAAGCGCGCCAGCGTGACGCTAGGTGTCCACACCACACCCCGAGCTTCCTCCCCTATTTATAGGCTGTGCGTAAACAAAGTAAAGCTCCCGAAATAAAACAATGAACTTCTTACCCTGAGCAACAAACGTGTGGATCATGAGCGAAAAAGGGGAGTGCTCGTGCAACACACGCAAACACGCAAACACACACACACACACACACACACACACACACACACAGCCCGGTCTCGTGGCCAAACTATTTCTGTCCCAGTGCCATTTAAGCAGAGTGGGAGGTGCGCCAAGGCCTCTCCACCATGGCTTGGTGCCACGGACAGGCGCCCTTTTCGAGGAGTCCCAGCTCCAGCCGGAGAGCTTGACCCTCTGTGTTGCCTTGAAACTCAGACAAGGTCATTTCCCTCTGAAAAGATCTCATGACTTCAGTGGAAACTCCACCACCAGAAGGAGTTAAAACCTCCACTCCTCTTTAACCAGCAAACCTTGAAGTGTAATGTGGATATGAGGTTTCATATATAGCGCTGAGACCATCATTAATAATGCACGGACAGCCCTGCTGCAAATTTCCTCTCTTGTCTTCCCTTTTTTTTCCAAGAATATGCATCTATAAAGTATGAGTAAAATACGTGACGTCACCAGCCAGCACTCGAGATGAGCTGCTGAGGCCAAGAAGCCATAGATCAAAGCGGAAAAGTACAGTACAAACAACAACTTGCGAGAAAATCATTAATAATCCATTTGCTCTGAGCGTCTGTCCTTTGAACTGACGCTGCCGCCATACAGTGCAGCACCGGAGTGGTTAAGGACAGTAGAAATTGACCGGAAACAATAATATATCTTTTAAAACGTTTCTGTAGCATTATAGTCCTTTGAGATTTTTTTTTTTCCCCAAACAAGCTGTTTAGAACATTAGCTGAAACTGATTGGGTAAATCAGTTCCAAATTTTGTTTTCGGTGTTTAAACACATTTTAAACCGTGTTTTCCGTTACAATAAGTATGGGGATTTCAGTGTGGTACGTCCACATATACAGGGAATTTACAGCAGACCAAAAAAACTTGCCTGGAGATTAAACATCTGCTCTAAAGTTTATTAAGGATGAAAGTTTTCATAACTCTCACACACTCACACCGTCTGAAACCACTTGTCCCAAGCAGGGTCACGGTGAGCCGGAGTCTAACCCGGCAACAGGGGGCGCGAGGCTGGAGGTGGAGGGGACGCACCCAGGACGGGACACCAGTCCATCGCAAGGCACCCAAGCAGGACTCGAACCCCACGCCCGCCAGAGAGCGGGCCCCGGCCAAACCCATCGCACCACCGCACCCCCGTTTTCATAACCGTACCCTAAGAATGTGTTATTGGCGCACTTTCTCGTTCCACGCTTAACACGTACGGTGTTTTGGAGCGTAACGAAGAACGGCAGCTGCACAGCGTTGGTACGAGAAGCGGTCATCTCCACTGATGGGCTCTCCTTCCTCTGGGGTCACCACCCCTCCCACACACTGGTCCCAGCTGGCGACAGTGGCCAGCTCACTTGCACACGCGACAGGGTAAAAACTGCGCTCGCACACCTGCTATGTGGGACACGCTTATTTTCTCCAGAACCTTTCTTTAAACCGTGTCCCTGGAGCTCATTTGGTGGTTCTGGCTGAAACCACGAAACAATAAAAGAAACATTTCTCTGCCAACGTGTAGCTAATTTCTCCAATATTCACCTAGAAAAAAGTTAACATGAACACCTTCTGAGAATGTCAGCAAGTATTAATGTATTTATTCTGAACATTATAACAATAACATGTTCTATTTGAGAAACTCAAACGTTATTTTAGTTCTGTTTTCAAAAGGAAAGAGGCCCACAAACACTGAATGGCTACAATATCGTCTTTAAAAATGAATGTCTGGGTTATTTATTCACGTTATTGCTGCACGTTGCTCAGGTTACGATGAGCGCTCGGTGCACACGGATCTCATGTGCTATTTTGTTTCGATGACACAGATAAATGACATTTGCTGGAAATATTTGCATTGTGGGAAATTCGCTGCGATGCCAAAGAGTGCGAGAATGTGGCTCGCCGGGGTGGGGCAGCACGCCCGAAAGGCAGCGGGCGTCGGCGACGGCGCTCCGTCGCACAACAAACCCTGCATCCTGCCAACGCAGGAGCTCAGACGCCGAAAGACGAAAGGACCAGTCACTCGATTTAACTCACTGCATGTTTCATCTCTTTTAAAGAAGCCCTTGAAAGATCCAGCCTCTCATTTCCACATTTTTGCTGCGACTGGACTCTGTCACCAAGTCGTACATGAAGAAGTCACGGGCTTCAACCGAAAATAAAAACAAAAACACACGCTGACTATGAGCTTGCTGGTTTCTGGCCCTCAGCGAGTCGCTGGAGGCACAGAAACACAGTAAATCACTGCTAAATAATAAGAAAGCCCTCACGGCAGTTTTGAAATTGCCCTTTTTGACCCGCCTGCAGACGCGAGTTTTCACCTGCTGTCAGTCACCACCTCCAGTGTTCACCGCTCTTCTGCAGCATCGTTCACACAACGGTCCTCATGGATTTCGCACTTTTAGTGCGGTATCGCTGCAGTTGGAGCTCTTGACGTACGTAGAACTGAAAAGCCCGGGAGATTCCTACGGAATTTATTTATGATAGGAACGAATAAATGAGGAAATTGTTCGGACGTGTGGATTTACGTCCTCGGATCGAAATCCAAGAGCAGCAGGACTTTGTCTCTGTCGTGTCGCCGTTGAACGAACACTCTGGATGTTCACTCAGAGCTCCGTGTCTCACCTGTCGGTGTCTCACCTGTCAGTGTCTCAGTTTCTGCATTTTCTGTGAGGCTACAAACATTCACCGCTTCTCAAAGTCGGGTACAAATAGCAGACGCAGACGTAGACCCCCCCCGTCCTTCATAACCTCAGCCCCCACCCACCCTGCCGACCCCCCAACTGCCTTTACACTGGCTCTCCAGCTATATTTGTCACACGGCGCTGTCTTTCTCCACACTGTGTCCCTTTTCCTTTTCAAGAGCAAAAAAAGGGAAAAAATGAGGGAGAGAAATGTACACATACCGAGAGCAAAAATGATATGCAAATATATTGAAATATGCTTTTTCCAATTACAATCAAACATCAAAGAGTGAGATATTCCACTGTGATGTGAAATACCCAGGTGAATACGCCCAACACACACTCCTCCAGTTACAGGAGAAATAATAACTTATCAGACTTAATTACTAGATAGAGACTTTTGTTGTGCGATGTTGCATATTAATATGAATATACTTTTGTATATTTGCTTTTCAAAAACAATAGCCTTCAGAAACAGTTTTCTCCCCCCCCAAAAAAAGCAGACGCTACAAACACTGGATTTTATGAATGACGTGATTTAATGTTGGTACCTACGAGGAGACGTGTGCTGCACAAAAACGACACATTGCACTTCTCTCCAAAGAGTCAGACGGTCAGAAATATTTCTTCCGACTACGATAAAAGGTTCCAGGCTCCATTTTTTGCTCATTCAAAAAAGTATCGAGAGAACAGCTGCTAGAAATTAGTGCTACGTTCCTCTGGATATTGTTTGCTATTGTGTATCGCACAAAAAATGCATCTGTATACAAATTCTGCCACGTAACCGAAACAAACGAATGGAAAAAGGAAACTTGCGGTTCTTTCCGGTTCTAAAACACAGCAGATGGGGGGGGGGGGGGGGGGGCATGAATACAGTGACAAAGTGGCATGAAATTAATAAAATGTTACAGCACGACACCCTTCCTCCTCCTTAATACTTGGCTCAAGGTGTAATAACTTTGCACAACTACTAAGAGTAGCGGCGACGTGTAAATGCTGATGTAGCAACTTCCAGGTCCGAAAATAAACACGTCTTCTTGCGCGCAAAAGTGTGTGTTTTCAGTTCATTCAATAGACGACACACACATTACAAAATGTTTATACGGACAAAAGATTCCACACTTGGAGTTTTATATATATATGACGATAAATATGTTACTTAGCATATATATATATATATATATATATATATAGAAACTGTGCAATTTTCTGCAAAATATTATCCCGTATATTGTAGACATTCTGTTTTCAGAAAGTTCCACTGCTGATGAAACCGACACCATTAAATATGCTGCACATATATGTGTCCCCAGTAACTGTCATGAAGCCAGGAAGAGGAGGCCTTTGAGTGCAACTTACACTTGATGCCGTGTGTGTGTGTGTGTGTGTGTGTGTGTGTGTGTGTGTGTGTGTGTGTGTGTGGGGGGGGGGGGGGCATGCTGCGGCCACCCTCCTTCACGCACATCACGTGGAGAGGCGAGTGTGCGAAAGCGTGTCGCTGCTCCCTTCTCGGGAACAGGGCTCCGTCAGTCAGTCACGGTGACACACGAGCCATCTAACGCCCCTCTGTGATGCTAATCAGGTGCCCTTCTTACCGTCAACTTTTTATCGCTTTCTTTTTGAAATAAGTCGTTCGTTTGAATCGACCGATTGAGCGGCGAGTGAGGAAAGTCAGGCCACCGGGGGAGGGAGGCCGAGTGCGTCGGGGACCCCGCAATACGGACTTTACAAGCTGCCGCTTCATCGAACATGTAAATAGATTAATGAGTCCAGAGCTGAGGGTCCCAGCGTTTCTAGGCCAAGGGCTCCTTTAAGAAGCCCATGAAAGCTACGGGTCCCTCCTAGAAAAACGTCCATAAATAAGTCAGTCAGTCAGTTCCCTTCCACGTGTCCTTGTCACCGACTCCCAGAAAAGTGCACTCAGGTCATCGGAATAAGAACACGTTCCCTTCCTGTACACTCATTTCAGGGAGCGCAGCTAGAGCCACATTGTAACGTTTTATTTAGTTTGTCACTTTCGAAGCAAACCTGTGCTGCTCGGACCCCTGAAGGCCACCAACCCGCTGGAGGGTCGGCCAAGAAATAGGAAACCCCTTTTATTGACCGCCGTTGCCACACAAAGCTGTACAACAATTATAGCGATACCACAGTGCAGCTGAAAAAGTGTAATCCACACACACACACACACACACACACACACAGGATAAGACATCCGGTTCTTCAAATCACGATTCTATTACAACCGAGAAATAACTGGTCTTAGTTTGATATGATTTTCCACTTTCAAACGCCGTATGCTTTGCTCTTCGTGTGCACTTGTGTTTTTAAACATTTTTCCCCTCTGTGTTTTTCATACCTCTACAATATAGCTGAGGTGTAACTATTGATATGGCAATTATTTGAAAATGAGCGTTTTTCTGGCGTCTCTCAAAAAGCCATTTTGTAGCAAACATCTGCCTGAAATCACATTAATGACCAGGTAATAAACGTCCCTCTAACCCCATTACTTGTCACCGTCGACACTGAAGACCCCGACATCACGGGGGGTCGGGACACCGCTACAGGACAACTGGACGGTGGACAGGAGTGGGACACGTGGGACACGTGCGAGCAGCGCTTGGCGGTCGGGTCGCCACGCCAGCTGTCAGCAGATTGCAGTCATTGTGTTCTGGAAACGTCTCTACACTGGAGCCACAAGACCCTGGTTTTACCCTGGTATCTGTGGAAGTGCTGGGCAAACAAATTATCATCTGAAGCAAATATTGCAAAGTGTTTGAAATAACAAAAGAGACTAAAGCTGAGCTGCTCATGCTGCAGTGGCCAAGTACTGTACACTCTTCACTTTACTGTGTTTTACACTCCTCACCGTACTGTACTGTACTGTACACTCTTCGCGGTACTCTACACTTCTCACTGTACTGTACACTCTGCCGTCCTTCACGCCGTCGGGCTCTGGGGGTTGAGGCCCAATGTTGAGTACGGCCATGTCCTGCAACCCACTGTTCACACTCTTCAGAGCTACAGTAAATCACGGCCACCTGGCCACCTACAGCTGAGAGACACGCTGGGACTGACGTTGAAAGTACATCCGAAAAGCATCGTGAGAGGAGCAGCACTTTTTGGGGAAAGTCACAGGTGCTGGACGCCTGGTTCTTACATATATGGTGTATAAGAGGTACCAGAGTGAGAGACAACAAGGGCAGAAGAAGAGGGACACACGAGTGACACAGAGCCACAGAGACACACTCACCCTCTCTGTCACGCACACGCAGCTCTTATTTTCTCTATTGACGACATTAATTAATTATGCCGTGCAGGACACACGCACACATTCCAGGAACAGCTCGTTAAGACGAAATCGTTTTATTTGCCTGTTCGCTGGGACCCGGTACGTTTTGAATCATCATATCTGTGTAATTATTTCTATTTGAACCGAATCTGTCCGAATGACATTCCATTATTAAATTAGCTTTAGGGGTTAGGGTTAGGGTTAGGATTAGGGGTAGGTTAGGTTAGGTTACCATTAGCCTAGGTTTGCGAACAAACGTACGAAGCCCGGCGTCGCTCCCCACCTTCTTTCTCCCACACAGCAGCCGTGCGCAAGCTGCCCTAACTAACTTAAGCGCTCGAGACGCGACGCGTCCGAAAAGCTCCGCGGCGTAAACTAAGTGCACGTGGACAGCAACTTAAGGGCTGCGGGCAGCGGGCAGCGCGCGACCGTCACCGGCTGAGTGAGCGCGGCGCGAGGCGAGCAGCCGCCCCTCGCGTCCGAGGCGTTACTGTCCCGCTCAGCTGGCGAAGCGCCGCGGTTACCGAAGCAGCCGCTTCGTGACACTCCTGCGCGACACTCCGGCCGCTCGCGTCGCCCTCGCGCCCTCACGAGACAATCGGAGCGCGGAACTGTACTTACTGTGTCGCGCGCGTGCAGCATAGTCGGTCGGGCGGGCGCTTCTCTTAGTCTTAGTCGCTTGAAAAAAGTCTTCTTGAAAAATCGGGAATCTTGTTTTTTTCTGTTAATTCTTTCTTTTTTTTAAATAAAAAAAAAACAAGGAAAGAGAGAGAAGAAAGGAAAAAAGAAAAAGAAAAGAAAAAAAAACTCCTAAATCCTGCGCGGAATCAGTAGGACGTTGACGCGGCGAGCGTGTGCGGAGCGACAGAAAAGTGCTCTGTGTCGCCGGCGGGACGAAGCAGAGTCCTGAAGGATGAAGGTCGCGGTACAGAGGGGCGTCCAGCTGTGTGCCGGGTGGGGGGGGGGGGGGGGCGGTATGGGCGGGGGGTGCCGGATTAACCGTACGTGAGGCGTTGCTCCCGCTGGCGGAGGTGAAGACAGGCGAAGGCGATGTTGCTGATGCTGCTGATGCTGCTGATGCTGCTGATGCTGGTGATGCTGCAGGTTGCAATGAGGAGGAGGAGGAGGAGGAGGAGGAGGACCGCTCCCCTGCTCCCTCCCTCCACAATCCCAGCGGCGGATCTCCGTGCTTCCCGCTCCGCCGCGCGCGGTAAAAATCACTTCGGGCCTTTCGAAAAGGGGGCGGGCTCTGCACCGGCGCTATTTATTTAGTGTTAAGTGCACGCGCGTCTCCCGCGCGCCTCGCCGATCGCGCGCCTCTCGCTGCTGCTCGGACCGGTGCGCTTCGCTTAGTGTGTCCGTCCGTGGCACCAGTGTGCGTGCGGACGCTTAATATCGTATTCATTCGAACCCGTGTCTCTGGACCCCGTTCTCAGTGTAAGTAAGAGCAATGAAAGCAGCTCAACATGATGATGTGCGACGGATTGTGAGGGAAGTTTTGTCTCTTCGCTCCAGAGTCGGATG
Source organism: Scleropages formosus (assembly GCF_900964775.1). Taxonomy (NCBI): domain Eukaryota; kingdom Metazoa; phylum Chordata; class Actinopteri; order Osteoglossiformes; family Osteoglossidae; genus Scleropages; species Scleropages formosus. Next base: position 37,357,608 of record NC_041811.1, on the reverse strand, counting down.
AAAATAAAAGTATGATATTACAGTTCAGCGCTTTGTCTCGTCTTTTAGAACAGCAAAAAATACAGTCAAGTGTATTTCTGCTGCTGTCATTATTATAATATTCCCCCCGCCCTCCCCCGCAAGGAATAACTCGAATTATTATAGTCGTGCGGATTTGCGTTTCACACTATCGTGTTCCCTGCACACATTTATTATTATTATTATTATTATTATATGTTTTTTTTTTACCTTCCCACTTAAGATATTACAAAGACATGAAGAATGGAGAGCAGGTCTCTGCATTGTCCCACTGGGTTCGAAACAATAACACAAATGAATGTGTGATAGATAGAAAAAAGTAACTGTGGCCTTTTGTTAATTTCTTTTTGAAACAAAAAGCGACAGCGACACATCAATACTGGTGGAATAGAGGCTGACTTTTGACATGGGGAAAGGGAAAGACATCAGTGTCTTGGTAACGAAGTGTTAGGCCCGCATATTCTCGTGGATTTCCACATTTATATCACACAACAAATAAGAAAGATGGCATAAACGCGTGTATGTGTGTGTGATAATAATAAAATTTCAGTCGTAGCAAATGTGCTATTTACCATGCTTGGTATTAAAAATTCATTTAATTGAGTCAACTTTTGTGTGAGTAATATTAAAATGAAACATTTATGAATTATTTAATCTGGCTTCAGTGCAGGGGTGTAACTGTTGCGACACAGTGCACAAGTGTCTGTGAACAGATCACCTGTATGGTATACTATGGTACGCTCTAATCATTAATATACTTTCTCCAGTACTGTACTGTTCCACCACAATCACAGTCGTGAAATATGTGACAAAAACGTATACTTTTATTTCCCAGTTCACCAGCGATGGCAATGACGACTTACTTTTACTGAAGAGCCGAGTTACTGTTGCTGCGTTTCGTTCCAGTGAAGCAGGTACTCGGTGGCCAGAGGTTCTCCTTACCATTTACTTTTTCATTTGACCCTGTCAAGTTTCCAACTTGGTCTGCCTCTGTTTAATCTTCCCTTCTGTCGTCTTCGAGACTCTTTGTTCGGCTCCTTGCAGAAAAAAAAAAGAATGACATTTACCGTTAACATTAAAACCAAATACATCAAGAGAGGAAAATACTACATTGCATTTAATGCACTTTGTGGCCAGAGAAGTGAAACAAATGTACACTGTAAGAACGGATACCAGAACAAGGGCAGGAAGTCTGTAGATCAGAAGTGTCCACAGTGCGTTTCTTTTTATATAATATCTCTTAGAATGACGAGCGGAGCTTCGGTGCAGGCGTTCAGTGCAGGAACAGGCCGAGAAGAGAGGGTACGGTGTGCAGACCCTTCCTGGGGGGGGGGGGGGGGTCGACCCTCTGTGGCGCCAAGTGTGACGGAGCAGAGACAGCGCGCTGATAAGTGAGCTCGTGTCGAAATCCACATGGTCGCGAAAGACGCTCGTTACACCGACACTGTGCTTTGGGAAAAGGGCGATGGAACCAGTAAACTCTTCGTTCCCAAACTGTTTTTGTTACTCGAGCAGCTCCTGAGGACACTGATACTGATCGATACAAACTGAGATTCGAGTGATCGATTAATGTCCGGCTCAATTTCGAGGTAAGCGTCACTTTTGAGTCGGTTTTCTATTTTAGCTGAGAAAGAAGCAATAAAGATGCCAGATAACATATAATGTATATTCTTTTGATGTCTATATTTTCTCATGTTTTCAGTGTAAGGGGAGACATTTGAAAAGATGTCCATCCCTTGTTTGCTTTTTGAAGTTTTTGTACGGTGCCCCTGAGCCATCCTTGACACGCTCACTCCCACAAACCCAGCCACCCACACACACACACACACACACACACACACACACACGCGCATCCTTATCCATGAGGCTGCCAGCATCGTGGGGTTGTAGGGAAAACTTGTCTAGCATCAGTTGCGTTGCCAAGCTATTTGCAGTAATTAAAAGTAAAAAATGAAATCATTACAGTCTTCATGTGCTGCTTCGAAATAAACGCATGAGGAAACATAATTAAATTAGGTCTGGTGTCAGTTATTTCTCAGAGAATGGCGTCAGAGAATTTTCTAACAGACCACAGTCGTGTGGTTCCTTTTGTTTTCCCTGAATTGTTTCGAGCCCCCCAGGGGAGAGCAACGCCACCCCCAGCCGCCACACCCCTACCGAACACCGGGACGGAGCTCTCCACGGAAATCAGCAGGAAAGTTCAAATTGGTTGTCATAAACACTATTGTCAGCTCACAGCTGCTCTTCTCCAGAGAATTATTGCGCAGGTAAATGTGTCAAAAAATGCTGCAGATGAGAGATCCTTCCGAGGCGCTTCTGAAACGTGACTTTTTCAAGTCTTTTTTCCTTCCTCCGTGCCATATAGTGTATGTGTAAGTCTCATTTGTTTCCATTTTCCCCCATGCCTCTGCTGCCGATCGTGTGGCCACCATAGCCTGTGTCCAAAGCCAGTAAAAATAAGAGTGCTGGCTGAGTGGCGTCCGGCGCTGCTTTCCCTCTTGCTGCTGCTAGCAGAGACAGATTGTACCGCAAGGTTGCCATGTGGAGATATATAATTATCATTTCACACATTCGCATAAAAATTTCTGCGGAGCACCAGTCCAAGACCCACAGAAATCTGGCAGCAAATGAAGAGGAGAACGTATAGTTCTGCATGTTTCTTCTTGTATTTATGGCTTCGCAGCGCAACACGAATATTAAAACCGTGTCCGTGACTCAGAAGATCGCAGAGGAACATCGGAACTCCACTGGGGGGCTCATTTATTGTCCAGGTGTCCTGCTGCACCGAAAGGGACGTGTTTCGACCGGCGAAGCTATGGGAAGGCCGCGGTGCCGCTATCCTCTACGGGTGTTTTCAGGACGTGCGCATGGCCAGCGCGGCTCGCGGAGCTCCTGCCGCGGTGCTGTGGGACGTGCGCTTTGGCGTGAGGCACATGGCGCAGCACTTTTACAGGACGGACCCAGAATTCCTCGGAGGTGTGACATTTGGTTGAGCAAACAGCTCTGAACGCTACACCTTTGATCCATTATAGATGAGGCACAAGAAGGAAAACATGCTTCCCTTTGTTGCGACAGCACTCCGGTTTCAGCGTCAAATGGGTGCCATGGAAAACCTGCCCCCCCGCCAAGCTCACGGAGCCGCTGTCACCGCCTTTTGTCTCGTCCCCTTTGGATGTCGCGAGCACGAGACGCCTTGCGCCCGGCTAATTCACACACGCCGTGACTCAAAGTCTGACATCTGTATATAAAAGTGCGATTTTTTTCCCCCCGGTTCTGTTTTCTTCGGTGAAAACTGCGGAAGCCGATTCTCAACACGTGGGATCCAGGCTGTGCCACTTATGACCAGCGAGGCGCTATAGAGACTCTTGCTATGAAATGAGCTGATTACATATTACATTACATTTATGTATTTAGCAGACGCTTTTCTCCAAAGCGACTTCCGATGAACTCTATGTAGTGTTACGAGCCCACACACCTTATTCACCGCGGTGACTTACACTGCAAGATACACTACTTACACTGGCTCACTCATCCATACATCATACATGATTACCTTGTCTTTGAGAAAAACTTGATTTACTGAGGTTTTGGACCTTGGATCAGTTTAAGTGTTCAGGTAAACAACCAGCTTTAATATGTTTTTTCTTGATCAAACCGCTTGAATTTGACTTGAGCACCATGTACAGATCAGGTCTCCTATCTCTCATATGAAGAGAGAAAACTGTTCATTATTACATTTGCTGTTTAAGACATTGAAAGTTTCCATTTGTTCCAAACACGTGCTGTATATCCGCTCTTGTTTGTCTAAGTGGAAAACTCTTCCTTACTGTTCACCTTATTAAAAATGCACTTCGTCAATAACGCGTTTCTTTGTGGCATTTTAATTTTACGAGTACTCTGTTGCGGAAGAGAATGAAGTTCAAGTCTTTCTTCTAATGACTGCTCCCTTTCAAAGGTCAGCAAGTAATTCATCTGGTGGACTGTGCGGAGTACAATGATCTCATTGTTTTCTCAGCTTTTTAAAAGAGACAATAAAGTCAAGATGCCAGTGTTCCGATTTCCTGTATCCCAAGCAGGAAGCGAATTCTGCCCGTTTCCTTGGGTCTTCTTTAAGAAACACACTTTCGGGACCGTAGTAGTCAGTGTTTTGTGTGAAAAACTCGGCAAAATGCATCCTTTCACGAAAGCGAAACGAAGGAATAGGAGGAAAAGTCATTATTTTACAATAGGAAATTGTCTGAAGCAAAGTATTCCTATGGTATGAAAGAACAGAGCGGAAAAAGGGAAAAGTTGGCAGCTGGACTTCTGTAAACAAGTCAGAGAGGCTGCAACGTTTAAGAATGCAAAGCGTTCCTTACAGGCGTGACTGTGACAGTATTGCCCGCCTTATCACCTGCTCGTGTTATGCGTGGTTCACACGCGCACACGCAAGCCCAGCCATGCATCATTTGATGAAGGCAGTTGAGTGATTATATCTGCGCTGATGGAAGGGACCGCCTTCGCTCAAGCGCAATCGTTTTCGGAGCCCGGGCAGCTGCAGCCCAGCTCCGAAGTCGAACAATGCCAACCGTCCGTCATCCAGACTTGAATGGCTGCTCAAAGGGGCCACTGGAAGTACAGCCTGCTGCCCCTTGCTTGAAAATCCACCCCCTTGCTCAGCAGGTCAAGGGTTTCAGTCCAAGGGTTGCTCAGCACCACGCCAGCCATTGTTCTTTGTAGAGTCTCTAAAGACCCCTCAGTCCCTGCCAGCATGAGGGCATCGCAGCACAATGGCCCTCTGCCCAAAACTCAGCGGCGCTGCCCCAGCCAGGGGCCGATGCACCGACTTGTAAGACCTTAGCTCCCGTGGGCCACGAGGTCCCATTAGGCGAGTCGCTAGTATTTACTTTGTTGAACCACAAGTGATGTAGTCAGCTATGACAAATAATATCTGCTCGTTCATAATTATTATTTTTCTCTATGCACTTAATCGAGAGTTCAAAAGCCCCATTTATGAATTCACCTTTCTTGATTCGCCAGTTATTTGAGTGTAGGAATTCAGTTCTTATAAACATAATTGAATTCAGAAAAAATAATATGTATAGAGAGGGGGCGCAGGTGGCGCAGGTGGCGCAGTGGGTTGGACCGGGTCTTGCTCTCCGGTGGGTCTGGGGTTCGAGTCCCACTTGGGGTGCCTTGCGGCGGACTGGCGTCCCGTCCTGGGTGTGTCCCCCTCCCCCTCTGGCCTTACGCCCTGTGTTGCCGGGTAGGCTCCGGTTCCCCGCAACCCCATATGGGACAAGCGGTTCAGAAAATGTATGTAATATGTATAGAGTACAAGACTGAAATATAATAGAGCTAGTAGGATCTACTGAAGAGGCAGTGGGTTTTAAACACATCGCCAACGTGTTGATGGCTACAGTGTCCTATTCAGAGAAGGGAAATTCAGAAGGGGAGGGGTAGTAAAATGGGGGACATGGAGAATAAATGAAGAATTTGCAGACGTGGCAGACAGAACATGATGGTGGTTAGGGTTAATTTTGGTGATTAAACTGCAAAACAGTGTCACAGAGCTGAGGTAAGTCAGGTAGTGCGGTGCAGTTATTACACTTTATTTATCCTGGACCTGAGGAGTCTGGGATTATTTTTGGTTGATTTCTGTAATATGGAAGAGACAGTTGGAGCAAATGGATGTGATGGTGCTCTGATATTCAGTCAGGTTTTCCATCCAGGACTTAGAGTGAAAATTGAGGCCAGGGAGACACCACCTATGTTCTAGTGTGCTGGAGACTGTCTTTATAGAATGGAGCTGGTCAGAGTGATCATGGGCCATGAATCAGGGTGGGAATGGGAGACAGAGTGGGTTTTAAGAGAAGACAGGGAATCAAGATAATCAAGGAGAGAGGGATTAGAATGCTGAACAGCTTCATTCTGGGAAAGAGAGTCTGAGATAGAACAGTGCTGTGAGCACAAATTTACAGTATTCAGGAAGGTACAGCATCCTGATCGGTGGAGCGCTGGTTTTGAAAACTAGTCGAATGTGGAGAAAAGGAGGGTGAAGTAGGGATTTTAAGACTGAAGCTAAATGATCAGAAGAATCAAGCTTGAGATCAAGATGAGAAACAACTGAGCTGTTAACAATGAGCAAGTCCGAGGTGTGACCGTGCTCGTGAGTTTGGCTGCGCACAAGCTGTGAAAGACCAAGAAACGTAGCTCAAGTCGAGTGCGACGGGGAAATTAAAGGGATATTAAAATTAGCCAGAGATTTAAAGAAAACACTTTTGTCAAGCGATACAGCTTGTAGCTACAAATCACTATGGAGGCAGTTTGTCATAATTTACCTGTTGTAATATAGTTTAACAGCAGTACATAATAGATCCCAATATAAGTCAATTAGTACATACTTTGGAATGACTGACAACATCTGTCTGGCTGCCTTTTCTGAACTTACAGCATTTTTCAAGCTGGGAGTAATTTTACCACGCCATTAACCCCAATACAGAAGCATGCATGCAAATAACCCCGTTGCTCATATTCACGCTGCTTTTCAAGGTTCGCTTGTTTGACTTAGCTCCACATATTTCCAGCGTGCTGTGTTCCCAAAAACCAAATTCAAGTACACCCACGAAGGCGGGGAAGAGGTCGGGACGGGGCACAATAACCACAGAGGGACTTACCCAGCGCCGTTCCTGGCCTCTTCAAGAAGTCAGCCCTTCCTACACCTGATTCTGGGCAGATCAGAAAAAAGAAGAAATTTTGAGAACAGGAAATGAAGGCATGAAGCCAGACCAGCTGGCTTTTGAGTGGCAACCCCCAGCCGTGGACCGTGTGCCTCCCGTGTCACTGCTCTCTCAACAAAGTGCCATGTAGCCCCTCTCATTGCCTTCCACTCCGGTTTTTTCAGCCTCCTGTGTGGGGGTGGCGTGGCTGGCCGTGATCACCTGGCCCTGTCGCTCCTGGGTATATTTAGCCCCAAGAGACCCCTCGAGAGACGCCTGGGCTCTCGTCAGCGCTGGACCAAGTGCTCCACGTGATTGTCCCTAAAAGTTAAAAGCACCCAGATGTCCCATACGGGATAAAAAAATAGTGAAGCTCGGTTCACTCTATGAAACGACTCTGGAAAATAGTACGCTTCCATGCAGGAAAGAGACATGTTTATTTGTGAAGACCCTGCAAAATGTGCTCCTTTTAATAAGTACAAATATTTGTTCATTTGCAGAAAAGGGATTTCACAAAAATACGACAGCATGACGTTCCTCGACAGGTAATTGACAGGGCTTTTATAGTGTTATTCACAACACTTTGGCTTCCTACAAGGGTCATTTCCAATCGAGCTCACAACTTCTGAGCAACAGTAACCAGTCTAAACAGTGCAATGTTTGACAAATTGTTTCTGAAAAAACGTCCCTCATTTAATTCACTCTTTACATTTTATAAAACTTTTAATTCGCTGTATTACTTAAATTTCTAACTTTATAACTCTCTCATTTTTTTCACGTATTAAGACAGCCCAAATTCTTATTTACTGTCAATTCATCTTAGACTACGATTAAAGAAATTTAAAAAAAATAAAAAATCCTTGAATCTATTTTCTCTGTTGTATACAATTTTATTCAAGCAAAAAATCCATGTCTGCATGGAATATGCAACACTCATTTTAAATGTCATCTTAATACAGGGAAAGTCTTAGAAAGCGGTATTTGCGCCTAATAAACGCTCCTAATAAGATGACGACAATTATTCATTTGTTCATTTTTAATTTAATTTCATGTTGTCATGACCTCGGGGAGATTATACTAGAGGACTACAGGAGAAGGTTGTCACGGCTAATTCCACAGACATGATAAACACCTGCACCTCACTGAAACACCACCGCACCGCAGGGTTCACGGGATCTCACTGAGAAACCTCGCCTTTCCTCGCACTCAGCTTTGCTCTTTACTTCCTGCTAATTGCTCTTCGGCTCATGGCCCTCGCTCTTTCGATCATGAATTCAGATTCCGATCTCCACCTTTAATCACAGCTCTTTGGATAACAGCCCTTGCTCCCAGAATCATGACCATGACTCCTTGGACTACGATCTTCACCTTCGAGCCCCAACTCTTTGGCTCACGACCACGACGCTTCGGACAACAATCTCCGCACTTGCATTCTGACCAACACCTCACAAGAAACATGACATATGTCATGTGATGAGTATTTAGACACAAAGATATTCTGTCCAAAGGCCCGACTCTTTGGTGTCAGAGCGCAATTAAACGTAGGAATTTCAACCACAGCAAAATGATTAATAGCTGCTGTACCTCACAGAATGGTGATGGAATTGAAAAGCAGGGTGTCCAGATGTTGCTGAAGTTTGCCTTTAACAGTACAGGTTGAACAGCTGAGCTCCACCTTCCTACCTGGAGAACATGCTCTCTTCAGTGAAGCTGGATCTTCTTCCCAGGTTTGAAAAGAAGCTCCAGAGATCACTGCCTGTCCAACCAGACAAATGTTCTCAGCTGCAGACTGGTAATGTGACTGGACTTGAGGGTCACATGAGGTTCACAGAGCAGGGAGGCCTAGTAATGAAGCCTAGACACCAGCAAGAAGTTCCAGGTGCAGCATGCTTTCAATGCCTTTGAGTCACTGACTGGACACTGTTTGTCACTCTTTGTCACCCTTGGTCATAGAACAGTCATAGAAGTGTCACAGAAAGCCACAGATGCTTCCACTCTTCTCTTTAAGGGGCTGAGATTTAAAGTGAACAGTTCCTTCCTGTTGCAAAGCGTCAACACTCTTGATTTGGTCTATTTACGCGACCTTTCTGGGATTACCTTATCAACAAATTTACACAATTATCACAATGAGTCTTTTGTGAGTATTTTTAAGGAGCTTCTTTCATACAATGTGTGAGTGTAGAACAGAAACATTCATGTGTTGTTAGGAAATGTCTTAAAGTCGGTTGTGATGTTTTAGTTCCATTTTCCCCTTCACCTCACAGATGTGCTTTTGTGTGACAGGTTGCTGTGTCATGTTCCCTGAAATTTTTCGGTATGGTGCAACCTTGGGCCCTGGTGCCCAGTCTTCTTCAAAAAGAAGGTATCGCTGCCTGGGGTTGAACCAGACGTCAAAGAGAAAAAGTACACAGTGTCAACTAAGAGCATTATTGGGCCCATTAGTGGCACTGGAACGTCACTACATCAGATACTGTTTTCTTTTGCCACCAGGACTCCTCATCTGATAAAACGTTAAAAGAGCTGAGAACGAGAAAGTGTGCGTGTGCGTCTGTGTGTGTGTGTTATGGTAGACTGAGAGAAGTGGGAGGATTTGGTAACACTTTTAATTCCCAAAATAATGTTTTAATGAAATCTGACTTCTTAGAGTACAGTTATCGCAAATTAGTGGTGCCGTCTTTTAATAAGATTTTCAGCTTTTCCCTCAATTCAATCTGTTCTTGCAGCCATGACTCCAATGACTGGCATGAATATGCTAATATGCGTGGTACACGGTACTGGGAAGCGCACTGAAAACAAAATGTCTCTCCCGGACTTTTTCCTTTCCCGGTTCGAGATGGGTACATCAGTCTTCATTCGCTCAGTTTTGTTAACTGCTTGCCTTGTGAGGGTTGTGGTGGTCTGGAGCCTCTCCCAGAACCAGTGGGCACTAGACTAGCAGAGCTACACCCTGCAAGGCAGGCCCTTTCATTGCAGGGTAGTAAAACTCACACACTTTTAGTCACCACACACAATTTAGAGTGACGAATATACCTGAAAGGCATGTCTTTGAAGCGTGGGAGGAAACCAGAGCTCATGGTAAACTACTTACAGTTATTTACCCATTTATGTAGCTGAGTTATTTTACTGGAGCAATTTAGGGTAAGCAGCTGGCCCAACGGTATTACAGCAGTAGGTGGGAACTGAACCTGTGACCTTTGGATCTCAAGGTAGCGGTGCTAAATACTGTGGTATTAGCTGCCATATGTATGAGTAATTGGAGAGTAATTAAATTATATTGCAATGACATTATAAATATAAAATTCTTTTCATACTGTATTGCCCAAAACTGCTCGAGGGTTAGGTGTAGGTAGTACATTGTCACTCAGTGTTTCAGAGCTTTCTTCAAGAATGCATATATCGACATGTCAGTGCAGAGAGGAGGAATCCTTGACTTACCAGGGTGACCTACTTGCTCGGAGAGGCACCTGAGAACAATGAAATTAGTAGTGCTGTGGTCAGAACTCGCAGACACCTACGGATCTATAGCAGAGAGCTGAAAATGAAATGACTGTGGAACCACATCCCAAACAAAACTGGGTAATTACAGGGATTTCAGTATGAGGGTCACAATGGGAGGGGTACCATCCAAGTGCCACAGGCCTAAGAAGGGAAAATTACAGACTGTAGTATCTTGACGATCCGACTTGTTCTGGCCACGAATCTGTTTGTGAAGATAGAGCTAGAGTGCAGAGATCAACAGAATGAGGCAAATGTCAAGGAGCCACCAACGAGAGCCTTCAGAGATGACTTGATGGCGACAAGAGCATCCATCCCAGGATGTAGCTGCACGTTTCAGGAGCTTGAAAGGATGAAATAAACCGCTTGTAATTGCAATTACTGCTTCGTCAGCTCAGTGGACCTACCGAAAAAAACAAATAATGTGCGCGTTAACTCTTCAGTTTTGATTTATTTCATTTTTTTATGTATTAAGGAACTTTTTTTGGGAATTGATTCATGACCTTCAGAATTTACATTAGAGTCTTACATAATATGTTAGATCTTCACGTTTCAGATGTTGGAGTTATGAATTGTTGAAGATAAAATCAGACTTTTCAAATTTCTCGTTAATTTTACATTGTTCACGTTTCTGTTTTCTGAAACCTGTTTGTCAACAAGCATTTTATTACTTAGCGGAACACAGAGAAATTTATTGTTCATGAGTGTAAGTCCATCGCAAAGTCCCCCCAGGCGTAATGGTTAAGAGAGTGCCCGACCAATTGAGGTGACACCATTGCATCTCTGATTTAAGGAACTTGTCAGGGATATTCAGAATAATCCTTGGGGTAAAAACTCGCTTGCTTTTTTATATGAAATTAATTTTGTGTGATTTGCTGAAAGAAAATTGATACAAAAGCTTGAGATTAAGACCAAGTCAATTAATATTTTAGAAAAGTTTTTAATTATTGCCATTTTACAGCCACGGCTTCAAATTAAAACTGAATTCTTTTTATTCTTTATTGCCTTGCTCTTAGGGGGTATCCAGCCATGACTAAACGTTTGTGGCACGGTTCTCCTTTTCCCAGCCAACACAGGCCTCTATTAAAATTCACGATACACAAGTGCACGGCTACAGATTTCTTGCTAATGATGCTGAAATGTATGTCACAGTGCCCCTCAGTGTTCGAGGGATAATGATGACTTGTTTAGCTACGCTCCCTTTAATAGGTTCCTCAGTCATCCCCGACGTCGTTCTAAACAGGACATTTAGGAAAAAAAGTCTGTTGTTCCTTGAGGTTCTGTCAAACTATCACACGAAACATTTGTATCATCTGCTTAAATGAACAAAGTGATACCGGAAGAGACGTGTACAAAGATAATAAATACAATATACGGTACATTATGTAACACACAACATCATGTTTAATTTGGGGACGTTGAGAGACGACTGCGCGGTTCAGGGAGACAGAGAGCGAAGGAAACCAGGTGGCTCTAGAAGATGAGGAGAACACGGACGGGTCTCAGGCTGGCGCCTGCGCCTGCGCCTGCGGCTGGGAGCGGCTGCGTTTTGGGTTTTATAGGCACTGATGTCAGTGAACAATAACCGATAACTGAGATGTAAACTCAGATTCAGCAAAAGGGACCAAATATCATACAGTTACATTTAGCTGATGCTTTTCTCCAAAGCGACTTACAATGTTAAGGTTATAATTATTACATGCTTATAATAATTTACCCATTTACACCGCTGGGTAATTTTAGGGTAAGTACCTTGCTCAAGGGTACGACAGCCAGAAATGGGGATCAAACCTGTGACCTTTGGGTCCAAAAGCAGTAGCTCTAACCACTACGCTAGCAGCTGCCCCCTCAATTAAGGGCCAGAGTTGGTTATATAGCAGTTTTTTTCTCAGTGGTCAGAATGTATTATTCCTTTGCATCAGATGCTGCTGTTATGTGATGTAAAACAGTTCAGGAAGAAGAATCACATCAAAAGTGGTTCGTTTATCCCAAACTGGTGCAGAACTACGATTTAATGTGTCTTTGACGGGCATTGAAAGCTCCCGTCCCTGACGAACATCGGTATTTGTAGGTACTCTCCAATAGAGCCGTGTGTGTGTTAAAATGCACCATTAGCACACCTGGACTTTCATTCATTCATTCATTCATTCATTCATTCATTCAGTCCCATCAGGATTCAGATGGTGGAATTTAATAAGCACATGAAATGGTGCCTCGGTGTGAGGTTTTGGGCACCACAAAGGTTTTGGAACACAAGCCATTCTATTTACTTTTTAGGGTATCGGTGTTTATTTGTATTTATTCCACTATAAGGTGTTTGTTCTCAAGCATTTTATCCCTGTTCAGATAAGCAGCTTTGAACATTTTTGTAAAACTTCTGCACAATGCTGCACACACACACACACACACACACACACACACACACACACACACACACACACACACACACACACACACTCACACTCACACACTCACACGCTCACAAGCCCATTCAAATTACGGAAATGTGTCTTTATGAGCACTTCAGCTTACAAGACACCCTTTTCCAGGACTGACAAAATGTTTGCCTTTACATTCATTTATTTAGCAGGTCTTTTTTTCCAAAGTGACAAAATGAGAGTTAACTAGTGTTTAGCTGGCATGTTTATCCAAGGCGACATGCAATTCTAGATACACTTCGCTGAACTGCCGACAATCATTCACCCACACATCCAGCAGAGGAAAGTAATAAATAAATACACACACACACACACACACACACACACACACACACACACACACACACGGCTGCCAATTTAGAGCCACCCAGTTGTGGAACACGGCTTTATGAGGAAACGCACATGAACATGAGAACTTGCAAACTGCACACAGACCGAGTGGGGATTGAACCCACATGGAATCACACGGCTCAGGTGCGCTGACGCAACCACTGAATGTCATATGAACGTACTTTTCGTTTTTGAGAGTTAAACCACAGGGTATAGCAATGTGCTGAATGAGCACAAGCAGGCAGCCGTACAGTATTACACAATAATTAATGTAGGGAAATGGCCCAGTTACAGTATGTTGTGTTACCATATCTACTGTTAACGACTGCAGTAAATGTGTCCATTTTAAATCTGCAAAGCTGTGCTTTTTTTGCAAGAAAATCATGCAAATTTCCCACTGCACATAGAATAAATAACATTTCAGTTTAATACGATTTATTAGCAAACGCTTGAATAAACAGCCAAGCCCATGAGTTTTGTTTTTGTCACGGCGTGAACATAAAGCCTCACCCTAAAGACATCGGAAAGTTCACACTCGAGGCGACGTGTTGCACTGCTTTAATTAGAATATTCATTAGGAGGTGCCTTGCGTTCCTCTCATTTCCCACCGCCATGGTTGCAGGGTGGTAATTCTCTTGATTAAATCTTCCTTATTTGTCTGGTTGAGAAAGTTGGTGGGCTGAGATTGGCATTATCCTCGAGCTCTGTCACAAAGTGTAACCGTTGAACCCAACACCCCTCGCACCCTCACTGTGAGCCACATCCGCACTTGATGTATTTGCTGGTTCGGGATGCTGAGCTGTGATGCTTCAGTATTAAGCGACTCTCAGTTATGTCCCCTAATCAGTGTAGATGCGCTAACTTTGGCGTAAGTGCAAATTTCTCCGTGTTCCGTAGTGATTCCATCGACACAAGTCGACCGCTTAAATCACAGCTCTTAGGTCCATTTGTACGCACTCAGTTTACGAAAAATGTACTCGTTTTAGGTAAAGGAAAGAATTCGGGTCCCGTGTCCATGCTGTCACACAAATGTGTACAGGGTCCGTTTAAAAAAAGCAGAGTTAAAGTTTTATAAATGCAGTGTTTCAAAGTGAAAAGAGACATTTTCTTACTGTGCTACAGTGTGTTCGCAATACTGCTCTTTTCGAGCCCCTTCATCCCAGATGGCTGCTGTAACAGAGCACCCTGACTGCAAAAAGTCTCTTTAAAATGAACGAAACGAGTAGCGCTGCTGTGTCACAGTGCCTGGGCAGTGCAAGAAGATGTGGGTTTGATCCCCGCTCAGTCCGTGTTGAGTTTGCATGTGTCTGTATGGGATTCCTTTGGGTGCTCTGGTTTCCTCCCACAGTCCAAAGACATGTTGTTCACCTTCCCACAGGGTGTGTGTGTGTGTGTGTGTGTGTGTATGTGTGTGTTCCACTGATGTATGGATGAGTGACCCAGTGTAAGTAGTGTATCCAGCAGTGTAAGTCACCCTGGTGAATAAGGTGTGTGGGCTGGTAACACTACATAGAGGTCATTTGGGCAAAAGTATCTGCTAAATAAATGTAAGTAATGGTGAAAGGGAGCATTTCAAAATGAGACGAAAGACACACTCTGCTCCACCTGTCCTGCAGAAAACAAGCAATGAGCTTTTAGTTCAAACAGAGGGAAATGGTTCAACTATTTCTTCCAAATAAGCTCCTCTAAAACACAACGTAAATAAGGTTAAAAAGACGCCGGATTCCTCCGTTGCTCATACAGGGTCTCCCACAATGGAGAGAAGCACTTTTGTCACGTATAAAAATACCTTTTATTTTGGCGTTTTCATTCATTTTAGGTGATATAGTTTTTGTTAAAGGAGCCAGTTATTCTTTCCAGTTAAGTAAAGGTGATCTGATGGTGTACTGGTGATATGATGCCCTCTCAAAGAAATTCACCTGGAATGGGGATTTGATGGAACAAATTGTCCCCACTGTGTGTGGAACGGATGCAGGTTCGAGATGTGTTTTGCCACATGAGGCGCTACCATTAAAGAGATACAAGACCGAGAAAGGCAGAATGTTCCCTTTTCGAGCGATATTTAAATTTTCTTGAATAAGCTGCTGTTCATGACACGTCTTTGTGGAGGAAGTTCTAGTATTAAGGACTCATTTTGTCCACAACACCTGCTTGAAATTGGTTCATCACCACACTTTGCTTTACGACGGCATGATATTTGCCGTGGAACATATTAAAGAGAGATTCAGCGGCGGCACCACTGAGTGTGTGTGTGCGTGCGTGTGCGTGTGTGTGCGTGTGTCCACGCCCAGCTGTACAGCTAAAAAACATTGGAAACAATGAAGGACAGCGGTGCTTTCGCTGGGGAAATGAGCCGTTCGACATGTTTCTGGTTAAACGCAGTGGCCGCAATGATCTTCCCCTCATTAACTGGAGGATGTGTTAAGAGTTAAAGGTGACCTCTTTGTAACTTAAAAGCAAGGGCCTACTTTTTTAATGAAAAGGGCCTCTTACCAAACTTTCCTTTAATTTCGCAGGAGTTGTAAATCAATTACAATTTTACAACATGGATATTTCTGAAAGGGATAAATAATAGCTGCAATGGGACATGAGCAGAGAATTTGCTTGTCTTTAATTTCCATGTTAACAAATTACTCCTGTAATTAAGCTGACTTAAGGCCTCCCCCACAACTGATAAGTGAGAACATAGCTGCGTTATTTAGGGAAGCAGAACTAGATAAAAAAGACTATTGATTCAATAATTAATCCACTTTCCGAGGAGGATTCTGCAGTTCTGGATTGACTGAATGGTCCACACAAATTAAGCTGTGTAAATGTATTGCTTTTAATAAAATGCACAAGCAATTAACTTGTAGAACTGTATCAAAACATTTCTTATTAGCATGACAGCTTCTCAGTATCTGCAAGAGCTACCCTAAATAAAATTTAGCATATATTATTTTTCTTTCATATGGTTCGTGGTAAATTCCTCCGATGAGTTTTAATAATGGTAAATGCATTTCCGTGTGCAGCGTACAACATGTTGCTCTGTACGTTGGTCTACCAAAATGTACTGGATCATGTCATCGTTTAGCAGTACCGTCAATTTATGTCTCAAGTCTTGCAAGGGGACTAGTAATAATTTACACGAATGGCCAGTCCTGATTCATACCACAACTACATGCACTGAAAAGTTGAATATTTTGATATTTTTTATGTTATCTCTGAAATTGTGTCAGAAATGAATTGTCATTGCAAAAGAAACAAAAATTATTTTGCAGCATCTCCCTCAATGTATTAGAAGAACAAATACACTGACTGAAATGGTGCATAGTGCAGAGATCCTACCCCTGGAACGCTGATAAGTTTTGTTATAGGGCTACAATAAAATGATATTTTAAATATTCATAACCAGAATTAGGTTGGCTACAGTTATTTCTTAGTTGGTGAAAACCATTATTTGATCTGCAAGTCAAGTGATATGTTCACCATCCCCCAGATCCATTCCCACAGCCCTGATTTATCTACACGATAAGGCGAGATACTTCCTTCCAATGACATCCTTTTTAACGTAATTAGCTGTAAATAGTTGGCATTTGACAGGTTACTAGGAGCAGAGGTGACAAAAATTCATAACTATGGTTATGCAATGCACCATAACTAAAACAAAATTATTCCACCATGACTGAAAAAAAAAATGTACAGAAAGACATGCAGAGTGTGAGTTCTAAATTGCAGTTACAGAAATTTGTCACTTATTATGTTATATAAAACAAAAACAATTAAGTAAATTTCCCTTTGGGATTAATAAACATATGCCTACAACATGTTTGTGTGTGTGTGTGTGTGTGTGTGTGTGTATGTGAGAGAGAGAGAGTGTGAGTATGAGTATACACACACACATTTGACATTATTATATGTTCATACACACATACAATGCATGGATGTAGAAAGGTGAACTGAGTGAACAGGCAAATGTTTAAATACAAAACATTTTCAACGTTTTTAAATGCAAGAGGGAGGAATGGATTGGCACGGGGTTCAATAATGCCAACGTTTCGTTTCCACATGACAGTGGGAAATAAATCATAAAGGGGGTGTCCCCCAAAGGGCAAAATGGCAAAGAAAACTTTTTTTGGGGGGAGATGAATCTATTTCAATAAATTTACATGTCATTTCACATTTCCTTTCATCAGTCGAAATGAAACAATATGCTGTGTTGTACGACTGAATGAATGAATGAATGAATGAATGAATGAATGTTAATCCCAGAGGGAAATTCACTTTAATAGCTGCCACATACAATGCACAACATACATACACACACGACATACAATATATACATACATTCACACCTAAAGTAAACAAACACATAAATAAGTCAGCAACTCACTGCTGAGAAGTACAAAGACACCCATAAAAAATTGTGCTGCTAGTTACCAGAGGGTGATATATCACGAGGTCCAGTGGTGTTCATATGGTCTCAACAGACCTCTCTTTCTGTTTTTCAGCCGAGACCAGAAGACAGCGAAGCTTATTGCCAAGTTCATAATTGAAACATTGAAAAATAATAGATACATACAGACATAAAAGACACATACAGACATTGTATGCTGAAGAAATGGGGACGAATAAGTAAATAAAAAGCCATGTAAATGAAGAACTCAGGTAAATCAATCAGCAAATGCATTTATTTAAGAAAGAGCAGAGTGTATTTGGGGGGGTCTACTGAGATGGTGAAAAGCGACTCAGTGCCACTCAGTCATTAATAGGTGATCCACCCTTGACAGCATGATTGTAGAGCCTGATGGCAGCTTGTATAAATCATCTCCTGTGGTGCCTTGAAACACCGCTGCTGGACAAGTTTGTTGAAAGTGCTCCTGTGTCTCAGCATGTTTGACCGTGGTGGTGTACAGAGGATGAAAATCGTTGATCGTGATGGACCAGAGGTTATTTAGGGTCCGTTTCCATGAAAGTCCTCACCTCACCTAGGGAGTCAAGTCTCACTCCCGAGGCTGAGAAAACCTTTCTGATTAACTTGTTGATCCTGCTGGCATCACATGTGGGAACACTACTACCCCGCATTCCACTAAAAAACATAACACTTGCACCAAAAAGTGGTAGAGCATCTCCAACAGAGTCCTGCACACTGCAAAGAACATGAGCTGCCTCAGAAGGTAAATGTGACTCAATCTTTTCTTTTAGAGGAGCTCAGTGTTACATGTCAACTCCAGCCTGTTGTCCAGGTGAACCCCGAGGCACGTATATGTCCATCAACTCCTTCACCTGGTTCCTGTGCTCATCTAAGAACTTCTGCAGGTGACGGAACTTGGTGTTGTGTAAAAACTCAGAGGAGCACAGGGTGAGCAGGAAAGGAGCCAAGGCTGTTCCTTGAGGAACCCCTGCGATGCACATGGTCATGTGTGACACACAGCTGGGCAGCCTGACGAAGTGTGCTCTGCTGGTCGGGTAGCCCAGAATCCAGGATACAATGGACTGGTCCACCTGCATGCACCAAAGCTTGTCTCCATAAAGAATAGGATATAATTCAAAGGAGAAGGGTTCAATGCCAATGTTTTGGTCCATCAGCCATCCTTTGACAGTCAACTTTAAGACACAGGATCTGAAAACACCACAGAGCCAATCTGGAAGAAGTGACTCCACGATAAAGCTGTCTGAGGTAAAGACACAATCGAAGATAGAATAAGTCTTGTGAGGATGAGAATAAAACGCCGAGTCTCGAGCACCAGGGTGCAGTTCTCTCCAAATGTCAGCTAACTTGTTGTTGTTGTTCGTATTAGAGAGGAGAAGTTATTTTAAGAAGCAGTTGCCAGGCAAAATCAACTTTTCCACAAAGTCTGACAACCCTGGAGTAGAACATGTGATTGGCAATCACCTGAATTGAAAGCAATGTTCGCCTCTCACCTGCATTCCACGTAGTGATTGCCAGCGTTTCAATGTACTTGGTTCAGCTTGTCCAGCTGCAGGTGAAACAGTAACGTTGCCTTTACATCATTGCTTCATGTCCTTTCTTGAGTCATGTCAAAGGTACGGTGAAATACCGGTCCAGTTGTTCAGCTTTGACTGGGCCAAGGGGGCCATGATCCGTTCGACAGTTTTCCGTCTTCCTTGCGAAGGATGAAACACACACTTACCATTGTCACGGGGCACCGATGTTCAGCCTTCGTGTTTCTACTCCTCTCAGTCCCTCTCAATGGTTCAGAAGGGTCTCAAAACACATCTCTTTTGGACCCATTCTTTCCTGATGAACCATCTATGTTCTGTCCTCAGTAAGTGGAATCAGTGCTGCTCTAGGGCAGAACCTCAGCACTTAATTGTCATGTGTATTATTTATTTTTCACCATTTCACCGTTACAGAAATGCATCGAATGACACAAATACAACTGAACACAATAAATGATACTGATTCTCTATATCATCATTACACCACTGGAACAACTGATATTACTTACTGACACGAAGAAAAAGTTTTTTTATTGGTAAAAATCCTCACATTTGCTTTGCTCCATTACATAGAATACTAGTCATGTAATACTCTCAATACGCAATAGAGATGTTTTTACACATTGTCCTCTTTGGGAAAAAAAAAAAAAAATGCTCGCTTAGGGGAAAGTAAAGGGATTTGGGAAAACAATGCGAGTACATGGAATCATCACTCGGAAGAGCCCTGAACTCTTTGTGGTTTTATTTTTGTTTTCCAAGTTGCAGTGCATTTTCGGTAAAAGGAGAACATTGACATTCTGGTGTCTGTTGGAGAGAAGACAGAAAAAAGCGAAGGGTAACAGCAGTGGCTCGGAGGTATAACGCACTATTTTGGAGCTCACGGAACGGAAAGCTCATTATTGTCATCGGAAAGTTTGTGGCGCGGTGCTTTATTCGCGTGCATCACAGTGAGTCCAACCTCTTTGCCTTTCCCTCCATGTACACCTGGCAGATGTTTGCGTTTGGAATTCTGCTGCTTTTCTCCGCATTGTTCATCGGGCCCATCAATTCTGAAAGGTGGTTTTGCGGAACAGGTGAATCTCCCCGGGGCGAGTCTGGGCACTTGTTGACGCACCGAGGGCCTGGGAGCAAATGGCAGCATCCACGTATGCTGCTGCTTCTCCTTCTGAGCGATGCTCCCCCCACCCCCGCCCCCGCCCCCACCCCCACCCCACTGAGTTGTATTTCCACTGACACTTTTGATCTTCATCTCTGCTGTGTGAACAACTGAGTGCACAGTAAATAAGTGTGTTCCCTCGGAGGGAGAGAAGTGTGTGTCAGGTGTTGGGTGGGGTTGGGGTTGTGTCTCCCTGAAGCTCTGAACCTTTGAATTGCTAATGAGGAACGAGCACAATGTCGATTTGAGAGCTGCTCCCTTGGGACTCCGTCCTTGGAGGAGTGCAGCGGAATCACTAAATTCTCTATTTTTTCATCCTGTTTTGCAAATCTTAAGCTCAACAAAACATTCTCTTCTAACCACTAGAACAACAAAAAAAGATCAGCAGTACATAGATGGGTGGCCATGTGGCCACGTTTCTGGTTCTGGCTCCGAATTTTTTTTAATAATTCGTTAAACTGAACGTTCAGGTCAGTGTTAAAATTAAGTAATTTAACTGATTTTTTTTTTTGTCCTTTCTATCCTTTTATGTTTTTTTTTTTTTTTTTTTAAATCAAAATATCTCAGTTTTCATTGAATATTTGTGGCTGGGTTAGAAACTGTTACTTGTTACATTGCTACTCTCTGAAAAGTATTTCTCTGTGCACTGTTGAAGTGGCAGTCAGTGGAGTTTTACATCTTTTGGAATGGAATGCTGCTCATTTAATCCTAGCAATTTCTGACAAAGGAAAGTTTGCTGCTTTTTATATTGTCAGATATTCTACTTAATTTTTCCCAGATTTCCTTGCACAGAGATGTGACTGTTAAATCATCTGAAAGTACTGAATCATTTCCACAAACACCACAAAATATGTGGAAATATACTGTTATCATTCAGTTAGCAGACAGTCGTGATTTTGGACTGTTAGCTATTCAGTTAAACTCAATCATTATTCATGGGAATTATAAATGTGTTATTCGGTTGCATCTATCTTTGCAGATTAAACAAGTTAATATGGTGTGAATTTATTTTCTATTTATACAAGTGTTTTTAATGGAATTTTACATAATTCCAGAATAATAAGGAATAATTAATTGTTTCTCTGTATCAACAGTAACTTAACCAGAAAGGCAGGGGACTATTAATTAATTAGAAAAAAAATGATTAAAATATAGAAAGGAGGAAAGATTTAAATGTTATTGTTTCCGATTGGAATTTAATTAAAAATTTGATCCAAGTGCCAATCAGTATGTTGCATGCAAGGCAACATCAGCGCTGGAGGAGGAGCGAGGAGGGAGGAGGGAGGAGAGACAATCAAAACACCTATAGTCCATGTCCTCATTTGCAAGCACCTATGAAAAGCCTCTGCCAGCAGTAGAAGCTCTTTTTCCACCTACAACAGCAAACCTGAGAGCACAACCCTGTGCTTCTGATGAGGGAAGTTTGCATAGTCCTGAACCATTTCCTGCCCCGTCACCACCGCTCTCCAGACATCAGCTCCGTATTTATCACAGAAAAAAACACAGTTCATCACTTAGCTTGAGTCTGTCCTCGGTCCCGAAGCGGATCAGAGGAGACGCACAAGAAGAAGAGTAATAACCTTCGTTATTTCTGTTACATTACATTTACATGTACATGTATTCATTTATCAGACACTTTTCTCCAAAGCGACGCAAATCTCGTCGAAAATACGATGTGTTCATTACATTAGGAGAAAGAGATACAGCTGCGGATGTGTGACTCTTAAGTGCAGTTAGTTTGTTTCCGTCACCATATGAACCGAAGTTCATCACACAAGTAGCTGCATAAAACTTCACCAGAATATCACTGATTCCTGATCACCTTCCCAGCAGTTTTTCTCTTTTTTTTGAGATACATATAAACATTTACGCTACATTGCAGGAGCGGCTCTGTAAAGGACTGATCTGAGCATCATCGTGTTCTTCATGATCATCAGTGCAAGGTACTGTAGTGTCTGACCAACGTCGATCCACTGCTGAAAGTCAATTTCTTCAGTTCCAAATACATAATAAAAGTAGCACAAAATAAATGTAAACTTCAGGAAAAAAAATCAGTAAATTAGGAGCATCTGTAAGTAAACAAGAAACATCTGTAAATCAGGGTTAGGCTTGTTGTACCCCTTCCTAACGTGTCAGCAATAATTTAAATAGTTTATTTTTAAGTAACCAGTAACATCTGAGAAGATATCAGTTTTGCCCCCTCACTCAGCCCAAAACCCTAACTCTATAGAGAGACTATGCCCAAGGCCTCGTTTTGCTTCCTTATTACGTGTGAAGCTGAAGAAAAGGAAGCTGATCAGACTGAGAAACTCTCACCCCCACAAATGAAGTCCTAGAAATTAAGAGAAACCAGGAATTTCATAGTAGAATGACGGGGAAAGGGGGGGGGGGGGCTGCCAGTAGTACTTGGACTCCTGGCAAATTATTTACTCCCTTTCGTTATGACTGGGAGTTTTTTTTGTTTTCCTCTCCACTGTCACAAAGTCTCTCTTACTGTACCGTTGTTTACATGTGTTATAGCTGCAATTTGGGACGATCAGTCTGATCTTGTTCAGTGTTCAATGACAATCCTAGTGAGAAGAGCATTCCACAAAAGTAATAAAAATAAATTGAACTGAAGTGATGAATAAAATATCCGGTGTCTGCAATTAATACGAGGAAAGCAGCACGACTTGACACTTGAACACCTGAATAGATGCAGGTGGATGTGCGAAGATGTTCGCTGTGCACAGATTCAGTGTGTGACACAGGATGAACAATGAAATTACCAGACATGAGCATCATGTCACATAATCTCGCAGACGTGAAAGCTAAATATAAGTGATACATCTGTAACTTGATGCCACACATATAATTTACAATAATAATAATACCATAACATACTTGCCAGGGTAGTTCAATATTTATTTTTTATTCTTATTTCCACAGTTCATTTATGAGTTGTTGAATAGGAGGTTGTGTGACAACTTAAAATAACGATGAAATCTGTCTTTCTCTCTTCCTCTCTCTCTTTCTAGCTGCTGGCAAAGCCTCTAAGGAATCCCGGTGTCAGAGTGTGTCCCTTTGGGGGGGTGGGTTGACACCAAGCACCCAGCCTCTCCCTCCCCACATGCCGCATTGCATCATCTGTTGATAAACTGCCAGAGCGCTGTGGGGGAGGAGATCAGATGCATTTCGGGTGGTACAGCGACTGGCTTCCATGTGTCGCTGAGCGGAGCCACAAGGAGTTTATATATATGGACACGGATATATATAAATAATCTACTGGTGTAAAATTTAGACTGCTGCCCCTGACAGCATCTTACGTGCGTTGCATCTGACAGGCAAAGTTTCTCCAGGAAAACAGCACCTACCAATATTTTTTCTCATATATACAGTATAAGTATATATATATAATATGTCAAGAACAGCAAGCAGTGTGTGATATTTTTCTTTTGATTTTATCTCGAGTGAGAAATTGATCTGCGGGAGAACATTTGAAGAGTAATTATGGCTATTTTGTTATTTAGTCGTCACGTTATGTGGCTTGCCTGAAATTAGAATGGGCAAATAAAGTGAACTGAGATTCACAACCCAACGTGTGTCTATTGCATTGAACCACCGGCGAAAAAGAGATTCAATAGCCGCGCATGAGGGAACTCAAAGAGTGGAAACATGAGCGAGAGGGGTGGGGTGGGGAAGCAATAGGGTGAAGAGTGTTATCCAAACTCATTTTCTGAGATCAGAACTTTATTTCCAAAGTCAGCATTTCAAATTGCAGCATGTCTGATCTTATTTAACACACTTAACACGCTGCTTTATGAAATGATAAATTCTTAAATTAGACACGGCTTTTTTTTTCCTTTTCCCTCTCAAGATATAAGTCAAGAAAGTTGGAATTTTGAGGACATTTTGCAGTGTCAAATGTGAAAAGATAACCTCAGTCCTCGGAGTGAAACGCCAGATTTCTCTGTTGCGGATAATTGTGATGAAGTTCCCTCTAGGTTTTTGGGGTTATCCATTTACATGCTTCGTTTACAGGGATAAAACGAAGAAGAGTTGAAAGAAACTTAGTTCTGCTTTTAGTCGGGAAATCCTTGGTGGTCATGGGAGATGATCCCAGTTTATTTCTTAGCATTTCTGTTAAATCCATCAGTCATAAATTGTTAAGAAACGCGTTACTAATCTTACAGCCTTTGGTTGCTCTCTGCATTAAGACTATTTTTATATTAGATTAGATTTTTCTCACTTTTAGTCACTTTAGTGCTCAATAGATACAGCAGGATATTACCTACGGAAACGCGTTTGTCAATAGTGCAGCTGGTTTTCCGTTACGTACATTTGTCAATATTCTGTAGCCAGTGCAAGAATGAATATAGTGGAATATCGTATGTGTGTCGTATTCCAGCACCTTTGGGTCAGGAGACAGCAGCACCATGTCCTGACGTCCACCTCCCAGGACTCATTCGGTTCGGATGGAACGTGGAATCGGGGGAAAACTTCATGGGAGGCTCAGGGAAACCGAATTTAGTCTGTTCTCTGCTTAGAAGAAATAATTGCTGTGACAATAGTGTGTGTCAAATGGTTAGAGTTTGATTAGAAAAATTGTGGAGAAAAAAAAACTGACAGTTTTCAGACTGATGGTTTTCTTTTTTTTTTTTTGTTTTTATTTATTTATTTATTTTTTCCTTCTTTCTCCCTGGCGGACCTATGGTATAACTGTCTGGCTGTCGGATAAGATGAACGATCCAGGTTGACAGCTCCGGAGGATGTGTGTGTTTCTGTCGCCTGTGTCATTTTGTGTCTGGTAGTAATCAGTGCCCAGCTTTGTCAGCGCCCCTCAGCACGAGTACACACACGGACACAGAGCGACACACAAATGGGCCAGATACCGTGGTAAAGCGGTCTGTGGACTGCGGTCCCTGCAGATCTATAAGAAAATTTTTGTTTCTTCTTTTTTAATTCATACGAAACACCTTCTAATTAATGTTACAGTCTTCCTGTCATTGTTTCCCGGGAAGTTTCCGGAACACAAACCCCCTTCAGCAACCTCTGTACGTGATGCTGAACATCAGTGATGTTCAACGTAAAGTGAGTGCGCTCTCACACCTAAAGTACGTTTTTTAAAATACAGCTTCTATAATTACGATTTAGTGTTTTGCGTTGTGTTTAAAACATGCTGTGGAAAAAGGCCAAGACACAATTTCTGCTGTTTTTGGAACATCTTCTATTTATCTTGTGTTTAGCCACTGGCACAGATCACCTGAACACCCAGGGCAGCTGCTAGCATACCAGTTAGAGCTTGCCTTGCACTCAAAGGTTTTAGGTTTGAATCCCACCTCCGGCTCTAGGACCCTTGAGTGAGGTACTTACCTTAAACTGCTCCGGTAAAATTACCCAGCTTTATAAACGGGTAAATAATGGCGAGTGACCTTGGAGCAAAGGGTCACATGGATGTATGCAGACCGAAGAAGATTCTGGAAGAGCTTAGACTTTCTGTTGGTTTCGAAGAAAAAATGTGCTGTTTTTCTTCCCGTTCCATAAATGCGCTCTAACTTTGCGTCCCAAAAGCAATGGAAAACTGCAGAGGCCGTCAGCGTGAAGGTCAGCGAACCTGTCGTCTAGAGGATGTCGGAGGACAGAATGCACTACCTGTTCTCATAAAAGCTTCCATTGCGGGCTTTGCAGCTTCTCCACATTTCGTTACTTTTAAGTTTTTTTCTGACCTAAGAAACTGGCAGATGCTTTGAAAAGCCAGCCTGGTACATATGGGTGTATTTGAATAGGAGCTCATGCAGTGTTTTCAATACATACATAGGAGAGCAGAAGAGAAACACTCTGTGATGCCTTTAAGAAGAGATGAGTGCTTTTGACAGACATTTAACCTCTGGATACTGCAAAAGGTGACGAAATCAGTGTTGCGCAGTTTGTTTTAGGGGGGCCTTGCGCTCTTCCACATTTCCGAGAGCCACCCTTGGTTTAAAAGAGACTGCGAAACGGTGCTGCTCACCGAGTTGTGAAATTGCTTATTAAAACTTTCCAGTTTTGTTCGGAGCAAAGGCTATGTCAGCATTGGGAACGTCCACATTTTTAATGTATTTCCAGGAGGGAGGAGGGAAAAAAAACACCGCGATGAGGTGAAAGGTGCACGAGTTTAAACGAAGGAAACCAAGTGTGGCTTCGGGCTTCTCGACACACGGGGAGCAAAGGTCGAGGAAAAGCTGCAACGCATTTGCGTGCCTGGAAGGTCACCGTTCCAGGATGGGGAGATTAGCAGCGCGGGTCACAGTAAAAGACCCCCTGTGACCCCTTTCCGGGGGGCGAGAGGCTCGAAGACATGGAACTTATTGTTAACAAGCTGAAGGCCACATAAGAGAGCATTTAAAGTAAGAGCGCGTTTATAAACAAACTACCGTTTTTTTCCTTCTTTTCTTTTCTTTAAACTTTTGTTTATTTGGACACGCTACGCCGGGGAATCCTGCAGGTATAAATCAGCGACCGCTCGCTTTCGCACAGTAGGACCGTCACCTGACCGTAACGGAGCACAAGAGATATTTCAAGAGCGAAAGCGTGTTTTATTTCCGCCGCCCGAGTTTGTTCGAGGTCAGGGCCACTGGAAAGGTTCCCCTCTCACCACCGCGACATTTTATTCGAGGACTAATTAGCCCGAACGGCACGAAACATTCGTGCGGAGAGAATTCCCACCATTTGAGCCGTCGCTGAGCCAACAAGATAACAAGGCGCACGGCTATAAAGCTAATTTGCTCTTTAGTTTCTTTGACGGCTGGAAATCGTCTCCGAGGGCTGCTGACGGCTCTAGGAATTTTGAGTGAATTTTTTCCTCGTTAACTCCTCTTCTCAGACGCTCCACTTGTGAACAGTCTCTGGACTCTTGTGCACAGGAAAGCTTTGTTAAAAAAAGAAAGAAAAAAAAGAGAACATGTCACACCATGTGTCGCGAGGTCCTTCTGCAGTTAACGCACCGTATAATTCCTCCTCTCCCTGTTCCCGTAGCCCCAAGGAAGAGGGAAATAAGCTCATTATCAAGTTTTGCTCTCAAACGGCACGACTTCTTGGATGTGTCAAACAGCTGTCTCTCTTTGGGCCGTAACGCCCGGCGCCGCCGCTCCCGTTTTCCGGAACGTTCCGCTGAGACGCGGGAGACGAGGCTCCGCTGACGCTTCCGTGCAACGTTTGCTTTCCATGTTTAAGTGGGAAATCAGTGTAATCGCTACACAAGCAGCTTCCAACTAGTCACCCATTTGTACTGCTGGGTTATTTTACAGGTAAATTCCTTGCTCAAAGGTACTACAGCAGGAAGTAAGATTAAAACCCACAACCTCTGGAAGCAAAGGCAGCGGCTTTAACCGCAATGCGACCAGGTGCTCCGCTGTACAGCTGCTAACTGTCGAGTTATTATTCCGCTCGTGGGTCAATTGTCAGAAGGGTTTTTATTTTTTCACTTTCAATGAACAATTTCAGGACATTGCAGATCACACAGCTGCCAGCTACTCAGTCCAGGCGTAGCGAATTCAACACTATGCATTGATAATCGCTCGTCAATCAATAGGCATCAGTAGTCACTTATCAGTACACAAAGTACAAATACACCAGGGGAACGAATCTTTACCGCCGCCCTGCGAAAAAGCAAATAAGCCCTTGAGATACACAGATCGCCTTGTAACACACGACTAGTGACCAGGTCAGGGTTTCGCTCACAGTCATGAGTGTCGTTTGTCCTTGTGCTGCAATCCACTGTCCTTGTTATATTAGTACTACATTATACATATTCAGTCATGAATAAGTTATGGAGAGCAGAGATGAAGCCGAGTGTTTGTAAAGGAGCGCGTGTGTTTGGGCTGCGCGGTGGTACGGCGAGTGCTGTCCCGCAGCGCCTGGGTGGTGCGAGAGGACATGGGTTCGATCCCCACTCAGTCTGTGTGGAGTTTGCGGGTTCTCGCTGTGTCCGCACGGTTTTCCTCCGGGTGCTCTGATTTCCTCCCACACTCCAAAGACACCCTGTCCAGCTTCACCCATAATGTGCGAGTGACAGAGAGAGGGTGTGTGTTCCACTGATGTATGAATGAGTGACCCAGTGTAAGTAATGTATCTAGCAGTGTAAGTCACCGTAGTGAATAAGTCGTGTGGGCTGGTAACACTACACAGAGTTCATTGGAAATCGCTTGGAGAAAAGTTTCTGTGCTTTTGTGTGTATGCACCTGATCTGTTGGATAATATAGTGTTAACTGCGTGAAGAGAGCTCTATGGTGAAATCATCCTTTCAGGCCATCAGTCATTTCCACATCTTGCTTTCGCTGCTCTGCAATGAAGTGAGGTGATGGTGTGTGTTTAAAAGTTACCAGAAACACTTTCAGAGCCTAAAAATAGCTCATGAGCTTCCGGTCAATTCCCGCAGATTTCAGGGAAATTCACAGCCTGCTGTCACTCTTTAAGAAACCATGTACAGTGTGAGCGTTGTCTTTATTTCACCTTAGATTTTGAGCGTTGTATGTATTTTACCTCACTCTTGCTGCATGTGCTACTGGCTTCATTCTTGTTGATTCTTTGCAGTTTCTTTGCCTGAAGCTGTCAGCTGCGACTCCGGATATTCTTTGAAATAAATTCGATTATTGCATTAATTGCTGTAACCGTTTCCAGCTGAAACTATCAGTATTTTTGCTTATAGGATTCAATATGTTTTTCTCCTGCATAAAGAATGTAAAGGGGTTCACGCCAATACATTTTTTTAAATATAATTTTTTTTTTTGTGGATGGACGGCCAGAGCTGGGACCTACACCAAAACCCAAATGACATTTCACAGTGGCCAACAATGTCTTTGGAAGATGCAGCCAGCCATAAATGAGCATATGACTTGAACTGATGGGATATTTCAAACTAAGCGACAAGTTTCCAGTTACATTTGCCCTGTGTGTGTCTGTGTGTGTGTGTGTGTGTGTGTGTGTGTTATGGAATTGATATTATGGATTCATATTATGGCTGTCTCTCATAAAAATATCAAGCATTTGAGTCATACTGTCTTGTCACTTTGTCAACAGCAGTTGCACAGAAGAAAATGTACTTTTTGTTCTGCTCAGCGTGCACAATAACATGACATATTTGGAAAAAAATATTATGAGCAAGGGCACATCTAAGCCCTTAACTGTGGGCCCAACAGTGGAGCCATTCTGTTGGGGAGAAACCGCTTGGCTCCATGAACGTGTTGGGCAGGGACTCTTAAACCTGCACCTTGAAATCCACCGAAGGTGAAATGTACCTAAAGTACATGAATGGAGACAGTTGCTACGGCACGGAAACAAAGTGGAAGGATTAGAGCAGCAGGTCGTACAGCAGTTAAGGCTCCGGATTGACACCCGTCCTGCCAGAGGGACCTGCTGTTGTACCGTCGAGGAGGATGTTGTACACAAACTACTAGAGAATAATATCCTCCTGCAAAAACAAAATTGTGAGCTTCCTTTGATGAACAAGGGCTTGAGCAACAAAGCATTAATCGACCAATGTCTTATTAAGGCTGCATCCCATCATGGCACTGAAGGTGTGGTGGAGACAGGGATTTGCAGAAATCTGGGGAAGCACTGAATCACGAGAAGATTCTCATACACCGTGAAAAAGTGGCTCATTAAAGTGCCTGTCAATAAACGATAGCGAGTGTAAAAATAAGTTCATACCACCTTTCCGTACATGAGAGGTGCTCCACACCAGTTCTTTGCATTCATGCAGCAGCTGCTTTTCTTTAAAGTAAATTACAGTTGTTACCCAATTCATAACGCTGGTAGTTTTACTGGGACAACTGGTAGTAACTCTAAAGTTCTACAGCTAGAAGAGCTGGGACAACTAGTAGTCTCTTAGAAGCCAAAGGTTGCAGGTTCGTTCTCCAGCTGTAGAAGCCTTGAGCAAAGTACTTACCCTAAACTGTCCCAGTTGAACTACCCAGCTGTATAAATGGGTAAATAATTGTAACAACTGTAAGTCACTTTAGAGAAAAGTGTCTGCTGATTGAATGAATCTAAGAGGGATGCAAACCTCCAACCTTGGGCACCAGAGGAAGCAGCTATAAGCATTACACTACCAGACTCCTCTGCAGTCATAATGCAGAAACAGTTGCAGGTAGAGAGCAGAGCAGGTACAACAATGAGAGCATTTCTTAGCCCCTACTTGTGTCCTAAGCAACACTGCACGTTACCCAGTTCCGGAACCGAGATTTCGGTGGGATTTACTGTGTTCTTTGCGAAGGTGACAACAGCTGGCCCCATATGAGACTTGATCAGACAACCTTCAGGACTGGATCCTTGGCCATTGTCTCATATGCTGCACCAAGTCAGTTTTTGACCGAATGTTATATGGAGAAAATCTGCAGGTGCCCCGGGCTTTTCTCCTTATGAGCCATGTTGCCCAAATCACAAATGCTTTTTCTCAAACTTTCATTTCTGCAAAAAATAGCATCGGCTCCTTCCTTTTTTTGTCTTACTGAAAGCCTTTACAGAAATAATTTGAGCAGAAATAGTTTGTTGAACCCACCCTTTTTAATATTTCCAAAATCACATTGGATTACAGATATGGTCAAATAACAGGAAATATGACTATTAGCACAACTATAATAAAGCATTCAGGTTTTTAAGGGTCAGCACCGTACTCAAGGCTGCTGGAACAGCAGGTGGTGTGTAAACCTGGCTCTCTTGACTGGACGACTCTAAGTGCTGCACGACACGCTCTTTGCAGTTCACATGCATAAATAAGAAAGCAATCGCTATGGCGCTCAACCAAAAACCAGAGTCAGGTGTTCCAAAGATACTTTCTCATCTGGGATCAGGGACACTTATTCTTCTCTCTGCACTTTCAAAACATCGATTTGTTCGTAGGTGAACAGTCCTGTTAGATACATCCTTTCAGATTTTGTACATATTATCATTCCATCTTAAACACACTGTACTTTCAGTCATGGGCTTCAATGCAATCACGAGGATATTATTATCATCCATTCACCTGACTCTTTTCTCCAAAGCAACTTACACTGTTGTGGTATATATAATTATTTATCTCACGGGGTAATTTTACCAGAGAAATTTCAGAGTAAGTACCTTGCTAAAGGTGGGAAGCAAACCTGCAACCACCAGCCATCCAAACAAGTCTTGTCAATTAATTAAAAATAATTTAATGACTCTGTTTACGATTCAGCTTCTTCTACCCACAAGTTATTAAAAAATAAGAAAAGAAGACATTATTGTGGTTATAACTCTAATCCTATATCAGTGTCACTGGAATCCATTCAAGGAAAATCTGACTCATTTCCCTCCCAAGACCACCACCTAGACCACCAGCACAGATGTGCGGCTGGATATGACATGACATGACATGCTGGAGGAGTATTAATAGGTGGCACAGCAGCAGCGCACTACAAGTTCTGCTCTCATCCTGAGGTGCGAGGAAAGTGCAATGGCAGTTTTTGGACTCTTTCTTGTCCTCGTGCTTCTGAATGGTTATTAGAGTCATTATCTTCAAATGAGCCAGACAAGCCCTACAACCAAATTTGCAAAGTACTTGTTCCAGTGCCATTCCTTTCGAAATGTAAAGGACCAAAAAAAAAATGTGTTTCTAACATGCAGCAAGTGTAGATACATGAACATCTGAACACATGACTGAATGGTAAAGTGGCCATGAATGGAGATCTTCCGTGAACCTCTGCTCTGGGTTCAGATGAGTCACACGCAATGACTCACTTGAAGGTTCACTTGGTGATTTCAGGAGGACACACAATGGTGGCATTCTCAGAGCGGTGCTCCTGCGTGCCGTTCTATACGTGTCCAGCGTAGGGAAGACACACATTTGTTGAAGACTCAGACCAAAAAGGCTGTGCTTGACTTTATCTTCGAGGTCCTCATTTTGGCACGTGAAGGACGAGCCTGCGAAAAGCACAGAGCACAAAGCACGCTCGTGCAGATGAGAAAGGGACGGTCAAGGGCTGGGAAAGACATCGAAATAAAATGCACCCTCTAATTACCATGTATATGTCAAGTTCTTTGAGAGACTAAAAATCATAGAATGTGATTTCTGATTTATAACTTTATGACTCTTCCCTTTTGGAAAAGTTTCACCTGCTTTCATCATCAGAAATTATTTATTTTCCAATTTGTATTGGATGTCCATGGAGAATAGAATTGATATGTTCTGCAGTCATCTGTATTTCCTCAGTAGGAAAAGCCACTGCATTCGCCCTTGTTCTCTGTCAATCAGTGCATTGAAAAACAATGCTCATCTAGCGAGATATTTGCATTATTTAAAAAGAGCTACTTCGGTGTCCCAAGAAGTGAGAAGAAGCAGAAAACAGTCTAGATGACAACAGCGTTCAAGCGTCGTGCGAAACTGCCAGTTACCAGCTGGGATCCTCATACCAGGAAATGAAACATGAAATATGTTCTTTTTATATGCTGTAGATGTCTACTACAGAAAAAAAAAAGGCACCAAATTAAACTTTTGCACATTTCCGCTGTAAGTCATTATTCTGCGTGTGTGTGTGTGTGTGTGTGTGTGTGTGTGTGTGTGAGAGAGAGAGACCCACAAAGAATAAAACATTCTGCTATATATACCACAATACATACTTCGGTCATTTAGGGCCATACATGTAATTCAGAAATATTCACATAAATCATGCAGACTGTGATCATGTAAACATATTTCTCTTCAATATGGAGACTCGTGCTGATCGGCACTAAAGGTAAAATTGTTAAAATATAAATGCTGATGTGTATCTCGGGCGGTGCGGTGGTGCAGCGGGTTGGACCTTCTCTTGCTTTTCAGTGGGTCTGGGGTTCAAGTCCTGCTTGGGTTGCCTTGCAATGGACTGGCATCCTGTCCTGGGTGTGCCCCCTCCAGCCCCACGCCCTGCGTTGCCGGGCTAGGCTCCCCGCGACCCTGTATGGGACAAGTGGCTCAGACGATGCGTGTGATGTGTATCTTTACACAAGACAGCTATATGATATTATTAGAAGAGGTTTACGACTTATGGGTTTATGGTTTCTGAGTCATCGGAAAATGTGGGGATACCCACAACAAGAATAGCGACAAATAACAAGAATACTTTTTGTGCATATGAAATGATGACCTTTTTTTGCAACTGTCCCCTAGTCCAGAGTCCTCCCCCCACCTACATTCGACAATCACAGGATAAATATAAACACTTGTTATTAGAAAAAATGGTGATTTTTAAAACTGCTTTTGTGGGTCAGTCCCTTGCATGTATGAGAGGCAGAGGGGGTACGGTGTGTCCCGAATTTCGAACCCTTTTGCATGAGAAAACCATTCTTTTTAAAAGTGGGGGCCACTGTCCATGTGTGTAAGAGGAACCTAACTGTAGCGTCCGGACGGGAGTCCGACACGGACGCGCGTTGCTCTTACGTCCAAACACAGACGAAATATATAATGACTTCACGTGCAGTGTGAGGTTAGACGTGTACGGTGAGTATTGTAAGACACTCGGTGGAAGTGAAACAAGAAACACGAGACCAGGAAACACACACGGTGTTGGAACTACGGTGAACAGTGAAACGCTAATCTGTGAGTCTGACCGCAACCCTGAGACGTGACGAAATACCGGACAGGAACGATGGACCAGGACTGAAGAACAAGAGGCAGGAACTGACGGGACGGGCACTCGGGACTGGAACATGCACACCTAGAAAACAAACTGAGGGAACAAGAGACTACCAATCGCCAACGAAGCACAAGAGAACTGCTGATTAAGAATCCGCGACTAGTTCTGCTCCGCTGGCTCCTTTTATACCTCCATGTCCTATGAGACTGTGAGGTGATAGGTGAGCGTTAGCTAGCGGCACTGAGTGGCGCCGCCTCTGACCAGGAGGGGCAGTGACCCCGTGGGATGTGACAGTACCCCCCCCTCCAGGGGCGGCTCCAGCCGCAGAACGCCGGCGGGTAGGCGGTCGCCCCCGCCGTCGCGGAGCAGGCCGATCTGGATGACACTCATGGAAGTCCTCAATAAGAGCTGGGTCCAAGATGTCCCGTGCTGGTACCCAAGACTGCTCCTCCGGCCCATAGCCCTCCCAGTCGACCAGATAGTACAGCGTACCCCGTCTCCGTTTGGAGTCCAGGAGGGCCCTGACGGAGTAGGCAGGAGAACCATCCACATCCAACGGTGGAGGTGGAGCAACTGCTGGGCTCTGCAGGGCGGAAACACAATGGGGCTTGAGGCGCGAAACATGAAACGTGGGACAGATACGATAATGCGAGGGCAACTGAAGACGGTAAGAAACCGGGTTGATCCTCTTCAGGATCTTGAAGGGGCCGATGAAACGGGGGGCAAGCTTCCTCGAGGGCAAATGCAGTTTGAGATCCTGGGTGGACAACCATACTCTCTGCCCTGGCTGGTACAATACAGTCCTACGCCTTTTGTCGGCCTTCTCCTTTTGGTGGGATACCACCTCCTGGAGACGGACATGTGCGGATTCCCACACCGACTCACTCCTCTTGTACCAGTCGTCCACAGCTGGCAACCCACTGGTCTCCATCGTCCACGGGAACAGCGGAGGCTGGTAACCGAGCACACACTGGAAAGGAGTTAAGTTTGTGGACGAATGGACCAGGGAGTTCTGGGCGTACTCTGCCCAGGGGAGGTATCTGCTCCAATCCGCTTGATTCTGAGCACAGTAACTCCGCAGGTAACGTCCAACCTCCTGGTTGAGGCGTTCCACTTGCCCATTAGACTGTGGATGATAACCAGAGGAGAGGCTGACTGAGACTCCTAAGCGGGCAAAGAAGGCCTTCCAGACTCTTGAGGTGAACTGGGGTCCCCTGTCCGAGACGACATCCTCTGGCAGGCCATACAGCCGGAAGACATGTTGGAACAGCAGTTCCGCGGTCTCCAGGGCTGTAGGTAGACCTTTCAGAGGAATCAGTCGACAGGCCTTGGAAAAGCGATCTATGACGACCAATATGGTGGTGTTTCCATCAGAACACGGAAGATCAGTAAGGAAGTCCACCGCTATATGGGACCATGGACGGTTGGGAATCGGGAGTGGCTCTAAAAGCCCTGCTGGCAGCTGCCGTGGGACCTTGGCCTGGGCACATGTGGTGCAGGCAAGGACGAAGTCTCGTACGTCCTGTTTCATGGATGGCCACCAGAAGCGTTCAGCGAGAAGCTTCAAGGTTCGGTTGACCCCTGGGTGTCCTGTACTTGGACCATCATGGGCCCAGTGTAGGAGCTCGGACCGAACAGTGGACGGGATGTATTCTTTGTCTTGGGGCTGCTCGTTGGGACCGGGTTCTTGACGTTGGGCTGCTTGGATATCGTCCAATAAAGCCCAACGGATAGGAGCCACAAACTGCGTCGGGGACAAGATGGTGTCTGGTGGGGAGAGCTGAGGCGATACCTCGAACAAACGGGACAGGGCATCGGCCTTGCCGTTCTTGGAGCCAGGACGATAGGTCACCGTGAAACGGAACCTGGTGAAGAACATGGCCCACCGCGCCTGTCTGGAATTGAGCCTCTTTGCCTTCTGCAGATACTCCAGGTTCCGGTGATCAGTTAACACTAAGAATGGGTGCGTAGCCCCCTCTAACCAATGTCTCCACTCTTCTAAGGCCATCTTTATGGCTAAGAGCTCCCTGTTTCCTACATCATAATTCTGTTCAGTAGGCGACATCTTGTGTGAGAAATACGCACATGGATAGAGCTTCAGGGGACTTCCCTGGCGCTGTGAGAGCACTGCCCCTACCCCGGCCTCAGAAGCATCAACCTCCACAATAAAGGGCAGTTTGGGATCAGGGTGCTTCAGGATTGGGGCAGAAGTAAAACGCTTCTTTAGGTCTTCAAAGGCCTGACTCGCCTCAGGAGTCCAGGTCAGGCGCCTAGGGGCTCCTTTTAACAGAGCAGTCAACGGGGCTGCAACGGAACTGAAGTTCCTTATGAAGCGCCTATAGAAATTCGCAAAACCTAGGAACCGTTGCAGGTCCTTTACTGTCTTTGGCTGGGGCCATGACAGAACTGCCGAGACCTTCTGTGGATCCATCGTGACCCCGTTGGGTGTTAGGATGTACCCCAGGAAATCCACAGAGTGCACATGGAACTGGCACTTCTCCCCTTTCACGTACAGCTTATGTGCTGCCAGCTTTTGCAACACCTCCCTGACATGTCCAATATGCTCCTCACGGGACCGAGAAAAGATCAGGATATCATCCAGATACACTAATACTGAGCGATTAATTAGTTCTCTGAGTACTTCATTAACAAAAGCCTGGAATACGGAAGGTGCATTCGCCAGGCCAAAAGGCATGACCAGGTACTCATAATGGCCGAGGGCGGTGCTAAAGGCGGTCTTCCACTCATCCCCTTCCCTAACGCGAATCAGGTTATATGCGCTCCTAAGGTCCAGTTTAGTAAAGATGGTAGCACCGGAAACCTGTTCGAGGGCCGACGTGATAAGAGGCAAGGGGTGCGGGTACTTCACAGTAATGGCATTTAGCCCCCGATAATCAATACAGGGGCGCAAACCCCCGTCCTTTTTCTCAACAAAGAAAAAGCCAGCGGAAGCTGGAGAGGTAGACGGCCGGATGAATCCGGCTTCTAGTGCCTCCGTTATATAAGCCTCCATTGCCTGATGTTCAGGTTGAGAAAGAGGGTATACCCGCCCCCTAGGGGGTGTAGTGCCCGAAAAAAGATCTATAGCACAATCCCAAGGTCTATGAGGAGGCAGTTCTGCAGCCTTGTGTTTGCTAAACACCGCCACTAGATCTGCATACTCCCTTGGAAGCTGCAGGGGAAGATCTGCATTAGGGCTCTCTATGGATGTGGAGTTACAAGACGTCTCCAGGTGTTTGGGACACTGCTGTCCCCAAGACAGCAGTTTCCCCTCACTCCAAGAGATAATAGGGTCATGGGTGCATAACCATGGATATCCCAAAATAATGGGGTTATCAGGGGACTTAATCAGATAGAACCATATCTGTTCCTTATGGAGTGGCCCTACCTGCATAGTAACGGGCTCTGTGCGCTGTTCTACACGCCCCGACCCGATTGGAGCGCCATCAATAGCTTTAATAGCCAGGGGTTTTGGGCATCGGGCACAGGGCAAGCCCCAGGACGCGGCCATATCATGATCCATGAAATTCCCTGCAGCGCCGCTGTCTACCATAGCTTCCGTCTGCTGCTGCTGGAAACCCCAGGATACTGTAACTGGTAATGTCAACAGGGAGGTATGGAGAGATACATCACTCACCAGTAAGTCGGTCCGTTGGGGTCCACGGGGTGGCCGCACTGGACAGGAAACCTGAACGTGATCCGCAGCTCCACAGTAAAAGCACAAGCGTTGCAGAAAACGGCGCCTCCTTTCCTCCTCTGTCAAACGCCCGTTACTGAGTCGTATTATTCCCTGTCTGACGCACTGTTCTTCGAGCCCTGCACAGCTGACAAGGTTGCGTGCTTGAGCCGGCTCACTGTCCACAGGGCTGTAGGGCACCTGCTGCCCTGGCGGCGTCGGGGTCCGGCTGGACCCGGAGTTGCTCCGGTAATCCGGCGAGAACTCCTGAGAGAGTGGTCTTGACAATCGGGGGCTGGATGTCTTCTCCACTGGAGACCTGGAACGCACCTGAAAACTCTTGGTGCTGGGGAAGAACTGTCTCTCTGTCTTTCTGTCTGGGCTAGGGGGTGACTCTGGAGAGTAGGGCCCTGGGAACAGAGAGGCTGGACTGGAGATTGAGTATTCTGTGTAATTCTGGTTCTCACCTCTACTACCTTGCAAAGCCTCCGGGAAGGGAACGGACAGCTGCTCAGTAGCGCTGATCCCATTGGTCTGCACAGGGCTCGTGGGCTCCGCGCGAGGACCCGAGGAAGCATAAAGACGATCAAAAAGACATGTCCGCCAATCATCATGCGTTTGCGAACTGGTCGGATCGGCGCCCCGCCCACCGTGACTGAGGAGTCGTGTCAACTGCTCCAACTGATCTGTGAGGCGGCTAGCGGCGTTTGCGCAAACCAGGAGCCGTTCTTGGTTCGCCTCTGTCAGATCCGCCAGCTCACGCCATTCCGCTGAAGTCATATTAGCAGGCGGATTCTTCTGTAGCGTCCGGACGGGAGTCCGACACGGACGCGCGTTGCTCTTACGTCCAAACACAGACGAAATATATAATGACTTCACGTGCAGTGTGAGGTTAGACGTGTACGGTGAGTATTGTAAGACACTCGGTGGAAGTGAAACAAGAAACACGAGACCAGGAAACACACACGGTGTTGGAACTACGGTGAACAGTGAAACGCTAATCTGTGAGTCTGACCGCAACCCTGAGACGTGACGAAATACCGGACAGGAACGATGGACCAGGACTGAAGAACAAGAGGCAGGAACTGACGGGACGGGCACTCGGGACTGGAACATGCACACCTAGAAAACAAACTGAGGGAACAAGAGACTACCAATCGCCAACGAAGCACAAGAGAACTGCTGATTAAGAATCCGCGACTAGTTCTGCTCCGCTGGCTCCTTTTATACCTCCATGTCCTACGAGACTGTGAGGTGATAGGTGAGCGTTAGCTAGCGGCACTGAGTTGCGCCGCCTCTGACCAGGAGGTGCAGTGACCCCGTGGGATGTGACACTAACAGTCCCACTGGACCAGTTCACTCTGGCTTTGCTCGGCATTGTATTTAAATGATGACTCCTCCTGTCCTCACATCTCTTTCTGAGCATCTTTTTTATCCATCGCTGTTACGAATCTGTCCCAGGAGTTGCACTGAGCCGTCAAAACTGTCCCTAAAAACCTTTAAATCATCCGTGTTTTTTTTTTTTTTCAAAGTCCAATAGGTTTTTATTGTAATTCCACTACTGTATATAGCTTGTATACCACGAAATGAAATGTTGTTTCTCCACCCGAAATGATGACTTCATGGTAGAACTGTTCCTTTCAAGCAGCGCTGTATATTTTGTATGAATATATTCTTTGCATGGTAAAAGGGCTTCAATGTGATATTTTGCTGCCAGAGTGATTCAGAATATACTGCATATCTGTATGTTGTATCTGTAAAATGTATTACATATTGTATCTGTAAGCTACACTCACTGGCCACTTTATTAGGTATACCTGTTCAAGTGCTCGTTAAAGCAAATATCTAATCGGCCAATCAGATGGCAGCATCTCAATGAATTTAGGCATGTAGATATGGTCAAGACCATCTGCTGAAGTTCAAACTGAGCATCAGAATGAGGAAGAAAGGTGATGTAAGTGACTTTGAACATGGCATGGTTGTTGGTACCAGGCGGACTGGCCTGAGTATTTCAGAAATGCTTATCTGCTGGGATTTTCACGCACAGCCATCTCTAGGGTTTACAAAGAATGGTCAGAAAAAGAGAAAATATCCAGTGAGTGGCAGTTCTGTGGGCCACAATGCCTTGCTGATGCCAGAGGTAAGAGGAGAATGGTCAGACTGGTTTGAGCTGATAGAAAGGCAACAGTAACTCAAATAACCACTCGTTACAACCAAGGTATGCAGAATAGTGTCTCTGAATGCACAACACATTGAACCTTGAAGCAGATGGGCTACAGCAGCAGAAGGCCACACCGGGTACCACTCCTGTCAACTAAGAATAGGAAACTAAGGCTACAATTTGCACGGGCTCACCAAAATTAGACAATAGAAGATTGGAAAAACGTTGCCTGGTCTGATGAGTCTCGATTTCGGCTGCGACATTCAGATGGTAGGGTCAGAATTTGGCATAAACAACAGGAAAGCATGAATCCATGCCGCCTTGCCTCAACGGTTCAGGCTGCTGGTGGTGGTGTAATGATGTGGGGGATATTTTCTTGTCACACTTTGGGCCCCTTTGTACCAGTTGAGCATCGTTTAAGCACCGCAGCCTACCTGAGTATTGTTGCTGACCATGTCCATCCCTTTATGACCGTAGTGTACCCATCTTAGGATGGCTACTTCCAGCCGAATAACGTGACATGTCACAAAGCTCAGATCATCTCAAACTGGTTTCTTGAACATGACAATGAGTTCACTATACTCAAATGGCCTCCACAGTCACCAGATCTCAATCCAATAGAGCACCTTTGGGATGTGGTGGAACGGGAGATTCGCATCATGGATGCGCAGCCAACAAATCTGCAGCAACTGC
This sequence comes from Scleropages formosus, assembly GCF_900964775.1. Lineage (NCBI taxonomy): Eukaryota > Metazoa > Chordata > Actinopteri > Osteoglossiformes > Osteoglossidae > Scleropages > Scleropages formosus. The sequence continues at coordinate 37,317,414 of NC_041811.1, read as the reverse complement.
GTGATGCTATCATGTCAATATGGACCAAAATCTCTGAGAAATGTTTCCAGCACCTTGTTGAATCTATGCCATGAAGAATTAAGGCAGTTCTGTAGGCAAAAAGGGGGTCCAACCGGGTACTAGCAAGGTGTACCTAATAAAGTGGCCGGTGAGTGTATATTGTATAGTTTCATGTTACAGAACTTCTGCTAAATATCTTTCATCTTGATTAACTGAAATATAAACCACTGACTGAAAGGGAGAGACAGCAGAGCAAAAAATGCAGCGGCAGCAATAATATTTCAAAAGAGATTAAATCCGTATGCAGCGCAGACGTGTGTAGAAGAGCCTTGGTACAGCGTGCAGTTTGAAGGAGGTGTCACAAGCGGAGCCGACTCCTGCAGGTCCATCGATACCTTGTCAGAGTGTTATCTGGGCAAGGCGATGAGACGTCCATGGAAACAAGCAGTACACAGATCCCTGTTGAACTCGGGAAAACCTCCGGAGTTTCGCGAAGACCACAGAACCACTCGCAACCGAGTGGCCAGTCCACACCTGAGGTGGATCCGAACCAAAACCCTCAACCTGCATCTCCTCATGGGGGCTCCACGCTGAAGACGCTGCCAATAGTGAGAGTTTCAGTGGTTGAGGAACTGACTTTACAGTCAATGGTTTTCAGGCTAAAACCTTGAGGAATATTTGCTCTGCAGGTGCGAGAAAACATCGCGCTCAGACAACAGCAAAAGTGCAGACGGTCTATATGAAATATATAAAATTTATAAAATAAATAGTGATGTATGGTCACTACGGATCTCACCATGACGTTTTACTCTTCGTTCCTGCACTAAGATGGCCTGTTTCACTGAACACAGTGTGTTCTGCTCATTTTTTTATGGTGAATGAAAGAATATGAATGTGATTCCTAGGCTAATAACTAGTTTGTTGGAGACGGAACTGCACAATGACTTTCCTTTGCCAGCCTGGAATGCCCAGTAAAAGGGACATTATGCTTATTTTTCCCAAACGGAACCATGTACTCCTGGTGGCTGCTGGGATACAGCATCTGTCAAAGTGATCTCGTGCTTCAGGACTGGTTTCCTTTGGTTCGGTCAGTTTGTCTGGCTGCTAGTTTTCTTCTCCAGTATTGAAATGTTTCCTAGTTATGAATCTGACTGAATGAGCAATTATGCTTTTTTCAAAGCCAAGTGAAATTGTCACTTACTCCTCTAGCTCAGCTGTATCATATTGTAACAACCCGCATTACTGGTATTTAGGTGGGAAGATGTTTTGTGTAAATAGTTGCATTGTTGTTAACTTGTAAATAAGTTCCCCCAGTGGTTACACAAGATAGAGGGAAAATGATGGGGTGACTGTGCTTACCAGTGTGTGGAAAGAGAGCCTGGGGGCGCTAAGCAGGCTGGGAAGGCTTGCTGTAGGCGCAGGTCCAAGAGGAAACGGGGTCCTCGGACCGAAAGCATTATTTCCCTGGTGCTGGTGTTCTAATAAACCATTCGTCGTGAACGCTGCCCATGCGTCCTCCTTGGCCCCATCCAAACTCCCGGTGCTGTGCTCCGCAATATATAATATGTACTGCATCTATATATTCAAGCGGGTTTGTGTAATGTGTAACTGACTGCCACTTCACCTGTTTTCAGCCTCTGTTAAGTATAAAAGTAACGCAGAAAAAAAAAAAAACTGTGATCTCAGACACATTTCTGCCAACTGTGACTTGAATAAACTTGTGGCTTCATTCCCTCTAATTTCTGCAACTTTTAAAACTGTATTTATGTTTAATTCATTCAGTCTTTGTGCTAATGTTAAAAAATATCTTTACTTACGGTGCTTCCCCTAACCTTTACAGTCTCTCATGAGACATTTAAAATTTCTCAGGATTTTGTAAAATTGTACATAAAGGTCAATCATTTTTACGGCTTGTTGTGTTTTAGCACCCTTAACAGTGACTAAAGTTATAACCCTGACGCCATGGGAAATTTTTAATGCGATAACGTCTGGCAGAATACTTTGTGTAATACAGCTGGACTGGGCGCCAAGAAAAGGACTATAGAGTACAAGGAGACCACACTGGAAACAATGAAACGCAAAAAAGCTCTTTTATACCTATATTCGGGGAAATACGAACAGATGGGAATGTGTTGCTCTTTGAAAGCCCGGGGAGAACTTGTCAGATGTTGAAGGCGGCATCAGTTAGAAAGTGAATCGTGTCACATCTGTCGCGGACATTCTGGAGTTTTGTGGCACAGTGGCTCTCAAACAGAGAGCGTGGGGCTGCCGACAGAGCCGCTGGTGAGGAATAGAGGCGATTTTCCACTGTCGGGACACCAAGAGGAGCACGCCCGGCGAGGAACGCCACATCGCCAGAGCTGGCTGCGGTTGGAAGAGTCCGCTAATGGGGCACAACGTGTGTCATCTGAAGCTCCAATCATCCGGCTCCGGAAACCACAGCAGCGGGCATCCCCCTAGAGCCTGAGGAACACACCCATGGTCTCAAGTCCTGCTGAACTTCATCATGATGTCTTTTTGGCTTTCATTTTTGCAAAACTGTCTCCAGTCAGAATACTCCTACAAACCTAAACTGACTGCGGTAGTAAAGAGACGTATCATTTTTGTACTCTTATTTTACCATGGCTATGTCTGGGAAAGTAATACTAAACAAAAAACTCTTCTTAGATCAAGGTAATGAAATTTTAGAATTCTGAGCTTCCCTCATTTAACAGACGTAATTCATTCCTGAAGATTTGCTCGTAGAGTGAACTTGTTTTTACCAATAACTTTAAGGGGTTTTTAGGGGTTCGAGCCACCTTTGCACTGGAAGGGATCAGGTTTGAATCCCACCTCCTGCTCCAGTACCCCTGAGCAAGGTATTGACCCCTGAATTGTTCCAGGAACCAAAACCATTAATCTTGACTGTAAGAATAGGTCTATCATTGTCAGGAGCCCAGTACTCTAAGTTGCTTTGAGGAGTGTTAGTTAAATAAATTAAACGTAATGCTTTAGACATATTTAATCCCTGTTTATTGTTTTTTGTAAATGTAATTGGCCATTTAAAAAAAAAAAAAAAATAAGACTCAAGGGCAGAGTTTATTTACGCAAACGTGAAACTAGAGGAAGGACTCGGAGACCCCGAGGAGATGCAAGGGAACCAAGACTTGAGCCTCTTTCTCTCCTTCCCCACAAAGCAGATACAAGGCTACTGTATGACAAGTTGGCCAGTTTGACATATTCACAATTGCTTTTGTTTGGCATTTTCCCTCTCATCATTTACCTTGCCGTTCTGTTTTAGCTTTTAGTGTTTTTCTATTGTCCTTGGGTAGTACAAGAGCGATGGGGGTCCCTCGCAGCTCCTGGTCTCAGTTCAAACATGGGTTCCTGCCTCACTAGAAATGCTCTTTAAGGATGTACTTTAAGTTATTTTTATCATGTATTACACACACACATTTTCAGAACCGCTTGTCCCATATGGGGTCACGGGGAACCGGAGCCTACCCGGTAACACAGGGCGTAAGGCCGGAGGGGGAAGGGGACACACCCAGGACGGGACGCCAGTCCATCGCAAGGCACCCCAAGCGGGACTCGAACCCCAGACCCACCAGAGAGCAGGACTGTGGTCCAACCCACTGCGCCACCGCACCCCTCGTTATCATGTATTATTTTATTATTATTTTTCATTTCACTGACCAAAACTGATTTTGCGAAATTACTCTCAATAATTTTATGACTTTTTCCACTCTGATTCTCCAAATGCAGTAGAATACTGTGCATTTATTTTACGTGGTGTATCAGTAAATACTGTAAGGTCCCCCCCCCCCATAAAGTATGGCCGGGTGCAACTTGGCTTAAACTCTGAACTGATTAATTGCTCCACAACTGACTGCTATGGGCTTTAGTGATAATGGTACATGTTATTCATAAAAAAGAAAAATCTGGAAAGTATGTTATGTGAAGCAATTTTTTTCTTTATTTTTTTTTCTCACGTAGACATACTATATGCTGTAGTACTTGTTACATGATAATATTTTTTTAAACTTCTTCATAATTCAGTTCAAGATATCTGAGGTTCAAGGCTATTTAGATGAAAACCTACAGCGTGTTTAGATTCAGTCACTGGTCAGCAGTGAAGGGTTCTGTGAACGTTATTAACCTTCCCAGTTAACATCTTTCAACCGTTTTGACAGTTATATCAAGCTACTCATTGCCCCCATGCCAAACATGTCGCATCCATAGAAGCACATTGTTCGTGAACTTCAGCTGCAAAAAATTACATTCCTGAGATTCAAAAACCATAACGTGAAAAGCACCGACACGTGGTCCCCAAAGGCTAATTTATGTACTTGGGAACACTGAAACTCTGTATGAGTGTTGGGTGCCAGGAAAACTGCGCTTTACTGATGTTTTTGAGAAGAAAGTGCAATCACACAAGAGTTGATAAGGAAAGTTTAAAAAAGGGTCGACAAAGTTGTGGTATTTTCACTTCCTCGGCAAGAGGGGAAAAAGCAGCGTGGCAGGCCGCTCCTCAAATGTCAGCAGCACCAACTGCTTCTTTACGACTTTTCAAAACAGGCTCTACAAACTACTGCAACCTCCTGCAATGGCTCTAATGACAAGTGTGCTGGAGGAACGAAGAAGTGGTATCAGTGTGAGCCGTTCGAAGGAGCACACCGCCACCGGACTATTTGGCGATGTGACGGGTGGTTATCGTGAGCCGCGACAGGTGCCCGACACCGAGGGTCTCCGTCTTGAGCCAGACGCTGGGACACGGCAGCACGTCCGCATGACACTTTCCAGATAGCCCTGCGTCACTAATGAGTCTCCACGTTGCTCTCCCACCTACACAGCCTCCCACTGTTTGTCCTGCCACCGTCCAATCTCCTCAGACGTGCTGTGCAGACCGGCTATCTGGACTCGAGACTTTCTTGGAGCGCCATTAAAATGCTCAACCCAGTCAGGTTCAGGTGTCAGCTGCTAGCCTGGGCATCACTTTTTGATGGCTGCTTTCAGTCACCGCAAGTCCGTGACTCAAAAACCATATATAGCCTCCGTTGCGTTCGAGAGTCTGGGCTTGTTTTTTCTTTTTTTTTTTCCCCTTAGGAATGTCTCGAAGCTCCGTTCACACTTTGTGCAGATTGTTCTCATAAACGTGTACGTTTCGGGCAGCAAAACCTTTTCAGGGGCTTCTTTATAAATAAGTGAATGTGTCATGTCATGAAATAAGCTTTTTTTTCTGTGAAAATTCTTGGGTTGTCATGTCATTCTCTTCAGACTTCAATGTAATATTTGGAACTTTATTTCGAGGGGCGTCAGCAGCAAGTACTTCAGCCTCTTGAATTCCTTTATTTCTCAATTAGCAAGTTGCTTTTTCGGCTGGGAGGGTAAATAAATAAAACTGAAAAAGAATTGTAATTTTCTGTTTCTAAGTCTTGCGAACAACCAATTAGCCTTTGGAAGTAAAAATAGGAACAGGAGTCACTTCAGTACCGTCTTCATTAAACCGTAAATAATGTATTTTGAGAAAAGGTGATAATTTGGTCTTTTAGATCCAGTAATAAAACTTCTGCATTAAAACAGTTTCTTAGTCGTAACGTTATAAATAAAAAACTGAATTATAACCATGCTTGTGTAATTCACATGCTTATCAGTTTATTTCTTATTATTTATTATTTATGTAATTTGCACGTTTAAGAAATCAGTTTCTAAAATAAAAACGTGACATTAAAAAAACTTTCATTTACTAATACTGACCTCTACAGTACTGTGGACTAATAACTAGAACCATGTCCACAAACTTCAGGAGTTTTCTTTTTGTCTCATTTTTTTCAACTTGCACTACCTGCTAAAAACAGCTGAAATATATCAAATAAGGGATATGAGCGTTTTCCAGAGAACTCAGTATATAAACTTTTGTAGCACTTCATTTCATGTAACTATTTTTGTATTTTTCATGGAAGTGGATATACATTTTCTTGCGTGCTTCAGATTTTTCTTACATGCTGTCTAGACAGAGAGGAAGATTTAGGTAAGGAAGTAACATGAATTTAAAGAGACGATTTTGTTTTGTAGGGAAGCATTTCATTTGTTCGGTAACTTTTACGTTTAATTTAAAGCTCATTATTATGGTCATTCAGAATATACTGCACACAATTTTCCATGAGCAGGAAAATATTTATGACAGTAAAACATCCAAGTTTTTGGCAGAGACCACACACCTCATAGATACTGAAAAGAGTTTGAAGGAAATAGAGAAAATGCCATTTTGCACGAATTACAACGTAACTCACTCCTCCCACGACACTCCAGCGTCTCACTCGTGGCCACTCAGGTGCGGAATTTATGTTTCAGTTGCAAAAAGTTTCCTCTTCACCGTTTGCAACCTGAAATTTACCCATCAAGGCTTGTCCTTTTGCTGAAAATTGCTAGAAATTCCCTATTGCTGTATAAATATATGTTTACATGAGTGTGGATTTCTTATTATGATCTTTTGATATCCATGTGCTGCACTAGGTGTAGCTGCACCTCATCTTGTCCCTAAACACGTGGAACAGTTTGGCTGTTCTGCCCCGGGGTCAAGCGGTGGAACTCGTCAGCAGAGGAAGGGAAACTTCTGCGTCCGAAGGTCTTCGTGGAACGACACGTCGCCGAATTAAGGTACACGCATCACCTTTACCACGGTAAAGAGCCGATGAGCGTGGGCAAGGTTTGCGTTCAAGTGAGTAGATTTTATTTGCAGACGTTCGGCTGCCAGGCCTTGAGCTTCGAAAGACGTCTTTTTCTCCTTGAGGGACGACGCTGCAGCGCTCGTGTGTAGCGGGGAGCGCAAAGGAAACGCAAAGAGCGCGTCGGTGTCGCCGGGACCCGGGTCATTCGATTACGCACAGGTTGCCCCCGATAAGATAGTCCTAATGGCTTCTTCGCGTCAGCATTGTTGTGTGGCCACACGCCATGTATGGCTGTCGCCCGTCACGCCTCCATCTGATAGCAGGACTCCTGTGAAATGATGGACCCCAGAACTGCATCTGTGCACCTTAATGCCTTCCCGCTTCCTCCCTGCCTCGCAGCGTCTTCGTCAACATAACCGCTGAGTTCTGCTGCTCCCCGCAACACGTTCAACACCTTTCCTTAGTTTCTCCTTCATTTTTCCGGGGCTTTAATGCCTCTGCTTTTGCATTTGTGAAATAACGTTAGTCGTAAGGATACATCCCAAAATGCATGAATTGCCTGCCGGAAAACACCCGTTTGACTCGTTCTTAACGATAAAGTCTGCAGAAGTGCTCAACCCCGGTTCGTTCACTCTCACACGTTTATCGTTCCGATATTATTACATTAATTCTTTTAGCTGATGCTTTTCTCCAAAGCGACTTACAACGTTAATCTTCCGACAATTATTTAACCATCTGTACAGCCGAGTAATGTCTTTTTTTTTTTTACCGGAGCAATTTAGGGTAAATATGTTGCTCAGGGGAACTACAGCCAGAAGGTAGATTTGAACCCGCAACCTCTGGGTCTAAAGGCAGCATTGCGAACGACTCTGGTACCGCTACCGGCTGCCCTTTTTAAGGTTTAAACAGAATAAAGCAAAATGGCCTATTTTATGAAGAAGCAGTAATTTTAAATTGAAATGTTGTCAGATACCACAGTTAGTAGTGGCCACTGCAACGACTGGTACTAATAATAATAAGAATCATTACGATGATGCAAAAGCATCTGTAAATGCTGTAATACGAAGTCCGGCGGCGCTCTTCTAAACGACGCTTCAGTGCCGCAAACGTCACAGGACGGATCTGCTGGACATGTGACAAAAAGCAACTTCCACACAGACCGCGTGAGTCACGAGCGTAAAACTGACGAGCTGCTGCTGCTGAGTGTCCCGTCTCGGGCAGCGAAACGCGAGCGCCGCTCAGGGCTCCTTGGATCAGGACCGACTGACGTGCGCCGTCCACGTCGTTCACGCAAACTTTATTAATAGGCTTCTTCAGCGTTTGGCTCGAAAAGTTTCCAGGATCCCTGAGTCACTCGTCACTGACATGAGGGAATAAAAACATTTCTACGTTGTTGTGTCTGCTCCATACATGTGGCTTTGGATCATACGAAATGATTCAGTCTCATGTTGGTGCCAAACAGCGCGATATTGTGTTTATTTATTTATTCATTTATTTACTTGTTTATTTAATAATAGTCCTGAAAACAGAAATAATCGCACAGAAGGAGTGCTTCCCGGGGCGGTGCGGTGGCATGGCGGGTTTGGGCATGTTCTGCTCCCTGGTGGGCTCAAGTCCTGCTCGGGGTGCCTTGCGATGGACCGGTGTCCCGTCCTCGTTGCGTCCTCGTTGCGTCCTCTCCCCCTCCACCCCTACGCCCTGCGTTGCCGGGTTAGGCTCTGGTTCACCGCGACGCCGCCTGGGACAAGCGGTTTCAGCCTGTGTGTGTATGTGTGTGGTGCTTCCTGTATAACCTGTGCGACAGACTAGGCTGTCCCAGTATGACCACTGATACACACACACTCAGATACAGTGTTGGGCCATATTGCTGCAACATTATTCAGTCTTTGGGGGGAAATTCACTCACTATTTCTGTGACCATGTCCATACACACTCCTTTATCACATCATTTTGGACATTGTTTCCACTGTTTTTCCCAAGTATTACTTACTGTTTCCTCACTGCCAGAGTGAAACAATGGGTGTAAACTGGTATTGCAGTGTCTTGTGGGAAATGGCCACCCTCCCCTTGGGAGTGTATCATGGTGGGGGTGTGTTGGAAATCATGGTGTTAAATGTATATGTCTGCTTCTGTGTTTGTATCTGACCAGGTACAAGGTTTTCTGTGCTAAGGTGTGACCATCATATGCAACTTTTCAATACGGAATAAGCTAAAAGGGGCGGAGCTTGTGCTGTAGAACGAGTACAACACAAAAGGGGGACGAGTTTAAGGCTTTGAGGCAAAAGGCGAGCAACTGTACAGCTCTTGTACGCCGCGTTTAGTTCTGTGTCTCATGTTATGGTGTGTGTTTGGACCTGTAAACGTTGCAAACACTCTTCACAAGGACATTGAACTCCTTCACTGGCACCGCACTTCTGTGTTCTCTACACACCAGCTGTGCTTTTTGTATGACAAGGAACGGAAATTATTATTTTTGAAGCCAGTCTTTTTTATTTAAAAAAATAATATCTAAGGGAAAAATGAAAAGTGGCTTTATTTAAGGAGATGACAATGTTGAAATAAACCAATTTCTTTAAAAAAAAAAACAAATCAAAAATATTAGGATGGATCTGTGATCCCCACCAACCAAAGACCTGGTGTGGACACGAACACTTTGCCCAAAAAACAGTGCTCCCCCGAAACCTCTCCATGACCATCAATCACTTTGACCCCCGTCCTGCTGTCCAGGCCTGGTGCCACAAAGAGTTGATGTGGAATTTGCATGTTCTACCTTGTGTCTGCATGGGTTTCCTCTGGGTGCTCTGGTTTCCTCCCATACTCCAAAGACATGCTGCTCATGTTCACCCACAGTGTGTGAGTGGCATGGAGCGTGTGCGTGTTCCCCTGATGTATGGATGAGTGACCCAGTGTAAGTAGTGTATCTAGCAGTGTAAGTCACCGCGGTGAATAAGGTGTGTGGGCTGATAACACTACATAGTATTCGTTGGGAGTCGCTTTGGAGAAAAGCGTCTGCTAAATAAATACGTGTAAACGTGAACTGCGGAGCAGGCTGTTGCCCCACAAAGGATGTGTCTCTGTTTTGCCTCTCCTGACCCCTGAGCCCTGGTGCCCTTCTCCCTTCACGAAGCAGCACACCCAATAAATCCCTGGTACACGAGAGCTTTGTGTTCACCACACACACTGCACTTTCCCAGGAGTTGAGAGAAAGGAGGAAATGAACGTGGCATTTATATAATTAGACAGATTACAGACTGGAGCATTTTAAACATGAAAGCTACTGTGTGTGCAGAATACGCTTTGTAATAGTATTGCTTTAGAAGTTTTACCACAGACCGTGCTTTTAATTTTGTCCCTTTATATGAGTAACACTGGGTGTGATTTCAGTTGCACTCACTCACTTTGCATGACTGCTTGTCCTGGCCATGGACACGGTGGTCCGGAGCCTGTGCCGGAATCACATTTTCACACAGCACGGGAAATTCACTTTCACATTCCCCTGAACTCTGTGTCTTTGGACTGTGGGAGGAAACCAGAGCACCTGGAGGAAGACCACACAGACGAGGGGGGACATGTAAACTCCACGCAGACTGAAATGAAGTCTAACCCATGTCCCAACAGCCCGTTACAGGCATCGGGTCTGTCTCATCTCATCTTCTGTCCCGCTTGTCCTAAAAGGGTCGCGGTGGCAGCAGGAAGAGCAGAGAGGCCCAGCCGCCCCCACGCATGGCAGTTCTTACTTAATCGTTAAAAAGCCTTTCAACGGTTGACTTTGATTTAACGAAAAAAGCACATTTAAATATACTAGTTTTTTTCATGTTGACTGACGAACAACCAACAAACGTATTTGAGAGGCGCAAACGCATTTCCAAGTTTTCTTGGACTCACTCGGACGCACTCGTGACAGCGAAAGCTTGGAAGCGCCGCAGGTAAGCTCGCACTTTCACTGTTTTACCTTTTCAAATTGTGATTCAGTGAAAATGTTTTAACTTTTTAAAATCTTTTTATTGAGCTTTCACACCCGTTTGCCAGGCAGCTGGAAAGTAGAGCTTGAAACGCGCAGTTCACAAGGTCACAAGGTGTTCATCCTCGAAATGTGGACGACTGACCTCTTATTGATCTCTTTTATTCTCTGCACTTTTTATGACTGCATCCCTCATGGAACTGCCTTGTACTGGTGTCCTGAAAACCGCACTGCAACTCTTCTGCTCTGCGCCTCAATTGTTCCTCCTAAAAAGCTGCACAAATAGCGCGAGCTCAAAGGCGATGACTTTGCGTTGGGGAAAAATGTGTGTCTGTATATATTTTTGTGAGCCGGTGCAGCACACTTTGGCTGTACGGGACCCCGCTGCCCGAGGGCTCGCCGTGCTTCATGGAACTCAATGACCCCTTGTTAAGAGAGCGCATCACCGCGGCGCACGCTGTGCGGTGCGAACGTGCGTTTTGCGAGCCTCCCTCCGAAAGCAAAACTTTTATTGACAAGAAGAGTGAAGACGAAGGCGGCGCGCTGAGGAAATCACGCTCAAGTTGAACTTCGGGATTGCTCTGCTGCGGTGGGCTCCGAGGCCGACGCTGTCCCAGTCCGTCCGGAGCGAAGCGCAACAACTCTATTTTCAAAAAGTGACCGGCACAGACAGTTACACACATGGAAGAGGGGAACTGAAAGCACCCCCCCCCCCCCCCCCCCCCCCCCCCGCGGCAGCGATGCAAGAGTGTCCGACTCAGTGGACAGAACCCCCCCCCCCGCCTGTTCATTGAGGCCTCGGCGGCACCAACATCTCCACAGCATTACTCATCTGTGTGCACTATTTTTACAAAGGATGGAAAAAAATGCAGTTCTTGCATCTGACTTGCTATAACATATATGCGAACCTGATGAAAATGATAAGAGGCATACAGCGTGGACCCTGCACATTTTATTGTTGTGATCAGCTCTCTCTGCCCCATGTTTCCTCCTCCCGTGTTCCGCACACACGAGATGGGGCTAAAGCGGGCGCTTTTCCGCACAAGGGAGACCAAGTGTGGCCATTAACACCCTTTCATAAGACTGCAGAGGCCCGAGAGTCAAGTGTTCGGTGTGTCAGTCGTGTAAAAACATCTGATTTATACTTGAGCCAAAAGGATTTTTTGTCCTACTCTTTCTTTTTGGTGATTAATGACTGTAGCGCGGCGTTAAACTAAATCATACGGAATGAAATTCTTATCAGTTTGATGCACATTGTTGTGCAAATAAAATAAAACAAAATCAGAGTAGTACTCATCGTCACCATAGTTGTCATCAAAATAGTCCGCTTGAATTTGCGCATCAGCACATCACAATCCTCTTTGTACTCTGCTCTGTATGCTTTGAAAAAGGTTCATAATATCACTGCTCTTCTGTCATAGCGCACAGATCGACACATTTGCAATACAAACGAAATGAAGCAAGAGTGTTTCATTATTGTTTTGAAAAGGGAAATGGCAATAAATGGTCGTATGCTGATTTTAAATAGTTTTCAATAACAGTGAATATTTTGCGCTGCATTTTCCGCTGTGATGGAACAACAGGCAAGTGACATGTCAGTAACGTTTATCTTATTCCATTTAGTTAGAGTTTACAGTCGAATGTGGTTTTGATTGTATTTTATAGTACTAATTTCATAGTATCAGTAAACTGTGCTCTCAGTAGGTGTTAAGGAGGTTCGCTGTATCAAAAATCTTAATAGAAAATGTTGCAGTTAAATCCCTATACAGTCGCCTCAGGAGCACTAGGGGGGTGGCGGTAATGTTGGCGGGGGGGCATTTCCTTCTGTTTACTGTGATTTTGAAAGACGGAACCATTTCTCGCACGGATGCGACTGGGTTGCTGTGATGATGTGCGGGACTTTTCCAGAAACTGATTGTGAAACTCACTGCCAGCTCACTGAGTGATGCCAGCTTAGCCTGGTGTTTCCTGCTTCACTTCCTCAAAACGAGCTTAAGAAAGATGCAAATGATGGCCTCATTGGAAAGCGCCCCGTGTCCAGCAGCACTTGCCCTGTACCTGCAGTACCTGCACTAACACGTAATCCACGTCTTGCTTTGGCGTCACAAAGGACCCAAGTGGCCCGGTTGCCTTTGTTCAAATGAATAAGTCTGAGGGTTCGTGGTCATGTTATGGTGCGGAGAAGGAGCCCGTGATAACCGTATGCATTTTATCGATGCTCTGGATTTCGAGAATCCCCAGGCATTTCAGAAATAAAACTTGACTGTGGTATTCATCAGTCTTTCTGTATTCTTCAAGACAACAGCGCCCAGAGCTGAAATGATATAAATTATATGCTCCACTAATTGTATACAGTCACTCTTCAACAAAATTGTCTTGCAGGAATGGAACTGAAGAGCTTTTGTCTCATTTCCCCTTGAAACTGCGTTCACGCTCGGCATTTCGTAATGATTGGGTTGCCAGGCAGAAAAGTCTCACATGAGGTTTCATGTACTTGCACAGAGCTTCTGAAGATGTTCAGATGAAGAAAAGTATCTGGAATACGGACTAATCGGCTGCTGTCGCTCCGACCCCAAGCACCTCCTGGGGGGTGAGTCCAGAACACCTGATCAAAGTTTACATTCAGTTTAAAGCAGGAAGGCACCGCTGGGAACTTAGTAGAGTCCGCTGAGTCCAAAGGGCTCGGATCTAAACCTCTTCGCTGCCCATTGCCCCTTTGGTCTTCCTCAGGATCAATACACCAAGATCTCTGCAGAGAACATGCTGGCCCTGGTAAAACAGTGAGGAAATTGCTAAATATATCCTTACAGTCACATTATATCTATATCAGTTGAGAGCTGACAGCTGCTGGAAGCCAGGCTGTTGAGCGCAAGCAAAGTACTTATTGACATCCTTGTCTCCGCCGTCCGGTTCATCCAACACAGAGCACTAAGCAGCCTGCTATAATGTCCATTTTCGATGCTGTTTTATTGATTTGTCATTACAGGTTGGTCTGAGAAGTGAACAAATGACTTGATGACTTGACTGCTGCTCTAGCCGCGTTGCCGTCCGTCCCCCTACCCCCAAGAGCTGCACCAAGGAATAAAGTGAATATATGGTAATTTAACTGTTAATTTGGATAATGGCGAGAGGCCACGCCCTTTCTTTTCAAAATACACTCGTTTTAGTAATAATGACAGCGTTCTTCGTTTACAACACATAGGCTACTTTTTTGTTCTGGGGGTTTTGTGGTTTTGCCACCCATAAAATGGGGAGGAACACACCAGTGATGAGGAGAAGAAAAACTACCCAGGTCTATAAATCGGTGCTTAACTTACCTTGAAAAGTGTCAGATAATTAAATAGAAAAACCATGATTCCCATTTGTTTTCTATGGCTGTATTATCCAGCTGCCTTGGGTTTAAAAAATAAAGGGGCCTGGAGAAAATTTGTGAATACACACACACAGAGTCCAAAACCGCTGGTCCCAAACAGGGTCGCGGTGAACCAGAGCCTAACCCGGCAACACAGGCCACAAGGCCGGAGGGGGAGGGGACACACCCGGGATGGGACGCCAGTCCATCACAAGGCACCCCAAGCAGGAGTCGAATCCCAGACCCACCGCAGAGCAGCACCCGGCCAAACCCGTGCACCACCGCACCCCCCCACATTTGTGACCAATTCAATTCGTTTTTATAGAGCTCTTCTCACACAGTGACACAGAGCGCTGAACATCTTTCCTCAAATACTTAATACCAGCAATGTGACACACTCTAGAGCTTATGGGTAATGCAATCTGCCACTGCAAGTATTACATCATTTTTTCTGTAAAGAACACAAAACAACCCTAGTAACTTAGTATTACCGAATTCTGTGTATACATATTGCAACTGTGAATAACGTTAACATGTGAATAACGTTATCTGTCAAGAACATCAATATCAGTACCTCAGATATTACCAATATTTGAAATTGCTGCACATATTTACAAGATTCATCATCATCATCATCATCCTCATCATCCTGTAACGCCACTGGCATGTAGGGTGGCAACAAAACACCTTCACTGCTGTCTGTCTTCGGCCAGCCTCTCTGCTGTGCCTCTGGTGTGGTTCAGGGCCCTCAACTCTGCGCTGAATGTGCGTCGCCATGCTGTTCTTGGTCTGCCTCGCTTGTGCCATCTCTCAGGTGTCCAGTGCACTGCTGTCTCGGTGACACTGTCAGCATCCCTTCTGAGAACAGGCCTGATCCACCGCCTCCTCCTCATTATTATTGTGGCCACGTCTTCTTGCTGACACCGGCGAGGGAGCTCTTGGTTGGAAATTGTCCTCACCCAGAAGATACGGAGTATTTTACGCAGGCAAGCTGTATGGAAGGTGAACAGTTTGGAGAGGTCACATTCAGTTATGCACCAGCACTGCGATCCATAGAGTAAGGTGGACATGACGCAGCTCTGGTGCAGTCGTAACTTGGTGTGGTTGCTGTACTGAAATGACTTCCAGACATTGTTCATAATCTTGAAGTCTCCCCTGGCTTTTCCAAGCATGTGGAGCCAACCTGCTGAGCACAGACAAGTTCACAGAACGATGCAGGAGCAAAGGATGATGCGTACACCAGATTAGGAAAGGCCAGGGAGGAATTTATGATATTAAAACGACAGCTACGCTGCAGATTATACTAGAGCCACACATTTGTAAGTTATGAGCATCACAAATATCACATACAATGGAAAAGTACTGATAGAGCCTATATATTTCATTATTGACAGTAAACACAGTAAAATTGGGCACACACATATGTGCATTTGTTTCTCAGGCCAACTTGGGGCTACACCTCAACATGTCACAGATCAAGAATTTGTCATGGCCCGACTCTGTAACCAGACCTGGTAATAAGACAAGTAGATGTTTTGCTTTGACAGGGCTTCTTTCTGGTTCCTCGCTGCTCTGATGTGGTTTTTGGTCTCTGGTGGGATCATTCTTTTCTTTGGTGTTGTGTGTCACATGTACTGTAAGTGGGTCTTCTTTTGTTCTCAAGAGGTGATGGTGGTTACAATGGTAGGTCTGTCCTTCACTAGTGTAAATGAGGTAAAACCTTTTATCTCCCACAAGCTGGATGACTGGCAGGTTTCCACTGTTGCGTTTCCCATTGTAGCGGAGCTTCTGATTTGTTTGCCTTTGTTTTATTTTAGCACATTTCAATTCTGGACAGACGACTTGTGGCTGCTGCTGTTTACCTGTGGTAGTAAGGATTGAGTGTATTCTTCAGATCATGAGGAGTGTTAGTGACTTGAAGGGGTCAGTTGGAGCTTTTCTGTGCTTCAGTAAACTCAAATATGGATTCTTCCTCTGCGTTTGAGCTTTCTCAGGTATTGACTTCACTGTGTGTGCTGTTTTTCCAGCTAGTCCAATGCTTTGAGCATAGTGAGGGCATGTTGTGGTGTGCACAAACTTCTATGTTCTCAGAAAACTTGCAAATTTTTGGTAGCTGTACCATGATTTAATGTCTGATTTTACCCAGAACCACATGAGACTCTGTGTTCCCCATCCACGAGCTTCTGATGCTGACTGGGCCTTGTGTTTGAAATCATTGCCTTATTGAAAGTTGAAACTTATTCCAAATTTCATTGCTGTACTTTGCTGCATTTTACTCCATTCATTGTACTTTGTTGAATGATGCTTTGTCTTAGCTGACGAAAAGCAGCCCCACAGTATGACACTGCTACCACCATACTTCAGTTGCAGGAATGCTATTTCTTAAGGCAGTGTCGGTGTTAGGTTTCTACTACACAAGGATTTTAATTTATCTAAAAACTCTTTCGTGGTCTCATCTGACTATAAGAACTCTTTCAGAGTTGTAGCTGGGTCTCTCCCATGTACTAGCAAAGGCCAAGATGGTTCTTTTTCAGCAATGACTTCTTCAGTAGCAGTGTACCATACAGGCCGGTGTTATGCAAAGCTCTTGAAACGTTCACCGAGGTACCTTTACTCGATGCTCAGGGTACTGAACTCTAACTCCTTCACATTGATTTTTGGCCTCTCTTTCACAATAGTAATAAGCACTATTTATGAATAATTTTCTCATACTTCAGTGGATGGACTAATTTGACTGTAAGATTTTTGTTGATGACAAATTGTTGTGGACTGTGTTGTCATACTCTTAAGTTTGAGAAAAAGACACTATTTGAAAGGATTAGGTATGTATACGTATGGACTGAATGGATTAAGCCCACTTTGATTTTCCAGGAGTCTGAAGTATCTTAAGCCTGTTGCAGTTTTCTTGGAGTCTCTCACATGGGAAAAAAGGGCGCTGAGTGCTGAGTGCTCTTCTTACATAACCAGGGCAGTCACATGTTTGTCACTGCCTACACAATGAACAAACATTAGTTTAATCTAAATTAATTCCCTTCCACCACATCTTGCTGTTCCTTTGTGCCAGGCACCTTCATTTGTGTTATAAACCTGTAAATTGACTCTACTGTCTTAAAATATAGTATCGACAATAATGTTACCTTGCTTTATTGTTGTCGCTATATGCTATGTACATTAGTAAAGAAGTAAAAACTTAAAGCAGAATTTTTTGAAAACACAAAAAGAATTAAATGATAAATGATTAAAATGATGCTTTTTCACATTCTTGTCTATTATACTATCTGTTATAAATCCACAATTGATATAAACAGTTTTGTCCTTTTTCAAACCTTTTTCAATGTATTTTGGATACTACAGACTTAATGCAGAAATACAGGTGGCAAAGCAGATAGAAATTTCTGAAAAAATGTAAATCTGAAGAAAATGCAATTAAAAGTTAAAAAAAAATGTCAAAACTGCACATCTTTGAGAATATGTTTTAACGATAACACTATTCAACACTGCAAAAAAAATGTTTTAGTATTATTTAATTTGTGTTTGTAATTTGCATTGTTCAATAACATGGCAACAGAATGTTTAAGAAAAAATTAAAACAGAAAAAACTTATTGAAAGGCTGCAGGAACAAAATTTGGCAGAGTGCTACACTCAAGGTGAACATTTCTTTGTAAGGAAATACAGGCTTCGGATATGAAAACTGAAAATTTCAATGAGAAACCAAGTTTATCTTAATTTCCTCTCAAGCGTTTGTCACGGGATCTGCATTTTTACTTCAGTATCATGTCTAATAATAAGGTGAACCGCTAAAACACAAATGTGATGTATGTCATGACTAACCTTGCCACAGATGGGGAGTGAAGTTAGTTAATTAAATCATTACCCATTTCCTCTGATCCATAATTATTTTAACGGGATAAAAAAAAAAAAAAAAACCCTGAATACTACAGCTTTGAGGTTATCATGCCATCCAATTAGGCTGCCATAGGGAGATTATGTTACCTAGATACCAGTGTGGAGCGGGGTGGGCTGGGGGGGATGGGGGGGGGGGGTTCTCGTATCTCTTGCAGGCAGAGTTGTGCAACGCCGCGCACAATTACTTAAATAGGTCAGCCGGGGAATGCGAAGCGCTGCTCCGTCTACCTGCGAGGAGAGCTTTGAAAATGCTCCGGTGCCTCGCTGAGAAAAGCTGCCCTCGCTCCTCCACGTTGTTTCTTCCCCAGACGCTCCTCCACGTGAGCCACTAATTAAAATCCCAGAGACGCGCAGCACCTGAGAAGGAGAACGAGAAGATGTAGAGGCGCGTCGCTCTTACAGGCCAAATGGTGATGTGCGCCACTAGGCTGGAATGACTGGAGTGATTTTATGCCAAGATTTAAACTGATTCATCCCCATTTTGCAGTTTCTGTCTCTCTTGCTGTTAATAAAGATGGGTTACGCTGATTAAAATACAGTAAATCACTTGGTGATGTCGTGCGGTGTTTCGTCTTAATGTAAAGGCCCTGGAGTAAAGAGCCGCGGCCGAAAGGCGGTCCGGACGCGGTCGGCAACGGCAACAGAAATCACGTCTAAATGACTTACCAAACATAGACACATGTTTGAAAGATTTAAAGAAATACATTTCCACAGGCAGTAAACACATGGCGAAAAGAAGTGCGGCACTTAACAAGGAACGCACAGTATGTCTTACAAAAAAAGAAATAAACAAAATGTCACAAACTACAGCGATTTGCAGAAAAATAAGCGAAAATACAGGTCGCCTAGGCGAAAATAAACAAGAACAACACAAGAAGTGCACTTCCCGGCGAGTGTCACGCTATGTAATTAAGAGGTTTTCTTGAACAGCTGGGAAAAAGAATTGAATTTGAAAGTTAAAAGTTTTTCCATATGTTGCTTTGAATTGAACAAAGTGGAAAGGTATGTTTATCAAAGCAATACATTTCGTTCGCCGTCTTGTACGATTGTTAAGCTCAGCTCGTATCCCGCAGTTCACGCCTTTCCACCTTAGCATTTAGTGGCGTCTCAGACGGATTATTGTACTTCCGCAGGTACATCGAACGCGCTACACGAACCCAGTCTCTCTGCTTATTCTCATCGAAAAGTACATGTGAAATTAGTACAGGAACCTGCACGAGAGCACAGCACTACCTAAACATAGCAGCAACTACACACATGAGTACACAGATTTATTTTGTTCCTCAACATTAATTTTGAAACTGGAAATGTCCCTCACTCTGCATGTGAGCAACAACACAACCAGACACTGGGAATCAAAGTATCTCTGTACTTCCGCCGTTCCGTCTGGCCCGCTGTCATTTGTCAGCGACTCGTAATTTAAACAATATTTCATCCACCAAATGCAACAGTATATATGTTATAATTAAAATGTGTGTGAAGACGTGGCTATAGCTTCTTATTCTTGTTCTTATTCTTATATCATCATCATCGTCGTCGTCGTCATCATTTCAGCATTCTATACTTTAGT
Organism: Scleropages formosus; assembly: GCF_900964775.1. NCBI lineage: Eukaryota > Metazoa > Chordata > Actinopteri > Osteoglossiformes > Osteoglossidae > Scleropages > Scleropages formosus. Next base: position 37,297,974 of record NC_041811.1, on the reverse strand, counting down.
AGCACTCTACAGCACATAGGAAATACTTAATGAAACCAGATATTAAATAGCGATATTAATCAGTTTTCATGCTACAAGTGTTTGTGACCAAGGCGCCACCTGACTATTACACGTTATATTCTCAACAATGTGAAAAGTGGCCAACGGGGCAACTTAACTATTCTTTAGAAAGCAGCCGTTATAACACTCGATCGCTCAAAAAATTATTGCAAAACTCATTTAAATGCCTAAATTTGAGGTCAAACTGCAATATATATATAATTATGGTAAATAACCTTTATGAGGTAATTTTTTTCTGTATTTTCAAAACAGTTTTATTGCACTTTACAGATGTTGAAATTTTAGTGTATAATGGAGTTCAAACTGCCTATTTTGTTGTACGTTACCGGTCGGAAACGACTGGGGAAATGTACATCGGTGCCTTCTGTTGAACCAAGGATTGAAACCACCAGCATCAGGCAGGACAGTTATATGAGCCAGAAGAGTGTGTGGCGCGCAGAGGACACAGAACACATGTGAGTATCTCACACACGCACGCACACACACACACACGCACACACACACACACACACAGAGATACACTCACTAACATTCTCCACATCTGCATACCTCCCTAAGAGATACTTTTAGTTAGAAAAAAGAAACACCTGGTTGCCATGACTCCCCAATTTACAGCCCTGTTAGAGACAAAGAGAGACGAGGAGTCGGATTCCGCGCCTGCCGTTCTCATCGATCTTCCTCTCCACACCCTGAGCCAGCTGAAATTGCGCAATAAAACCCGACGGAAATCGCCGTTCCTGTCTCCGTGAGCCTTCGCCAGAAGAAGGAGGTGAACCTGCGCTGTGCCGCACACCTGATACCTGACAGCGTCGTGTTCCTTCTTCGTCGTCTTGTTCAAGTGCGGCGACCGAACTCACGGTGCCGGAAACATACCGGCACTTGTGACATTTACTCCAGTGTTTCCCCATATGTCTCAGCTCTTATATACTGGTCACCGGAACATAACTCAGGTACCTGTGGTGAGTAGAGCGGCGCATGTTTTCACCACTGTTTCTGACAATAACTTTAAGCCATAACAGCCCACAGTGTCCAGTGTCCAGTGTCCGGTGTTCTGTGTCCAGTGTCCTACCCACAGTTGAGCAGAGACACACGCAAGTGAACATTTTTGATTTGAATAAAGCGCAAGATGTTAAAGACACTGTAAATGTTTTTTGTTTCACAAAACAGTTAAAATAGTGTATAAAGACGACATGGTTCATATACTATATACTATATATCAACAGAGACATTTATTGTCTTTTTACACATGTGTACAGCGCGCTGTTCCGAGTCTCTCAGCTATTCGCCGTGTAGATGCCCTTTGACCTTTGGATTAAGGGAAAGAGTGCCCCCTGCTGAGAAAAACGGTCCACCCCTCGTAACACACACGCTCACTCCTACACACACACTTCCATGGAAATTTCATCGTTATCTCTCTTAAATTGTTCTCAGAATCGAAGCACCTGTTATTTTCTTTCTGGTTTCACTAGTGAAAACGTACAGTTGCACTGAAAACCAGCGAAAATCCTTGGCCCTGGTTTGGCGTTGGAAAACGATTTCAACGTCCATCACATCCCTCGTTCGTCGTTCTGAAAGGAGACGTGAAAAGGAGAGAAGAGAAAAGCTGTGACGACGAGCAAGAGCGACGAGGGCAATGAAAACAGTGCAAGTTCTCGCTTCCCCCCTTTTTCCGGCACACCCTGCCTCGAAAGCGTTTTGCCCCAGAGACCTGCCCTCTCCTCCACGTGGGAGGGTTTTTACGAAGGTGCCGAGGAGACTGTCGTTTTTCTGAAGCCGACACTTTTTTTTGGGAAACATTTAGGGCGCGTGGTGGACGGAGACGGCGCGTCAACGTGAGGCGCGACCCCGGCCGAACCGGCCCGGGCTCCGTCGGCTCCTGATGCCGCTCGGCAAAAGTTCAGGAGCGGCGAAGCTGCCGTAGCGCACTCTCCCCTGTCATCCCACGGCCCCCCACCCCGTACCCCCTTCCCCCTTCCCCCCCTCTCCATCTGTTCACCACAGGCTCTCTTAGCTGGACCTCAATGGGTGGTGTCAGAATTGTCTTTTAGTCATGAATCTGGCAGTTTGGTGCTCCAGGCTCCTCTCTAGATGGTTAAGGCTCCAGTGAACACTGCCTGAGAAAGGATTCAGGAGCCCCCGTGCGCCAAGAGCACACCGACGGCTGTCCTCTGGTACAAGCCTGACGTTCACGGAGGACAGTTTACACCTTCGTTTCCCTTAATAACTGCTTTTCACACGTCCACCAGACGCAACCAGTGTCCTGACAGAGGAGACACTGTTAAGAGTAAACAAACAAAGAAAGACAGATATTGTTTCCATTTACACAAAACTCTAAAATTCTTATGTGTGCTAATTATTTTTCTCATGAAGTTCGTATTGCTCCCAAGAGCCAAATGCTGAAAAGCTGTCATGTTTAAAATGTTTCACATAACAAGAAGGAAAAAAGGAAGAGTCGCCACTAAATTATATCAATTATCTGCAGCCAGTGGAAACCCAAATGTGACCTCCTCCTACTAACTGCCAGCGTGTGACTTTCAGCCGTATCTGAATATTAAAACCATGGAAAATTTCAAGTCTGTGTTTTGCAGTGGGAATTGGTGGGATCTGCACTAAATGTCTTCCCATATGTCTCCACAAAAGGGAAATGAAGAACAACAATGACGACGACAGCAGCGACAACAACAACAACAATAATAATAATTATTATTATTATTATTATAAGTTCAATTCTTGGGACATTTGTGAAAAAAGCACAGCTGATAGGATGGAGCTGCTCCCTTTGGGCCCAAAGGTTGCAGGTTCAAATTTCCCCTCCAGCTGTAGTACCTGTGTGCAAGGTACTTACCCTAAATTACTCCAGTAAAATTACCAATCTGTAAAAATGGGTAAATTACCGCAGGCAGATTAACAGCGTAAGTTTCTTTGCGGAAAAGTGTCAGCAAAACGAATAAATGTAAATGTAAAAAATGTCATTTGCACTACTTGCTGAAGTGCCGAAACGCACAGAAAATAAAGCACGGAGGTAACAAAGCAGCTGGGTTTGAACTCCGGTACCCTTGGAAGAACCACTCTTAGTAACCCTTAGACAGCTGACGGTTACACAAATAAATAAGAAAATACTCTATGTGCCATATTGTTCAACTGTACAGAAAACCATAAATAATAAGAGGGAAATTATTACGTATGAAGGCTACGAAGGAAGATTTTGGAAAAGTGCTGGTATCCGTGCACGTTGCGGCACACAGAGACATCTCAGCAGCTCTGAGATCCCACTGCTAGAAAAAAGGCTATAAAGAGAAGCAGGAACCAGTAAACAGAGAGACGCAAATGAGCCCATTGTGCGTATTTATAGTGGAAACTGGCAGCACTTGAAGGCGCTTTCAGTTCTTAATTGAATGTTGCTATTGTAGGAGCATCAATCACAACATTTAAGCCCTTTTCCTCTCTCAGATTTAAAACTGTCTTCTTTAATCCTTGGAATATAAAGGCAAGCCGTTTATCATGTTTTAATTGAAAAACATGAAATTATAAATGTAATAGAGAAACTGTTACTTTCAGTGTAGAGAGTTATTTGACATATTTAACTGGAGCTGGCAGTGATTCACGAAGCCCATATCATACACAGAAATTAGTCACTTCGAAAAGTGACACCCAAATTAGCTTTTTTTCCCACTAAATGTTTGTTATGACAAACTAATTTATACAGAGGGTCATTGAAAGAATATCTTGTTTTTAAAATATTTTTATTGTTTCTAAATTAAATTTCATTTTCACTTCTTACGGACGGGACTCTGTACGATGCCTGAGCCTGTCTGAGTACAGGCATCACCTTCCTTTATAGTGCTTTCGAAAAAGTATCCACTCGTATTTTCTTTTTTTGACGAAATTCAACCACAATCAGTCGATTAACACTGGTCAACAGGAAAACACTCTTCCATCTCAAAGGGAAAACACATTTTACAGACCTGCATCTTACTCTTCTCACTGCAGCCATCATGCGTCTCAAGTTTTCCTTCTCTGGGAAGCGATACATATTCGAGCCGTTCCTGATTTCCCGTATTACAGAAAATGTTGAACCTTCTTAGGCCTTCAGCTCAGATGGAATACTAGAGTGACCAAATAAGCTTACTTTATTTCATTAATGAAGATATACTTATAGCTCTATAAAAACATTGGTAACGTGTTACCCTAGTTCTGTAGTTTTTTTGTTTCTTTGTCTGATGTATTTCTTTCTTCGCCCTGACCCTGTGTTGAAGCGTTCTGTGTCACTGCGTGAGAAGAGCACTCTGAAAAATAAATTGAGTTGAATGCACAAATTTATGTCACACTGTGTGAAAAAGGAGCTGCCCCATAATTTTATTTGCCACCTTTCGCTGCGATGACTGCAACCAGAGCCGGCCCACCCAGTGAGTGACATCAGCGGCTACCGGGGGACCCTTATAAAAATTAGATGCCTTGCTACTTTAAAGGAGTTCTCTTGCCGTTTTTGCAAATTTCACAATACCAGTCACGTCACAAAAACGAACCTACCTTTCAGAAGAGAAGGTGAATTACAAAAAAGAAAGACAGCTACAAACTAGGTGTTTTTTTTTTTCTTGGTTCGCAATATAGCCTCATTTCATTCGTAGCTGTAGAACGAAGCGGTAGCTTTATCACAGAAAACATCCTGTCTTAGTTTACGTTTCTTTTTATGCATTAATAACCTGTTATCATGCAAGCATAGCTACGGGTGCGTATGGTCTAAATGAAGACTCCGGGTTCCATAAGACCACGAAACACCAAGAAAACTCGACCCAGAAGGATCAGGCCTCGGTTGACCCTCATGCGCTACCACGCCGGAGAAATTCTGACAGGTTGGCCACTCCTGGGAAGATTGTCTACTGTTTCAAGTGTTTTCCAACAATATTGTTCCCGCTGTGGTTCACTGGAGTCTGGAGGATGTTACAAATGGCTTTGTAACCATTTAAAGGCTGACAGGTAACTTTTTCTTATTTTCTTACATTGTGACATATTGTGCTTGTTCCATCTTCATCTTGGCAAATTGATTCTGGCGGTGAAGGTGAAAAGAAGTGAGGTTAATATTGAGCAGCGCTTGCTGTAGTTGAGCGCATGTATGAACGGAATGTGACTGTGTTCTTTAAATAAATTTAATAATTAAAAAGAAAAAGTGCTGTTTGTTCACCCTGGTATCTTTTAACGTTAGATTAAAACATCCTCAGACTTAAAAAAAAGTTTCCAGAAGTCCATGGAAATACCCTGAAAAAGTATTAACTGGAGTAGGGTAGATGCTGCCAATAAACTTTTACAAAGGATGTTCCTGTTAATTAAAATGGTGCTTCTATTATTGATGCAGAAGGAAGTGAGGAAACCATTTAAGTGCCTTTTAACTTTTGAAATATTCATTTAGTCACATTTACCGAAGCATTTTTTTCCCTTTATTTAAGCATATTTAGATCATCCGTGATGGCGCGGCGGTTTCGGCTGGTGCCCACTTCGTGGCGGGTCTGGGGTTTGAGCCCAGCTTGCGGTTCCTTGCAATGGACTGGCATCCCGCCCTGGGTGTGTCCCCTCTCCCTTTGGCCTTGTGTCCCATTTTGCCGGGTTGGGCTCCGGCTCGCCGCGTCCCCACCTGGGACAAGCGGTTGTTGACAATGGTTGGTTGGTTGGTAGATCGTCTTTCCCAATTTTCTTGACATGCCAGGTGATGCATTTAAGTGGAAAGCTCATATCATTTCACATATATAAGCCCGATAATACATTCTTTCGCATTATTAACAACACAAGTGAAGCTGAAAGCAAAAGTCTGCTTAAAAAAAAAAAAAAGTACCTTAAACTTTCTTTCATATCAGTTTTCATAATTGTTTGATTATTGTTGCAATGCAGTTTGGAATGATTAATTTGAATAAAATGAAAACCCCCACACTGATAAAATATTTAGACAATGTGTGGGAGCATGTGTGAGAGTGCAGGCTAATATTACCAATAGTCAGTACCGCTGTAGGTAGATAAGGCTTTTGGGAATGAAACAGGTTGGTAAATAAAAGCTCCAGCAGATGTCAAGAATTTAATCATGTATTATACATTATTTGTAGAACTACAGCTTCTTGTGGTGAACAATGGGGGAAAAGTACAAAGCTTGTGACACATCTTTGTGCGCAGTATTTGCCTTTATGTGTCCCAGCGTGACAAGTCTCAAAATATCATGTCCCATTATTGTGTGGTTCAGTGTAAGATGCTCTAAAATGAAATGTTTATTACGCATATACTATAATTGCTATCATTTTACTCAGATTGTACCTTTAAAACTCTGTGTCTGTAGTTTACAGTAGTATGAGCGAAGTGGCAAAGTTAAACGTAAAACATTAAAATCCACAGCAGGAAGTTTCCAGATGGCTAAGGCAATTGATGGAATGGAACCAGCGCATGGGAACCAATAAAATACCTCAGACATAAAAATGCACAGCCATTAAGCTTAATAGGCGATGTTTTTTCAGCAGCTTCGCTATGAACTCCCAGAGGAAGTTTTGACTTCCCCATCTAAAATTTAATTTGGGTGGCACGGCGAGTAGCGCTGCTGTCTCACAGCGCCTGGGTGGTGCGAGAGGACGTGGGTTCGATCCCCAGTCAATCTGTGTGGAGTTTGCATGTTCTCCCCGTGTCTGTGTGGGTTTCCTCCGGGTGCTCTGGTTTCCTCCCACAGTCCAAAGTTATGCTGTTCAGGTAGATGGTGACTCTAAGTCATCCACAGTGTGTGAGTAACACCGGGAGTGTGTTCCGCTGATGTATGGATGAGAAGGTGTGTTCTGATAGCACTACACAGCGCTCTCTGGATATCGCTTTCGGAGAAAAGAATCTACTAAATGTAACGTATACTGAATTTCTCTCAACGTGAAGTTACTGGAAGGTGGAATGAGTGGCAATTCCTGAAATGTTCTTTTCTTTCACTCGCACAGTGATGCTTCTGTTTCAGTTCTGACTGGATACAGAAAACAAACCGTCAGGTGAAAATCCATCTTATAACACTGTTTTGGTTTTTATCTAAATGATGACACCGATACTGGACTCCTATTCATAGACACTGTGAGAATACAAAATACAAGATGCGAAGCAGATAGGTGGTGTAATGGCTATGCACACACACTTATGGGACCCCTGAATAAAGTACCTAACTACAGTTTTTTCAGTGATTTCTAAACAGACTGACAAAAAAATTATACAATTTTCAGTTACATTTCTAGCATCGATACTGAGATTCACACCCGAGAATAACTTTTCCTCGTGATCTTTGTTCCCGTACCTACCATTCCCATGTCCTGTTCCTGTGAATCCTCTGACAAGTCTTGTTTTCGAGTTCGATCCTCGCCCAGACGTCCCTCGTCAAAAGGTCCCTATGTCCCTGCACCAGCCCGTGTCCCTTGTCCGTCCAGTTCTCTAGCCTTATTATTGTTAAAAACCACACGCCCTTCTTTTCTCATTGTTCACCGTTTCCCCACCATCTCGTCCTCTTCTGCACCAACAGCGCTGCTACTTCGAAATAAACTCTGCACATGAGTTCACTACAGCTCCCATCTGTGTTTCTATGTGACAGTGGAAAGCGATGGCTGGAATTCAAGGTATCCAGTATAGCCAGCAGTGAGCTAAATGTTGTCAAATTGTGCCGTTTAAGTGACATTTGATTGCAAATGCTGAGATTGTACACAGTTGGGTTTGGGTTTCAAGTGAACAATTAGCAAGGCAGCTACAAAAGGAGAACCGCAAGTGGACTTGGACTCTGTTGTCCAGGCTCTGGACAGGTTCCTTAGGAGCCGTGGAAAAAGAAGTGCACAATGAGAAGAAAATCTTGCTTCAACAGAAGAACTAAAATGGTCTAAATAATGAATTATATTTACTTTAATGGAACTCAGAATATTTCATGTTTCCAGTGTAGGTTCTGTTCTATTACTGGCAATTTAAGATTTTCATGCAGTTCAAGCACAATTTTCCTTTAATTTCTAAATTCCTTTTAGGAGATGGAGGACAAAAAGGCAGACCTCCGCACTAAAGCCTATGTTGCTTAAGAAGGACTGATCGTGAAGCCTTTGTTCCTCGGCATAGAACTGTCATTTGGTTTCTGCCTTTGCACAACAAACTCACATTCCCTCTGCCCACACTAGCAAGGAATTGTGCCAATTAGCTGTGATTGCAGCTGAACAGGTGGGGGTTTGGAGTGGGGGAAGGATTTGTGGAAATAGGACAGGAGGCTCTGGTGTCCCCTGCAATTGAACCCAAGGTATAATTAAAACTCAACCAATCTTCACGTTTCAGGTTGTTCAAGTAAGTTTTTTTTTTTTTTTTTTTAAAAACTTTCTTTTGTCATTTCTTGGTTCCAACCTCACTGCCATGCTGAGGGAAAAGTGCAGTAGAGGGTCAGAAGAAAAAATCTAAAATCACATAATCCATTCACTTCATTCTTGTAAGTCAGAGTGGCACTGTTGTAGATGTCACCTGGAAGATGCGATATGAGATGTTTGACTTCTGAAATGTTTGTATATTTAAAAAATCAAACACTGCTTATAACGTTTGCCAAAAACTACAATGGAAGAAAACGTTCTCAACATATTTACTGAAGTGTAATTAACAGGGTAAATGTACCTCATTACTACCTACCTGTGCTCTTAACACGGAATCGCTGCTCACACATGTTTCAGATGACATTTTTAACAGTGTGTGATCAAAATTCATTCCCCGGCCTGAAACGACCTTATTATGTGTTCAACATGATTATTATACACCCAGTAAGCTTATAAAATACGCTTTTTAATGGGATTTTTTTTTTTTCAACGGTAGATTTTGGATCGATTTCTTCGGTCACATGAGTAGTTTCAAATCTTTACCAGCTCTTCAAAACTGTAACGGTGATCAGGTTTTTTACTTTTTGTCTCTGAGGACATAGAATCATCCAAACTCTATTTAAATAAATTGAACTTATTGATTATAGATCACGTAACCTGGCCAAAAATCAGTCTTCGTTTGTTCTTCTGCTGTGCTTTGGGGTTTTCCTGAAACATGACGTTGTAAACTCAATCTTCTGCTTCTGGACGGAGTGGGCAGCAGGTAGGGCAGCAGGCCGTGTTGTAGCCTCACATACAGTATTTGTTGCCGATTAGCATTTCTGTAAGAGGCTTTGCATTCTGCATGAGAATATTTAAGCAAGAAGTTGTTTCTGTAAAGAATCCAGCTGTAAAATATGTCATTTCAGAGAAAAACACTGGCTGAACAAACTTCCATAGCTACTTAACTTTGTATATTGTTTGCTCATGGGGCCCACGAAGAATAGTCATGCGCCGCTTACTGAACATTTCACTTAACGACTGACCACATATACATTGGTGATCCCATAAGATTATAATGGAGCTGAAAAATTCTTATCGACCAGCAACATTGTAGCGCAACGTGTTCCTCACATGTTTATGGTGGTGCTGCTGTAAACAAAACTACTGTGCTGTCAGTCATATAAAAGTACAGCACATACAATTATGTCTAGTACATAATACTTGATAGTGATAATAAACACCTATGTTACTGGTTTGTGTATTTACTATACTGTACTTTTTATCCTTATTTTACAGTGTACTCTTTCTACTTATTAAAAAAAGTTTACTGTAAAAGGGTATGCTGTGTTACGCCGACAGCAACGTCAAATCTCTTGTTTACCACGTCTCTTGACTGCATCGAGGCTATACCATCTAGGTGTGTATAAGTACACTCTATCTATGATCGAGGCTATACCGTCTAGGTGTGTAAGTAATAATTGTGAACTTAACATTGTAGGTCGCCTTGGAGAAAAGCGTCAGCCAAATGAATAAATGTAAATGTAAGTACACTCTACGATGTTCTCACAACGACGAAATCGCCTAACGAAGCATTTCTCAGAACGGATCCCTGTCGTTAAGCGATGCACGTCTGTAATCAAACACATAAAAGTAAAACACATCAGTGTACTCAGAATAAAATATAGAAGAACATGGATGACAGTAATAGGAGTTGAGGTTCATATTGAGACACAAAATCCTTTTGCCTCCACAGTCTTCTCAGCTCATGTGACATGTGACCTGTAGGCAACATTTTCAGGACCATGAGGTCAATGCAGTGATGGCGTTGGTCCTCACACCATCTTCTCCAGGAGCACAGAGCCCAGCAGCACTGACAAAACCCAGGCACATGGGGGGGCTGGGGGTGTCTCTTTGGGAAGGGGAGCCGGTGCCGTCAGTCAGCGTCCCGCTTCACGGTGCCTGCAGCAGAGACGCCTTTTGTCTCACACCGACTACTCTCATCACCACCGATTAGGGCTGATCACGAGTAATTGTTATAACGGTGGGGAGGTGGTGGCGGTGGGGGCTGCGTCAGACATACACGTCTGAGCATATCTGCCACATCTGGTGGAGCAGCCAGTGGGAAAAATGGCTCAGGTGGCTGGAGAAATGCCAAGCAGGAGCCCGAGGCCAAATGACATCTGCGAAAATCCCGTCATCCCTGATTTCCTTAAGGCCCTGAGGCAGTGGCACTGCTATTAGGATAGGAACACTGTAATGTATATGTTGTCACAGGAATAACATGGTGTATAAATTGAAGATGGCAGTATATAACGAGTTAGATCATAACAGGGTTTTTCATATGGCTTATTGCTCATGTCCATTTCTAAAATGGAAATATGTTGCTGGGAGCTCGACATTTTGAACTGGAAATATTATCTAGAGAGGAGGCACTGGGATTATTTCAGTTTTTTCTATAGTCTCATATTCAAGAATATTCTGGCAAAGCTGCAGCAATCTTTGCGTTCAGAGGTTTCTTGCGATGAAAAATGGTTCACCGCGGTGAACTGAACAGCCCTCATTAACATGTGCTGTAATTGTGGGAAATTAGGCGCCGCTTCAGTGAAGGGTAATCCCTCAAATGAATGGAAATGTACATCGACACGTCTGCTGTCACTTGTTGGAAGAATCAAGGGGGTTAATTATCCACAAGCTTTCTCTTTGCATCTCACTCAAATACATCGACTCACAGCAGTGTTTCAGGGTCTTTTTAATAAACGCCAATTTCATTTCTTAACCAGATGCAGTGGAAACATTGGCTTTTATTTCAGCAGTTACACCTATTTAGTGTGAGGAAAATTGCAGTTTTAGTAGGAGGTTGTGAATGTGGCGACACAGGGTATCTTCCGTTTATTTTGTTTACTTTTTGAAAAAAGACTGCTTAAAAAAATTACTGAAAATAATAATACCATCATCTCATTATGATTATCTCAAATGCTAACGATTTTTCTCGACTTCTCGAACCTTTCAGCTCAAAATGCAATGACCGGACAAATTGTCAGTTGCTTCAGACATGTGTCAGGTTTTCTGATGAATTGGTGTATTTATTAAACTTTTACTAACAGGCGAATTTAAATGATACAAACAGTCAAATGACAATAAGGGCCAATGTGTTCCCTGACTTTAAACAGACACTTTTAATTCACAGCCTTGCAGCATATGAGCCATTTCACAGAAGGTACATGTATACACTGAACATGTACACAGCTCTTTATTTTGTTCATCTTTCCTCCTTGCTGCAGCAGGAAATTAAATATCCACTGACATGAAAGCATATGGGCGCTGTTATTATTCTCTCATTTTCCTTAACTACTCATCCAATTCAGAGTTCCAGCCTGGGGCTACGGCAGCACAGGGTACGAGACCGAGCAGAAACACCTGAGGCAGGATATCAACCAATCACAAAGCACCTGCACACATTCACACACTCTGGGCAATTTACATAACGTCACAAATCAACCTGAAACTCGGGAGGAAACCAGAGCACCCTGAGGGGACACAGGCAAACTCTACACAGAATGAGCTGCATTCGAACCTGTTCCCAAACAGCCCATGCACTGTGGAAGAGCAGTGCCACCAAGTGCGCTGCCAGCCGCATTTATTAGTCAGCGAATATTGTCAATAAATGTAGAATTTATACAGCGTTGAAGAAGTCATAATATCAAAAGTGAATCATATTCTCTCCATGCAGAAAGCCTTTGCTCTGGGTCCTCTGGTTTCCTCCTGCAGTCCAAAGACATGCTGTTGAGGTTCACCCATAGTGTGTGTGTGTGTGTGTGTGTGTGTGTGTGTGTGTGTGTTCCCCTGATGTATGGATGAGTAACCCAGTTTAAGTAGTGTATCTAGCAGTGTAAGTCACCGTGGTGAATAAGGTGTGTGGGCTCATAACACTACATAGAGTTCATTGGAAGCTGCTTTGGAGAAAAGTGTCTGACACAAATAAGTTATGTGGTCAAAGTTCAGATTATTAACTAAAATGTCAAAATTAGGGGCTCAGTTGTTTCTTAAACTAATTTATGGGAGTTAAAAGTGTACAAGTTGAGGAAATGAGTCAGATGGGATATAAACTTCAGAGAGGAGAACGAACCTACGAGTTTTGTCTATGTACTCGTTCCTGATGTGTAAAAATGGACAAAAATCTTCTTCCACAACTTTACACAGATATTAGTGTAACGTGCCCCTGCCACTCAGTTTCATTCATACCCTCCGTACATGAAAGCTGTAGCAGAGCAGTGATGTGTCGTCCTGGATGGAACCACCTGGGAAAAGGACGTTGACTCCACCCTCCGCAAAGGACACTATTAATGCTTTTGTCTCCAGGGCTGCTTTGACCTTTTTGATGACTGTTTTTCTTTTGCATCTCATGTCCATAATTTCAGTGAAGTGCTGCAGCACACAGCATACAACAGCAATGGGGTAAAAGCGCTGTAGCCCACAGTGACTCTACTCTGCGTAAAGATGTAAAAGGATGTGTTCTTTTCAAGGGCTCCCACACCAGTTACTGCGGTGGGGATGGTTTTTTAACTGTTACAGCTCCTGTGGGATTATAAAAGCAGGACACTGAATAGGCTGCTCCTATTACACTCATCTGGAATGGCAGAACCAACACTGTTTTTGGCTTTTTGTTCTTTTCACAAGAAAACAAAATGCACTTTAACAATGTACTCATCACATCCATGCTGAATAAGAAAAGAAAACAATACATTATATACGATACAGAATTTGAATTTTAAATACATTAAAATAATCTTTTCAAAACCTTTTTTCTTCTATTTGTAATCACAGCTTTTCACATTTTTAAATACCTTCATTTACTACGAAGGCAGAGTATGTAGCCAGGCTGGGAGGTGTTACGCTAATCATTAGGACCAGTTAAGAGAATCGACCTGTGCCATAAAGTTATGGCTGCACTCATATTTAACCTTTTTTTTTTTTTTTTTTGCAGATGGACAACAGATTTTTATTGTTTTGGTATTCATTTTGTTTTTTTTTTCTTCAAAGAAAAAAAGAAAAATCAACCTCAGCAGTGATGAAAACTTGCAATGAACTATTGTGCTGTGGGGTAAAAACCAGGCTACCTGGAATAAAATCCCTCTTTTCTTTCTAATGAGGAAAACACTAAACTGCATTCAAAGTTTTCCGTGCATCACGCAGCTGATTCCAGGAAAGAGTCCAATAAGGAAAATTAGCGTTGTCACTACAAGAAAGAAGTGTCCAGAGAGACTAATGACAACACACAGAGCAAGTGGACAACCAGCTTCATTTAAAGTAATTCTGTTTAATTAGTTTAATACGTTCAATGTTCATTTTTTTGGTGTCGTGAGGGGTGTTTAATGCTGCGTTCAAAGAGTCCAGAGGGAAATAGGAGAAACCAAAGTGGCCGCTTGAAATGAATTTTGCGGGAAGAGAGAAGCGCAGAGCCATGGATATTGAAAACAAGCAATTTGGGCATTTTTATAGAAATGTTATTTTAACAGGCGCACTGTGGATTAGTCACCATGCAGCACACTTGGGGACAGGAGTGACGACGGCTTTAAATGACTGTGGCCTCGTTCTTTCAAAGGGGCCCTGGCGTCCTCACGCACAAGGTCATGGCTGTGTTTTTCTCACATTTCTTATACTTTCCTCTCTGCTCGTCTGGAACACTGCTGCAATTTTGTTAAAATAAAGAAAGATGACGCATCGTTTGCCGAAAGCGTTTCTCTTCAAATGAATTTGTAATTAACTAATAAAAGTAACTAGAATGAATCCATTTCACATTCCTTGGATTGATGTCATGTAGTTATGGTGTGATCTGTGTCTGGATCCTAAATAAACAAAAATGCAAAAACTCTTGTAACAGTGGTATATTAATACATTTTCTTACAATAATATTAACAATGTACTCAACATGTTTTCATAAACCGTTTTTATCTTGGAAGCTATTGATTTATACACACACACGCACACACACTCAGTCACACACACACACACACACACACACACAAACACACATTAATATAGTGACTTTAGAAAGGTAGGAAGGTGCCGGATTTACCTTTACTGTCATTAATTTGCCGGTAAATTTGTAATGACATGTGTGACTGATTTTGATTCACACTAAATATTGGTTTTATGAGCGCTGCTCATTGGTACTTAGAGTGTGGAAATCAGCGCCAAGTAGCTCAAACAGACTTTCAGGGGGAAAAAGTCGCAAGTACACCCAAGTTCTGTTAAAACAAGACCGTTCGTTCATGTAGGCGACGTTCCGGAGAAAACTCCGCTGTGAGTGTTTTGCAGAAAAGCAGCGTTTCCCCAACGTGTTCTGATGTGCTTCTCAACAGTCGGCAAATCACAGATGCACTCAAATGGAGAGAAATGTACTTGAGTGTGTGTACAATCAGGCTTCTCTCTTGATTTGATTGAAGGGCATCCGAGAATGTCTGCATTAAAGAAAAGATGCTCTTTGCAATCAATAGCAAACATGTACACACATGCACATATACATATATAATTACTCTCCCAGTAATGTAGGAAAATATGAAATTAAAATTAGGAAAGTTGTATGGCTTTTCTCTTCATGACACCAAACTTTAATGGTGTTAAAGTGTGGGAAACAGGAGCTCAGTTAAAGAGAAGAAGAAGGTTGCTGAGGTCAGTCTGGTCTGAAGACTTTAACTGTTTTCGGGAGGGTTTCTTTCCTGACCTTGAGTCTTAGACACCAGAAAGCTTCACAGAATTATTCTGATATCACAGTACAACTGAAAGATAAGTGTCCCACCTATGCAGTCCGAGCGCTTCTGGATTCCCGTCGCCGGCGTGGATTGACGGGGAGGACTATGGGTCGTAGGAACGGTGCTGGGTGGCTGCTCGAGATATGTTAGACCTGGACCTGATCAGCATTTCCCATAGAGACCACCCGGACCGTCCCGCGCCTAGACCCCGGGGCCGTCCACCTGGTCATCATAGGGTGACGGGAGCCACTCGTGGAGGGGGGGTTACTGTCACGCCCCCCTTGGCACAACGAGGAGCACCTGTGGCTGATCAAGGGACGGGTGCATGAAAGGGAGATGCTGAGCACACACAGACACGGAACCTTGTTCAGCCTTGCTACTCACCTGCGTACCTTGCCTTTGCTTTCCTAATTTTTCTGAGTCCTCGTCCTCGCCCATGTCCTCATCCTCATCCTCCTCCTCGTTTAGCTGAACTCTCTCCTGTATCTCCATGACTTCCCGGTTTACCACGACTCCTTGCCTGTCTTCAGATTACGTCTCTCGGATTCTCCCTTTGAACTTCCTTCACACATCGGTGACCCTTTGCCTGTTTTTTGACCATGTGTCCTTGATTGCCCCCTAAAAGCCCTTCCTGTGCTCCGCGCTTGGGTCCGACGCTCCCGCCCCAGGGGAACTCCATGACAGCTGCAGACATGAAAGTCTCGAGCAAACCTAATTTGTTACCTACCACTTGCTGCACCGAGGTTCATCGTTCGAGTAGGCGCATGAAACACAGGATAGACAAATCCGAATACCCTCCCACAATTTTTTTTTTTTTCTTTTAAATATTATAAGATACACAAATAAGCAAGTACAATGGCAGAGTAGTGGCTAAATAAAGGCTGTGTCTGGGGATGCTTATGTAGTTTCGAGTTTGGAGAAATGGATTTTGACCATATAACACCAGTACGTAAAACATTGCATTGGCTCCCAGTCGCATTTAGAGTTGATTATAAAATTCTACTTTTGACCTATGAGTCAGTACATGGCATTGCTCCTGCTTATCTTTGAAAGGTTATTGATTCTTATATTCCAGGATGATATCTTTGTTCATTGGATGCAGGTTACCTTAAAGTACCTGTGATCAATAAGACCTCAGTAGTGTCATGTTCACGCCCACAACCCAATTCACAGCACCTAACTCCAGTTCCTCACTAACTGCTCACCCTTTAAAAGACCCTCCTCAGCGACCATACCTTTGCGGAATCTTATCAGGGACAACCGCCCTTCCTCATAACATCTTGTTCACATGCATCTCTAGCTCACAGTTCACGGTCTCCGGTTTTTGACCCCTCGCTTTATTTCCCGACCACGTCCTCGATTTCCAGTTGGGAGTTTTTGTTCCTTCCCTCCGTGGCCAGTAGGCATACTTATAGCTCTATAAAAGCATTGATAATGTATTACGCCAGTCTGTAGTGTATTTGTTTCTTTGCTCTGTGCCTATGTTCCAGCACTCTGTGTCACTGCGTGAGAAGAGCTGTATAAAAATACATTGAATTGAATTGAACTTGAATGTCTGTCTCCTTAGCAGCTCCAAAATCTGCTCTACTAAGCATGTTGGACATTCGCCACGCCGACCATGAGCTTCTCGCGCGGAGTGAACAACATGAAAAAAGGGTGGATCCTGTCACTAGAACTATGTGTGGCAGAGCACAGATACCCTCTTACAGGAAACTCCAAAGTAGTGAAAGAAAAACAGAATGAATCCCTTGGGGAGTTTGGCTCACTTGTGGCCGAGTTGTCCACATTGCCCCAGGAGCAGCTGGTGGGGTAGTGGTTAGAGCTACTGCCTTTGGACCAAATGGTTGCAGGTTTGGTTGCCCACCTCTGGGTGTAGTACTTTTGAGGAAAGTACTTACCCTAAATTGCTTCAGTAGAATTAGCCAGCTGTATAAATGGGTAAATGATTATAAACACGTAATAATTATGACCTTAACATTATAAGTTGCTTTGGTGAAAAGTGTCAGCTAAATTAATAAATGTAGGACCCATGAGTGCTCTCTTGCTTGCTTCTGCCACACCATGTGATTTGCAGAAGGGGACATCATTGATTTTGAAAAGTTTGTTGAAATCATACTGTGGCGTGCAGCACTCTGGGTTCGGACGGGACAAAGAAGGATGCAACAGGGAGCAACTCGCACACAAAAAATCTGAAACTGCTTGTCCCAAGCAGGCTTGTGGCAAACCAGAGCCTAACACAGGGCGCAAGGCCAAAGGGGGAGGGGACACACCCAGGATGGGACGCCAGTCTGCCGCACGGCACCCCAAGTAGCCCAAGACTTGAACCCCAGACCCTCCAGAGAGCAGAACCCGACCAAACCTACTGCACCACCATGCTCCCCCCAGGGAGCAACTAAACACTGTAATTGTGTACAGTCATGTGCTGCTTAACGACATTTCGTTTACTGACCGCATACACGTAGGTGATCCCAGAACATTAAAATGGAGCTGAAAAATTCTAATCGACCAGCAGCATCGTAACGCAATGTGTTACTCGCGTGTTTGTGGTGGTGCTGCTGTAAACAAACGTACCGCGCTGTCAGTCGTATAAAAGTATCGCACATACAATTATGTACAGTACATCATACTTGATAATGAAAATAAACACCTATGTTAATGGTTTATGTATTTGCTATACTCTATTTTTTATACAGTAGTTGTAGCGTGTATGTTTTCTAATTATTTAAAAAAAAGTTTACTGTAAAACTATGTGCTGTGTTATGCAGGCAGCAGTGTCACAAATTTCATGTTTACCGCATCTCTTGACTGCATTGAGGCTATACCATCTAGGTTTGTAAAAGTATACTCTATGATCGAGGCTATACCATTTAGGTGTGTATAAGTATACTCTATGATCAAGGCTATACCATTTAGGTGTGTGTAAGTAGACTGTATGATGTTCGCACAATGACAAAATCGGCTAATGACACATTTCTGAGAACGTTTCCTTGTCATTAACCGACACATCTGTACTTACACAATGTAATAATAATAATAATAATAATAATAATAATAATAATAATAATAATAATAATAATTTATGCAAGTTACTCAGTGAGTAAATCCATTTATCAAATCAAATCAATGATGATTACTATTACTAACACACATTGATGAACCCATGAGGCCATGAACCCATGAACACACACACCAACTGCCACTGGTGTCAAAACCATTTTCTAAAGATGGACTGGTGAAGCAGTGCGTATTGATGAGGGCAGAACTGAATTGCAGTGTAAGCCTTTCAAGAAACATAGCTGGAGAGAAAATTAATAACTTACAGCATGAGCTTTACAATCAACATAGCAAAAAATGTAAATCTTTCTTGCCTTTTCACTCACATTACAGGAAAGTAAGGATATAACTGTCACTGCCCAGCTTGCACTTTCCATTTACCGTGTTTGTAAGGATATGAATATGAAAATGAAAACATACATGTGACTGTTGATAAAGATATTTAAATAACATTTTATTTCCACGCAAATTCACAATACCACAGTTTCACAGCTTTTGCTGCAAGAATTATGTTCATTTTCAGAAAAACTTACAGCTGTGAGCAGCCCTTTCCCGTTATGAATATAAGTAAGTGAAAATATCTACATAAAATTGATACTTTAAATGTGAAAAATTCTAATTAGAAAAAGATGACAGAAACATACCAGGGTAAACGCAGAAGCTGTTTTTCTTTACAGACGTATCTGAGTAAACAGTATCAACAATGAAAACTTGTATAAAATGTAGAGTTTCTCCAGAGATTCACATGAGTTCAAGTAACGGAATAAATGTAGCTCATTACGCTACTACATCAGCACTGCTACCGCAGTATTACCGCCGACAGTACTGACTGACTGTGAAGAACACAGCTGCACTGCCACATGTGACTGATAAACGCACGAACATGGTGTGTGTCTTCATTTCAGAGCCACAGTAAGACTCTGTGGAAAAAGGTTGTGAGATGTTCGCAAATCCATGAGCAGAAGAAGCACTTCCTGCAGGGGCAGCTGGCAGCGCAGCGCTTTGAGCAACGCCTCGGGCTCCACAGGTTGCAGGTTTGAATCCCAGCTCTCGGCGCAGTACCCTAGAGCAAGGTGTTCGCTCTGAATGGCTCCAGTAAAGTCGCCCAGCTGTGTGAATGAGTCAGTAATCATAAGTCGCTTTGGGGGAGAGCGTCAGATGAACGGGGACGAGCTACTTGCGAGAGTTTGTTTAAAAAAAGAAAGAAGGAGGCAGGCTTAAAACGGCTGGCGAAACTGCAGGATGATCGCTGAAGGCCGGGGCAATCGGAAGGGCTGGGAGACGCTGTTGCGAGGCTCAGCGTAGCAGCTTCTTCAGCGAAGGAGAAGGAGGAACTCGGCTTCTAATGTGTCTCGGCGACCGGCAGACACGGACGGAGCAGGGAAGCTGTGCCGTTCACTGCCACGCGCACATCAAGGAGGACTGAGAGCCCGACTGGCCCTCCCCATCCTGGGGGGTAATTAGGAAACTTGCATGTGCTCTTTAATGCGAGGAGGATATCTGAGGGCCGTGGCGGGGGGTATAAGAAAGCGAGGGGGGGCTGTGGCCACCTGCCGTGGCGCACCAGAACCCCGACGTAATTGAAAGAGATCGTTTGGCCTCACAGCTGGGGGCTCCATCACTCCAGGATGAAATTATCGGAGAAGCTCAGGAAATCGCTGTGAGCCGAGACCTCGGCGGGCTAATCAAGACAAGGGGGCTCTGGGAAAGGGGGACTGAATACATTGTGTGCCGCAAGAATGGGTGAGACGCCGTGCGTCGCAAACCTCCGAGATCCGTTCACGTGGTTCGCCGTGTTCTGTGTAAGAAGGCTGTGCTGGTCAGCATTAGGTGGCAAATCTGCCGTGACAAAACCAAATCATTTTCACCGGTTTCTCTGTATAGCCGTGGCTGTTTCAGACACAGCCTTCACACATTTCTGTCTCTTTGCATTTGTTCGATTCACTCAAACGGAACATCTGTTTTCCTTCTTTGACAGCGCAGCCGTACTGTACGTCTCAGCTCTATAAACACCATTAATTCCAGCTGTGTCATTTTTAGACAGACTTGGTCTGCATTGTGACTTTAGTCATCTGCCCCTTTCAACGAGCCCTGATTGCAGGTCTCACGACATCTTTCCATGCCTGCAGAGTTCGACTGCAGTAATCACTTTCTTCTGCATGATTGTTCAACAGAGGAACCATAAGGAGTTTACACCTCCGCAATTGCATATCTCACACCTTGCAGTGAGCAACCCACATACCGCCATCTGAGTCGAGTGAGAAAGCCTGGCACTCGGCCTGGTGACTAAGAGGTAGGCGGCAGGAGCTGGTGTGGATTGATTTGTACAGGCCTAGGGGGTGTGTATTGATAGGTAGCCTGCTACTGGAGGTTACACCAGGATTTTGGGAAAGGTGAGGCTTGCATGTAGCACCAGCGGTTCAACTGGCTTAAAAAAGAAGGCTTTATTTCTTCTTTCTTTCATCACATTAGAAATAAACAGGCCCATTAACGTTTTCTGCTGTGTTGGCACCAGTGTCAAAACTACGTATCCTTGTCATTTGTAACCTAATGCTGTCATAACTTTACATGATTACATGACTTTACATCTGTTCTTTCCACGTGATGTTTGGCTTCGTCGGACACGTTCGGGGGGATTGCCGACGAGTGTAAAGCGGCGTGAAAAAGTGGAAAAGTCCACACCTCTAACAGATCATGGCTCGCTGTTGGAAGAGAGTGGGTTGTTGACAAGAGATGTTAAAGGCAAACGGGAGGCTGAAAGGTGGACTCGTGCAGCATCAGCACAGGTACCGATGTGCGGTGCTCAAGAGGGAGCTGAGCCTTCAGACAAAGCTCTCGGTTGACTCCTCGGTCTACATCCCATCCTCACTGTGCTCATGAGCTTTCTGTAAAGGCTGAAAGCAGGAGATTGCAGAGATGGGCCATCGTCCAGCCCTTTCTGCAACAAGCGTATGAAATATGAGTGACTGACGCATGAGATCACGCACTTTTCAGCTCCGAGGAGGACCGTTGAGACCGGAACAGCGGAACTGACACTGCTCGTCCAAACGACAGGGCTCACGTGCAGAAAGAACGAGGCAGTAGATGGCTGTGCTGCAATGCAATGAAAATGCCTTCAGCTGCCGCACCGAGCCAGGGGCACGGGCCGGCCGGCGCGGTATTCTGTGCTCATCGTAGCTGTTTGTGTCGTGCGTCACCAGGAACAACATCGGCCGGTAGTTCTGCGCGACGCTGTCGACAGGTTTCTACTGAAGCGCTACACATGTACGCCGGCATAATCGCACAAAATGCATCCAGACCCAGGCTCCGCACTTCTAGTCGCCGCCACGAACGCGGCGGCGGTGTTGCTCCGAGTCCCTGCGGCCATTTCCCCAAATGCTGAAACGCTGAAGGGCTTAGATCGGGAACCGAATCAGTCGACAAACAGATGTTCCTCGGCGGCCGATCCGGAAAGCGAATTGACAAGACTATCAATTTTGTCCTCACTTGAGACATGGCAACGATGAGCTGTAAAAACAGAAATGTATGATAACAGCCTGTTCGTTCCCACATTGACGGGACTGCGAGTCAAAGGTGACATGTGATGTGATGTTTGTACACGACCGGTGCACTTGAGCTTTGAACCGTTTCAATCGGGAGCCATTACGGCTAATTGACCATATCCGGGGGCGAACGCGTAACGCAGCAGGAGGCGCCGCCGGCTCCCGGCTACGGGGTGGCAGGTTTTAATCTGGCCCCAGGTACAGTGTTCTCTCGCTGTGCGCTCTGCTTGTGTTGCCCTTCCTCCTGTTCCCTCGCGAGCCGCGCTGGTCTGCTGTACAGCGAAAGAGGACGCCACTCTGTCGCCACCCTGCAGCAGCTCCTTCGCCCCCCTTCGCCCCCCTTCGTCCACCTTCTATAGCGCCTTCCATAAAGTGTGTCCTCAGTTAGGCTCTGCGTTGCTGCAAAATGAATGTGAACCTGCTTACTAATAACGGAGTAAAACCACTGGCCATGTTCGAGCAGCACGGTAACATAGCAGATACAAACTGTGCGGCCATTAGACATGTTCCGTTACACAGACGTTACACACAACGCAAATCTTCCTGTTCTCCGGTAGCATCATCAAACAGAAATAAAATCATAATAATGTTGGAGAATTCGGACTCTGAACAGTATCGGCAGGACAGCTGGTAGCGTAGTGGTTAAAGGTTGCAGGTTCGATTCCCCCATCTGCCTGTAGATGAACAAGGTACTTACCCTAAACTCCTCCAGTAAAAATTAACACTGTGAGCTGCTTTGGAGAAAAGTGTCAGCTAGATGAATAAATGTATATAGTGCGAAATTTAAGGAGCAGGGGCTGCTCTGGGGCACACTGGCGCAGCGGGTCTGGGGTTCGAGTCCCACTTGGGGTGCCCTGCAATGGACTGCCATCCCGTCCCGTTGCTGGGTTAGGCTCCGGTTCGCCGCGACCCAGCTCGGGACAAGCGGTTTCTGACAATCTGTGTGCGTGGGAGCTGCTCTAACCAAATGCCTAAATCTGCAAAATTCTAGTGACTGAAACAAGTTGAAGAAATAATGTTACATAAATAAGTCACTGCGTGTAAACAACGGTCTGAAAGGAAGAATTCTGATGAGACCTTTTTTTCATTAAACACTCGTTTACTGCATGTGACAACAGTTTGGTAACTACAGCTGTCAAGTTAGCGGTGTCATCAGGCGCAATAATGTGAAACAGTGACGTCCGTCAAGCAGAAGCGCTAGAAGTGACCGAGGAATCGATGACGGGGGTCCACCTGTGCCCTGTTGTTGTGTATTTATGATGTTTGCCGCACCAGGGCATGAAAGCATGTGAAACACCAATACCATAGTAACCCTTGTACCTTCAAGGCGAATGGAGAATGAAGTTCTGCTCAGCAGCCGGAAAACGGGATTTAAAGTTCAAGGTAAACATCCCAGAGAAGAGCTTTGACTGGTCAAAAGGGGCGACTGGTAGCTCCTGGGACATCGCTCCTGGTTCTCGGTGTATGGTGACAGCTCAAGATTGTCCCGCTCACAGACCAGCATGTAAGAGAAGAGCTTTCCACATGTTCTCAGTTCTGTGTGCCGCACCATCGGAACATCTCTTTGTCTTTGGGAATAATTCTGTGCATCTCAGAGACCCGCTGTATGCAGAACTGTGCTGTCCACCATGTGAGAGCTTCACGCTGTGAAACAGTGTATAAATACGCTACACAAATGATGCAACATCTTTGCCCTAAATTTATTCTTTTCAGCCAAATGCAATGAGCTGTAATGAGAAGCATGAGCATCAGGCTCATTTTTTCTCTCTGTTGCTCCGAAGCATTCCTGCAGTCCCCATCGGAGCCGGCAGCGCAACGTGGCGGGACGGCTGTTATTCGGCGCACCATGTCATCCCCATGTACTCGAAACCACAAGGGGATTTTGGGAAACCAAAGTGACAGGGATGCGTGCGTGTGTGTCCCTGCTGCAAGATGTTGACGTGAAGCACACACTGAGTATCCGAGTCCTTTTCTCATCGGTTCGCCTTCTGTGGACGTGATGTTAACGGGTCAACGGTGACCATCTTTTCGCTTACTGTGGTAACAGCATGTTGTTCGGCCTTCACTTTTTCCAGGTGAAAAAATACTTGTTTCCTTCCACACAAGGGGCTCCGTGTCAATAACTGACAAGTCAGCTAATATGTACATAGAGTTGGGTGTCGTTCAGTCTAACGGCCTTGTTCTAAACCAAATAAATGATGGGCAGCGGGCAGAGACAAGAGCCTTGGCAAGATAATAGGAGCCTCGGCCTGCTTTTGTGTGCTGTTCCATCCATCAGGTCTAAAGGGAGAGGGGAAGGAAGGCGCTTGCAGACCGAATGGTGTGTTTCACAACATGAGACTCAGGGTCTCACTGAAAGGCTCCACAAACTGGTAAATAGAGAAACCCTTCAGAGGGCACAACGTCTCTCTGACAAGTGGAGAAGTGAACGCAAGTACTTGACAAGTTTGAAATTTTACTGAATTTTTCATTTACTGACTCAATCAAACGTGTTCATTCTTTGACTCTTCACAGTACTAAACGTTTACTGAGCTCATCCATGTGCCTTACCTGTAAAACAATTGTTTTCTCTGTGATCTCAAATTCACAGTGTCTGAGAAGCACTTTGCAACACATCATTTCGAAACGATGAACAATGTTTGTAATTCGCTTGATAATCGGTCTTAAAAGGGTTGTGAGAAATGCACATGGAAGAGGGCAAATGGACAAATCTGTGCCTGGGAATTTAACATTGTGCCACACTTGTAAAGAATGCGCTCCAGTACATGGTACAGTACAGAGCACAGAAACACAAACTGGACTGACTGAAAAAAATGTGCTTTGTGACACATGTTCATTTTGCATTAATGTATTCATTGATATAAAAGCAGTGCTGTAACGTTCATCTGTTTATTTTGTTTGACACTTAGCATTTTCACAGTTAATTCCCTGCAATCTTATGTTGTAAAAACAACTGTTGACATGGATAGCAGTTGAGTATATAAGGTTTTTTCTAGAACAGTGAGTCAAATGAACCCTAAGATGTATGCACTGTATTTTAAATTTACAGCATTACATTTTCATTTGAGCACAGATGTGCACTGATTGCCTTTAAATACCCCTTGATGGTGGAAGAAGCACCTCTTTGAGTCAGACCTCCTCAGTCACATTCATTACTCAAGAAAAGTCATCATAAGAGTACAGAACCTGGAAGATGCTCCAAAATGGACTGTAACATTTTTTCATTTAGCTCACAATGGCAATGTTTTCATTGCTTATTCATTCTGGGCAATGTTAAGTTACCTTGAACTATTTTACTCATGGGGGTGCGGTGGTGCAGTGGTGCAGTGGGTTGGACTGCAGTCCTGCTCTGCGGTGGGTCTGGGATTCGAGTCCCGCTTGGGGTGCCTTGCGATGGACTGGCGTCCCGTCCTGGGTGTGTCCCCTCCCCCTCCGGCCTTACGCCCTGTGTTGCTGGGTAGGCTCTGGTTCCCTGCGACCCTGTATGGGACAAGTGGTTCTGAAAATGTGTGTGTGTGTATGTATATATATATATATTTTACTCATTTCTACATACACCATCTGAAACCACTTGTCCCAAGCAGGGGCACAATAAACCAGAGCATAACCTGGCAACACAGGACACAAGGGGGAGGGGACACACCCACGACAGGACACCAGTCCATCACAAGGCACCCCAAGCAAGACTCGAACCCAAGACCCACCAGTTAGCAGGACCCAGTCAAATCCACTCCACCACCGCACTCCCTCTCATTTCTACAGATGGATCATTTTTACTGTAGTAATGTAACTTGCTCAAGGGTACTGCAGCTGGAAGTGGGATTCAAACGTTCAACCTTTGGGGCTCATACTATGCTACTACTGTTCTAGCAGCTGCCTTACCGTAGCCCCCCCCCGCGCCCATACACTGTAACCTGCAGACCACCTACCTTGTGTAAAATGCAGTGCTGTATACAAACTCCGAGCACCTGGCCATTTACGTGTGTACCTTGGTCCTTACTATCAGTGAATCATACAACAGTTATTCAGTACATGATGCACACAGACAGGGTCACATGGATACATGTGATCTAAGTGACTTTGAACATGGCAAGATCATTGGTGCTGGCCAAACTGCCTTCAGAGTATCAGAAACAGCAACCCCCCTGGGTTGTTTCCACTCCACAGTGTCAAGAGTTTACAGGGAATGGTGTGATGGACAAATAAAAAAATCAGTCAGTGGCCCAGGCTGTGGCCTGTGGGTGAAAAAGTGTCACTGATAAGAGACGTCAGAAGAGAATGACAAGAAAACAAGAAGACCACAAGTGCAAAATTATGGCTCTGTACAGCTGGGACGTGTAGAAAGGTATCTCGGAATGCATCATTCGGCAAACCATAAGCCAGATTGTCTACAGCAGCAAAGACCACAGTAATCTCCTGTGAGTTCAGAATAAAATGAGGTTCCAGTGGACATGCAGTCACCAAAAATGGACAACTGTAGAGTGGAAAAACATTGTCTGCTCTGTCAAATTACAGTTTCCACAGCAACGTGGTAATGGCAAATTTGGAAACTGGGATAAAGAAGATGATCCAGTGGAGCCATCCTGCTTGGTGTCAACTGTGCAGACTGGTGGTGGTGGTGGGGTAATGCTGCGGGGACTGTTTTCTTGGCACACATGAGGTCTTTTTTTGGCTTAATCTGAGGATCATTTGAAGGTGCAAAGTGCCAAAACATTGCTGTTGACCAGGTATATCTCACAACAGCCAGTCTAATCTTTTGGAAATTGATATTTCAGCAGGATAGCGTGCCGTGTCACAAAGCCTACATTATCTCGGGATGGTTCCACAGATACCACAATGGCTTGCAAAGTCCCAACCACCTCACAAGCTAATAGGGCCTCTTTGGGATGATGTGGAACATGATGTGAACAACCTGAATGTGCTGCCAAAAAATCTGTGGCAACTGTGAAGCTGTAAAGCCAGCATGGACCAAGAACCCTGTTGAATATGACCAGTACCTTGTTGCTGAATTCAAGCAGTTCTTGAGAAGCAAAAGAGGGTTCCATTTGATGCTAGCTACCTCATCAAGTGACTACTGAGTGCATGTGTAAAATATGGTTGAATGCGAAGGTAAATAAGACCCCAAGATGAATGTGCTTAGGAAAATACACACACACACACACAGAGACACACACACTGGCTGAAGCTACTTGTCCCGAGCGGGGTCGCGGTGAGCCGGAACCTAACCCGGCAGCACAGGGCACAAGGCAGGAGGGGGAGGGGACACGCCCCAGACGGGATGCCAGTCCATCACAAGGCACCACAAGCAGGACTCAAGCCCCAGATCCCAGATCCGCCAGAGAGCAGGACCCGGCCAAACATGCTGCACCACCGCTCCCCCCCCCCCCCCCAAGAAAAATACTATTGTTAGAAGAGTACAATTCTTAAAATAATTCTAATGGTAGTACTATGCTTTTTACGACTTTCTTCCAATTCAACAGCCTTGCAATAGCTGTGCCCTATATGGATTTGTGAGAAATGCTTTGAACAAAACTGTCACTTTGAAATAAGCACCACCTTCCATTACTTTAATTCATTCAGCTGATCCTTTAGTCCAAGCTGACTTACAATTATTCCAACCCATTTCACCCACCCATGTGAACATAGGGCCTCTTTGTGTTCCTTCTATTTTTTTTTTCCTCTGTAGTGTAAAAATGTCAAAAAATAAAATTGGACTGTAGGATCCAAAACATCCCAAGTATTTGCAGACAAAGTTAAAGTGCAAAATTAAATCACAGGACAGTGATTCACAAACTAAATGGTAAAAATGGGCACATGAAAGGTAAGACATTATGATGGCCAGACCAGGAGTACTTCACTTTCCTAAATAATGAATTAGCAGCTGATATCCTGTGACGGAGCGCAGAAAAAGCGCTTCCTTTTTGGAAGGGGGAGAAGCTTCAATACCCATGAATAATTCATACACGAGCATCTCGCTGTGAACCACTAGATACTGAGAGTCAAGTGCAAGACTGTCTTTCACATGAAAATACTGAAGCCTTTGTAATTGTATATAGATGAAACAGGAATATGCAGTGGCAATAAGGCAAGGACATTGATTTTTTGTTACATATTTATTTATTTATTATAATTCTTTTATTTTTTTAATGTTATACTAAAAAAACAGCATAGGAGTCCAATATGTGACCTGCCTTTTCAATGCGACTGTGATATCATTTCGAAATTATCAATATATACTACATACAACATAAATGCCATAAATTCCACTGGGTTGCACAGTGATACAATTAACAGCGAGACTCACAAGAGTGTCCTGTGGCCCCTAATGGCAAATGACAGAACAGCAGACCGTAGACATACTGTTCTCAGTGTCAGGGCTCCACTGGATTCTGAACACCATGTTTGGCTGCACCTCGGTTTTGGATCTCACCTACTGCTGCAGTACCTTTTAGCAAGGTACTTACCCGAAATGACCCAGTTATATAAACTGGTAAATAGTTGTAAGCAGTTAACACTGAAAGGCGATTTGGACAAAAGCAGTAGTGAAATAGATACCAAGAAAAGATACCAAGAGCCTAGTCCCCATTATTTTAAACTGGAAAAAGAACAGTGCATTCTCAACCTATCTGAAAACCACAAACCAGTTTCCCCAAGTACCACCAGTACACTGTAAAATACTGTACCTGTGTAATATCACAACCTGCCTTGACCGCACTTGCTGCAGCAGTGTTAAAGTGGCACTCACAGAGCGCGTGCACACACACACACACACACACACACACACACACACACACACACACACGCCCAACAAACACTGCAGAACAGCCCAAACAACACTGGGGCCAGCAATTCCCCCAGAACTCCTGAAAAAAGCTGCCACATATACAGGGGCAGCACTGCATTGTGGGAGAATCACAGATCCCCCACCACCACTACAATAACCATCATAATACTTAATACATATAATAACTAAAACAACAGATCATGATTTCAGCCTGACATAAAACACTTAATGAGGTCGTCAGTGGGTAAGTTAATAGGCTGTACTTTTCGAAAATAAAAGGTATTTTCATTATATCCAGTAGACAGCAACGACAGAGCGTCTCCAACTGTACATTACTGCACTGATGTGACACGCAGCTTTTAAATGTTTTTTCAACACGCATTGGATAAATTTCATTCTACAGATTTTTTGTTCCATAAATCAAAAATCGGGTATCAAAGTCAATATCAAAAGCCAAGAGCTGTTGAAATCTGCAATAGAGTTAATAAATGGAGGGATGTGTGTACTAGTACTCTTTAAGGAATTAGTGAGACACGTCTTACTGACCCTTCCAGTCTCAAATTACTGCCCTCGGTTCAGCTGTGCTTCAGCCTAACCTATCTCTAATATAAAGTTTCACTGGGAATAAATAAAAACACCCAAATAAATAGCAGGTTTATTCTCGGGATATAAGGCTCATAAAACGAAGAAACACTGACATTAGAACAAAGTATAGAAATTCCATGTGGGCAGTGTGCGAAACATCGAATCTCAAGTTAGTCTTTATTCGTGAGCATCTATGCCATTTCATGTGCCATACTGGGTCTTTAAGCATCATCCAAAGTCAACAGCCAGTCTCAACAACCCGACTCAAATCTACCAAGAAGAATGGGCCAAAATCCCTCTCAGACAGTAAGCACAACTGGTATACGCTGTACTTAGTACATCGAAATGCTTAAAGCTGTTATTGCAGAGACAGTAAGTGAACCCTACACCATTCGTTTTCTGTTTGTTTTCATTAATGAGATTGACATTATTGAGATATTTTAATGTTTGAGACAATATGAATTTACTTCCTAACTTCTGAAGTGAGAGCTCAATTTGTATGGCAGGAACTGCTGATGAAAATTAGGAGTTAGACCCAGGTATCTGCATGGTTAAAACAATTTAGAACAGCTGGGGGCTTGATCCTCATCATTATTAAAAAAATAAAACTCATCAATATACCTGCCAGTCATTCCAGTCAGTCATAGAACTTCCAACGGCTATTAGACCCTTGAGAATAGGCGGTACAGTATATAAAAAGTGCTGGAGGGCACATTTAACTACTTTGACTGAACAACTAAGTCTTTCTCAAGGTATCGGGACAAAGGGAACACGGGTTCTCCTTTGTGTTTATTTTCGTGCGTTTTTGAGCTGTTTTCTTCTCACCAACAAAAGATCGGTAAGTAAGCTTTGTCAGTAAAGGATGAACCGTGGTAAACACATTAGAGGACAAAGCCCTGATTTTAGCCACAAGGCTGGACTTCAGTAAATGGGTTCCAACAAATGTCGTTTCAGATTGTTTCCACGAACACCAGCACCAATCTTCTTGCTCGGTGGTCTCGCAGAATGTCGTGGTCGAGATGGGCCGCGTGGTCTTCCTGCTACTTTGTTGGCAATGAAGCCAAATTGCAGCCACGCTCCGGACGTGTCGATGTGTCTCAGAATCGTCCCATTCGAGGTCTCGGATTTTATCCTCGATGCCGCTGGTCAATGGACAGCTCCGTGCGCTGAGTACTACTATCTACGGTAGCTCATTGTTGGGTTACGTAAGAAATTATGCTTATTAGGTTCTTCTGTAAGATCATTGTCACACTGAAAATGCACCTTGTTTTTCTCTCAATACTTTCCCTTTGTTTTAATTGAACAGATAAAATAATTTTACCACTCATAAATACTGTGCCGTTACACAATCTTACATTTACATTTATTAATTTAGCAGACGCTTTTGTCCAAAGCAACGTACATCTCAGCAAAAGTACAATTTAATCTTATAGCCCAATAACCCAGAGTAAAACCCAGCATTATAATTAAATTTAACCTATTATTCTTGATTTTCCTCTACAAAATCATCTTTATTGCCTGTAATTACTTCTACATATGGTGTCTGTGTACAAATATTAGACAAATAAAAAGGCTCTAAGTAAGGTCAGTCCCTCATTAATATCTATACTTGTCATTAGTTTAAATGTTATTTAATAGTCTTACTTTGAGTAACCTTTTGTAGAGACTGATTATTCAAACCATAATTTCCTATTGTCTTGCACAGGGACAGGAAGGTATTATTCTTTAATCAAGTGCCATATTAATCAGGAACAAAATTAATAGCAGATAAATTACTCTGGGGCTCATTCTGTACGCTGTAAACGCATGTGTTAATGAATCATGTTTGCAACCTGATATCACAGGAGAAAAAAATTCTGCAATACAAACATGAAGGAATTGAATCACCTTTAACATATTGTTTTTCATTTATTCAATTTATGAACTCATTTCGATGGTTCAAATATTATACTTTGCAAGAGAGACCTGGTACAGTATTTGAAGAATATGCTTAAAGCTGGTAAAGCTGCAAGGTGTGTGAAACATTTTTATTATAACAGCAGTAGTGATTACCAAGGTCACCATTATAATGCGATTAAAATACAGAGCTGGGTTTCTCTACAGTGGTTTGAGTTAAAGTTTTTATTTTTTATTTTTTTATAATTAGTATATCAGTATTATTTGTGTGTCTGAGGTGTGAGAATACACCAAAAATACACTATGTGTATTTATGTATGGTGTATTCAGTCCTGATGCCTCTTTTTATTCACAGTATTTGTCCACACATTGTCTGACACTGAAACCATTCGAGTTTCCGAGTTCTTATCAAGTCAACAATTCATGACCGTCAGATATCGGCTTTTTTTTCACTTTTCAGGCCCGTAAAAATATTATGTGTTTATGAAGGTATACTATTTGTTTGATTGTTGTTTAAATGTTCTGTTTAACATGATTTTAGCTGAAAGAGTACTTTAATTTTCTAATGACTCATATGAACTCCTGAGAGAGATACATATAGCCTGAACCTCATGATGAGGGATGAGGGAACTCATCTGAACTCCTTAAATGACTACATCTGAACATCATGGCCGTCAAAATTTAGTCAAAAGAGCTGAAAAGCTCTAATGAGCACTAATAGGCACTAAACTAGCTGGCAAGAAGGACTTACAAAACAGTGACTGGAATTAAAAAAATCATAATTATATTATATGACACAAAAAATATGCTTTACAGGTTAATTGATGACTCTAAATTGGCCTTTGTGTTGGTGTGTGTGTGTGTGTGTGTGTGTGTGTATTTGTCTGTGTTTTTTTTTCTGCAATGGGCAGTTGTTCTGTCCAGGGTGTTCCCTCCATGTGCTCTATTATGATATTAAGCCTTTTATTAAAGTTTTTGTAGCTACATAGTTTCTCTTCATTGAAGTACAAAACGTTTGCAAATATATGTCTGAAAAATACAAATGTTCAGTATGTCTTCTCAGAACGCAAAAGGGGCAGCTGGCAGCACAGGGGTTAAACCAGCTGCCTTTTGAGCCAATGGCTCTCTGTCTGGACATTACCTACTGGTGTAGTACCCTTGAGCAAGGTATTTACCCTATATTACTCCAGTAAAGTTAGCTAGCTGTATAGATAGGTAAGTAATTTTAAGTCGCTCTGTAGAAAAGTGTCAGCTCAGTTAAGTTGATTATTAACTTTTTTTTGCACTCAATAAGTCATTCTTTAAATGACATTTATAGGTTATTGAATGGATCCAAAAAAAGACAAAAGATGGAAGAGGAAGCTGGAGCTGCAAATTCCAAACTCTCGTTCCACAGAATCTGCAACCATTGGCCAAGAGCCCCTTATTCTCCACCAACGACTCCGTCGACAACGGCGGCTCTGTCTGACCAAGGAGAGGCAGCGGGGACTGGCTTCCGGGTTGAGGGGGGGCCTCGGAGGGGAGCCTGGGGGTCATCATATGCGCTGGACAAAGGCCCAAATGCAGAATGTGCTACTGAGGAGGCAAGGACAAGAGCGTGTTTTTACACAAGTGCCTTGCTGAGTGAGTCAGACGCGCGCAGCGGAACAAAACGCCTTTCTGCCGGATTTCGCGTCACCCCACTTTCCTCGGGGAACTCCCCGCTGACCATTCAAAGCCTTTCACCATTTCATTAATCGCCTCGTTTCTTCATTTGTTCCATTTCTGCAGATCATACTGAGAGACACATGAGAGTGTTGATGATTAACGCGCCGTTACAGTAAACATGATGTTTATGTGAATTCACAGCGCACACATTAACGATGACTAGTAACGTCAGTATAATTATGGCACCAACTGCAATTACAACTCCTACACCTACACCACCGCGCGTCCCTTCGGTACTCCGAGGTCTGCCCACTAATGGAAGCACACGGGGACACATGCTCCTGAAAGCTTTATTTTATCAAACCAATAGAGATTTTTTAAAATTTTTTATATGTTATATACGTATTATATGAGCTGGTACGAGAATTTCGAGTAAATACTGACACAAATCGCATGTTTTGAGACGTGAAACTGCGTAACATCAAAAAGTCTTGTTTGATATTCTGTGATTGAAAACTGAGTAAATTCTATGGAATTAAAATCACACTAATTTCTTACTAATTAATAACAATAATGTTAATTGGCCAGTAAATGAGCCCCTCTCCAGGAAATGAACTTTCATGTATTTATTATCTGTTTATTTGTTATCTGCTTTTAGATACGTTCAATAACTTGAATCGTCCTCCAAACGAAGATGAAAATAAGGCTGAAAGGGAAAACTTGTTGACAATGGATGGATGGATGGATGGATGGGAACACTTGTAGAAGCTCAGTGCAATTCTCCTCCACTCTCATCCAGAACTGCTTTGCAGGTAGACAAGCTCAAAAATCCCAGAATATGTGGGTGTCGACTCTTTTAAACAGGACCACTTTATCGGTGGCCTAAATATGCACTTTTATACATTTTGCATATTTCATAAGGTAAAAACAACTTTTCCTTTGTCTCAACAAGATCAGTTGAAGGTTTTCCGAGGTGTCCCAGATCACGTTCTCAACGAGTTTCTTTCAAAGCTGTTTTATGATGTTCTGCTTTACAGACAATCTGTCCACGTTGCTGGTCTCTCGACCACGGGGCATAAATTGGTCTGCAAAGAATGAGGAGCATTCATCATGTTTATTTTTATCTCAAAAAAAAAAAAATATCACCAGGAAGGTGACCAGGATGAAGTTTTTTGCATCTACTCGTGTGATGAACATTGGTTCATATGGTGGAAAGAAACAAACTAACTGCATTTAAGAATCACACGTCTGCATCTAATTGTCTCTTCCTGCTAATGCAAGGAACACATCGTATTTTCGATGAGATGTTCGTCACTTTGGAGAAAAGCGCCTGATAAATGAACGCACGTACATGTAAATGTCATCAAGTTCTACACAGCACACATTATGATCGAATCCTGCGTTACACAACACAACACAAAATTAGTCTCACAGCCCAGTTCACGAGGTTTCTCCTCAACACACCACACACACTACACACACATTAGACACAGGTCCTCATTTTCACAACAGGTGTGGTTCACCATCAAGAAACGGAGGGGTTTCGTCCCACGAGTCGGAAGCCTTGGGGGACTCTGTCCTGCACCCTTTCAAGTTAATTTGAGGTTAAAATGATTGCATTTGTACAAGGAGCAGGTTCAAATCCCACCTCCGGTTGTAATATCCTTGAGCGAGGTACTTACCGTACATTGCTCCACTGAAATTACCCAGATGTATAAATGGGTAAATAATTGTAACCTTAACACTGTACATCGCTTTGGAGAAGAGTATCAGCTAAATGAATAAATGTAAAAGTAAACGTAATGTAAGTGATACATTAGAGACCAGTAACACACTGATCACATCCCCTACCTGAGGCTCTGTGAGTGGAGAGAGGCCACATCTAGTCTCTCTACATCAACGCTACTACGCAGTGTTTCGAATGGCATCTAGACCAAGTTCTCTGGACTATAAGCCAATTTCAAAGTGGCTGTTTCTGTAAAAAAAAAAGAAAAACTAGAAAAAAAACGGTAGCTTTTCAAATCAGATTACCCTCAACCAACATAACGGAGTGAACCCTGACATTACGGTAGTGTTTTGTTGCAGAGCCCCCCATTGCACGGTGAAAATACCATATTGTGAGAGCACTAATGCGTTAAGGTAGCAAACCTGAACGCCTGCTTGCAACAGCTTGAAGCTTTTACACTTTTCTGATTTTCTCAGGGGCGTCGAGGTCACCGGATGCCTCTGCTCCCCGGAGATTGATGGAGAAGCTTTGGGACACCTCATGCGCTACTAAATTTACATTTAGTCATATATTATTAAATACTACATACATTGTCATATATTATTTATTGACATTTATTGATTTTAGCAAACAAACACTTTTCTCCAAAGCAACTGAGAACGTTCAGCTACGTGCTTCAGCGCTACACGGTTTGCTGGAGAACCAGGAGAAGCTGGAGGGAACGTGCAGGATGTTCTTCTGCACATATTCTTTGGGGCCGCAAAGATGAAAGATGGACGATAGATGTGCAAAGGCTTCTTTCACATAACGACTGTACATTTCTTGTGCGCATTGACACAGCTGGGTAGTTTTACAGGCGCAACGTGGGGCAAACGCTTTGCTCAAGGCTTCTAGAGCTGGGATTCAAACCCGCGACCTTCGGGTCCAAAGGGAGCAGCTCCGGCGGTTCTGCAGCCCGCTGTGGAACTGGGGAAACCAAGAAGAAGAGAATAGAACAAGAAGAATAAAAAGAGAAAGAAAACAGGAAGAATGACAAGAGCGAAAGGGGGAAGGAGGTAGAAACGAACGAGTGTGAACGTGTGCGATGTGTTCCTCTGAAAGCCCAGGCAGGAGTTTTGGCATCTTTACAAAAACGGAGGTATCTTCTGTAGCTCGACAGCACATCGCGTTTCCCTTTCAACGGATGCATGGTTATTAAAAGTTTGTCTTCTGACAACTCAACTCGCGAGCACGTTTTCTGGAAAACGTACCGTTGTTATAGGACAGAAGCCTTTACGCGTTGATCGCACGCATTTCGTGGCCCGAAGAATCCGTGCGGAACGTCCTTCTGCTCCTTCGCTCCGGCTTCCCGCGTTCCTCCAGCAGTCCATGCGGCACTAAAGGACGCTGCTATTTGCGAGCTGTGCTGAAAATAGTGCTGCACTTCGGGGACCTTTCCTGCGTTCACACACCACCTCAGCTAGTCGCTCAACCTGCTTTTTATCGCTCGCCGACTACGGACGCGGCCCCCGTGTACCGGACCCGGTCCGCTTTGTTTTCAAATACGTGTTTTCGGATACGTCTGGAGTCCAGGAAAGGGCACCGAGTGCTGCGCTCTCCATTATTAATGGCAGCGGGGCCATTGCTGTGAACGTCGTTGTTTATTCCCTCTTTTATGAAATATGCATCGAGCAAATAAAATAGAGCTAATGCACTGATCCCCTTTTGCACCATCACATTTTATTACTTATATAAACTGTATATTCTGAAATGGCTTTCTTTAATTGGGTGCGGAAGTCAAAACGTAAAAGAGGCGAACGGGACGGCTCGTATTCCTGCGACTTTAGTCTGAGTCACAGACTGGGAAGCGAGTTCTCAAAATGAGGAAAAATCCCACATTTTTTCCATCCTGGACCAATTCGGGCCGTCGCTTCTTCCCGCTTGCTCCTCATTCCCCGGAACTCGAGCGGCCCTAAGACAACGCTGCGTACCTCTGTTCGTCCGCCGCCGTCTGCGTCCGGGATGTGAGAAGCGCTCGGGTCACCTGGGTGTTGCCTTCAGGGAACGTTGAGCCGCTCGCCGAAAACCTAACTGACCCCTCAGGGAAAGCAGAAATATTTTGTATTGTTGGGCAAACGACAGCTACGTAGATAGCTCATTTTCAGCAATTCATGTATATTTAGTGAGAACATGAAGCGTACAGTATTTACTTTGTTCTTGCTTGTAAAAAAAGTGCCAAAAAATGCGGAACGGACGGCGACAAAAGAAGATTATATTTTTTCTCTGTTGCGTGCAACGATTTTCTTTCCTTATCAAAAATAAGGTTTGATTTTACAAGTTCTGAGTCATACTTTCAATTACCCTACATACACACGTACACACACACACACAGACACACACAGACGTGCACAAACAAAAGTACATTTTATTGCTCCCTACTGAATCAGGTAATGTAATGCAAAATAAGTGCGGAGCCCCATTTCCATCCTCTCCCTTTTTGCGGAGCGAGAGGAAGCCGAGCGGCTTTGAGCGCCTTTGTGGAGACCAAAGTGACAGGGATCCATGTCTACAGTCGTCAAGGTGCGACGCCGACAATACAGGCCTGGGGCGAATCCTCCCTCGTGCTAAACTGAGCAACAGCAGGCACACGGTACACATCAGCATAATGAGCTCAGTGCGTGCGCACGCACACACGCGCACACACGCACACACACACGCGCGCACACACACACAGAGCCGCCAAACACAGACCTGCATTTGCAAATACCCATCGTCTTACATTCACATTGCTCCCCAAAATCTCCCTCAACTCTTCGACCTCCCAGCTCCCGAACGATCACCGCGCTCGCATTTCGTTGCCCTGTTGAGGAGAAGAAACTTCCAGAACATTCCCCATTTCCGCTTTCATTAATTTAAAGCTCTGTGTATAGAAAAGGCAGGGTAGGGGGGTGGAGGTGCTTCTTCTTCCTGAAAGGGAGGCTCATTTGTGATTCCGCAGCTTATATTGTTACTTGTTACGGTTGTATGTTATTGAGAAACAATTTACACGGGGACACACTGGGTGGTTGGCCTGTGCTTTCGCAGTCAGGTGAGAAACAGCATGAGAACGGCAGGTAAACGGCAGGTAAACGGCAGGTAAACGGCTCGTCTGAGGCTCCCTCTCTGGACTTGGTCAACATGGAGGCGAAACGAAACACAGAAAGGCAATAAATGACCAATGAGGTAAAACCGATGAGCCTCGTGTTCGTCCCACGGCCTCCATCCGCCATCTGCCATCGTTCTCAAGGTTCTTTCAACAAGGTCGGCCTGTTTCTTCTAACACGTCCGTCCTCCTCTGTCACCACCGTCACGGAGGTGAGCTCAGTTTTTCCCCAAACTGTATGTTGCAGACTGGCTCGTGCTGGGGAGCACAGTTAGAGCAGCATGCGGTGCCCATCAAATACCACGTATGAGGGTCTCACATATGCGTTTACTCTTGGGGTCTCACCATCCCAAGGGTCTCATGAATATAAACAGCAGCTGTGTCAATGTCTCGTAAAACCTGGGTGGTGCGAGAGGACGTAGGTTCGATCCCCGCTCAGTCTGTGTGGAGTTTGCATGTTCTCCCTGTGTCTGTGTGGGTTTCCTCCGGGTGCTCTGGTTTCCTCCCACACTCCACTGACATGCTGTTCAGGTTCACCCCTAGTGTGTGACAATGTGTGCGTGTTCCACTGATGTATGTATGAGTGACCAATTGTAAGTAGTGTATCTAGCAGTGTAAGTTACCGCGGTGAATACGGTGTGTGGGCTGATAATACTACATTGAGTTCATTGGAAGTCGCTTTGGAGAAAAGCGTTTGTTACGTAAAGGTATTGTTTTTACTTGTACACAAATCCGCCATGTAAGGTCACAGGTAAAATTAAAAAGTGCATAGTATGAAATAAGTGATGATCACTGATTTAGGACATGAGATGTGCTCTTTAGACGGAAATATACGTTGTGTTTCCTGAGCGGAGCAGAAATAATGACCTCCTGATATAAGTTTGCTCGTAATGAAGCTCAGTTGTGGCCTGACAGTCTTAAGTCAACATCCCCTTGGGGGCTGGGAATATAGGTCAGCATCTAGTGGCGAACATCGCCGACAAGCATCGCGTGGAGACGAGACGAGAGGCACCCCGGTGCTCTCAGCAGGAGCTCATGAAGAGCATCAAAACTCTTTCAAGACACCATCTGTGTCCTGATCCATGGAGTCGTTCAAAATGTTGAAAATCATTCTACTCTAACCGTCATGAGAGAGATATCATTGTCACCGAAAGAGAAAAAACACTTTTTGCAAGAAGAACATGAAAAAAAAACATCTCTTCATTACTGCTGCTATTAATTTATTACTCACCCGGCGATTTTATCGGAAGACGCGCAACATGTTGCACTCGGTATTTTGTGGGATCGGTTCAGGTTAAATATCGCAGTCAAGAGCACTTTGTTTGGACTTTAAAAGCAACTTTCACATGAGGAACGTGTGGCCTTCTGCTGCTCTCGACGTCTGTTTTTACATCACTGCAGATGGAAACAGCGACTTTTCTCTCTATTAATGTTTCATAAATACTTCAGCACTTTTCCATTTGTCAGAATGGATTTAAAGACAAGAACCGTGTCAGCAAAGGTCATCGGTACACAGCTTACTGATGACCTGACAATACAAATAAATAAATGTTCTGGAAATATGTCTATTTAATTATTAACTGGGAATAATAGACGTTATAAATATTGCAAGACTCCAGAGCAGAATCTTGAAGTTTGGAGAAAACTCATGTATTTTATGAGTTGTACTTTCATATCATGTGCAGTATTATCATATTTACAGTACTGGGACAGCAGTAAACGGCAGTAAACCACATACAACTGAAGGTACGCAGTTTTCAATTACACGGTTTCACAAGGAGCGCTTTCTGAAAGCAGGTTCTTCTATTTCTTTCTTTTTTTTGTGAGCAATTCAAGTGACATTTTCAGCTGCATCACTTCTCAGAGACGTAGGGAAATTGAGGGTTACAAGAACTGCCCAGGCTGTACGGTTATAGTCTGATTTTGCCTGGTAAAACACTGTATATTGAAACTCCCACATATATTTGACACTTTTCTCCGGAAAAACTTACAATATGAAGCTATCTGCAGTTTTTTTTCCTGGAGCAACTTAAGGTAAATGCTTTACTCAGGTGTACCACAGCTAGAGGTAGGATTCAAACCTACAACCACTGGAACCAAGGGCAGCAGTGCAAACTGCTACACTACCAGCCCTGTATTTATATTTATAAACCTGTATTTATCACATATTTCCATAAGCCATCAGGTTTTCCAATGCACAGTAATTCGCAGTACTTCTACGGTATTGAGGGAAAGGCTTTACTACTGAACACGGCCTTGTGCATCAAAGCACAAACTAAAGTTCGCAT
The DNA here is from genome assembly GCF_900964775.1 of Scleropages formosus. NCBI lineage: Eukaryota > Metazoa > Chordata > Actinopteri > Osteoglossiformes > Osteoglossidae > Scleropages > Scleropages formosus. The sequence goes on along the minus strand of NC_041811.1, from coordinate 37,258,207 downwards.
CTGCTGTATATTGGGAATATATTCTTGTCTGAGATGTACGTCGATGTGGAAAAAGCATCTGCTAAATTAATAAATGTTCCTGTAAATGTAAAAGTACAAAAGTACAGTATTGTAAAATTACCACTCGAAGTGAAATCCAGTTCTTTCTGCTCTCACCATCATGAAGAAAAATGCATTTTTATCAGAGATTTTATCGTGACTAAATAGAATCGCTGATTTAATGCAAAGTGTGATATAAAGATGAAGGATGAAGTTGCACCTGAAATGTATTTCGCAGCACATAAGTAGAGGGACACAAAGATGCAGAGTGGAAAAACGAGAGTCACGGTGAAATACTGACAACACGGTTTTGAAGCTGCTGTGGAGCGAAGTGCCTCGAGGTTCCCTGTTGCATCATGACATGGAAATAAGTGCATTTGGTACCTAGTATTAAAAAAATACTTAATGTTGGGAGAAAAGTCTCCAGAAACTTCAAAGACGAGAAACCTCTGTTTACAATGAGGTGAAACCCAACGATGTTTTGTCCTCGATAAACAACTGGAGTGTTTTCTCTTGGGTCTTAAACATATGACATACTGTATAGCTGTGCGATATACTTTCACTGCACTATTTGTTACCAAAATTATTTCTTTCATCATTAGAAAGAAACCTTCTAAAAAACAGTTGTTGGTGGCTTTTGATATGCTTTAATAATTTTTCATGATCTCCAAACCATAACACAGTGCAACACAGCGCAAACACCGTGCAACACTTTGCAACACGGCGCAACTCGACCCAACACTGCCCAACATGTCGCAAACACTGCGCAACACCTTGCAACACGGCGCAACTCGACCCAACACTGCCCAACATGTCGCAAACACTGCGCAACACCTTGCAACACAGCGCAAACACTTTGCAACATGGTGCAACATGGCACATACACTGCCCAACACTTTGCAACCACGGGGCAACACTGCGCAAACACTGCGTAAACAGGGCGCAAACACTATGCAACAGGGCACAAGCACTACCCAACACGGCGCAACACTATGCAACATGGCGCAACACTGCCCTATATGGCACAAACACTACGCAACACGGCACAACTTGTCCCAACACAGTGCAACACTGCACAAGCACAAAAAAGTTAATTGGAAGTCACTTTGGAGAAAAGTATCTGCTAAATAAATAAATCTAAATGTGAAAATGTAAACACTGGGGGGCGCGGTGGCACAGCGGGTTGGACTGGGTCCTGCTCTCCGGTGGGTCTGGGGTTCGAGTCCCGCTTGGGGTGCCTTGCGACGGACTGGCGCCCCGTCCTGGGTGTGTTCCCTCCCTCTCCGGCCTCACGTCCTGTGTTGCCGGGTTCCGGCTCCGGTTCCCCGTGACCCCGTATGGGACAAGCGGTTCAGACAGTGTGTGTGTGTGTGTGTGCGTGTAAACACTGTGCAACACTGCGCAATGGGTCAGGGACCTGACCCAGTACTCCACAGGCAGTGGACTGAAGCTGCAGCAGGGCCCTCACTCCCGAAGTGATGAAACACAACCGCTCTGTAGAACATGCGCTGTATGAGCACACGGATAAATACAAAGCCGGGGGCCGACAGCTCCTCATCCGCCGGAGGGTGTGCTTTCCCTTCTTTTTCAGCCCTGATTGGGATTTTTCACTGTGTTTCTCTCTTCTCACATCTCACTTTGATAAAAATATTTGCAGAGAAAAAAATGAAACACAAGTTAAATATGTAACCCCTAGTGTGCTTTGTTTGTTTGACCCGTGGCGTCAGTTGCTGCAACACACTCTTTAAACCGTCTCAGCTGGAGTGGCGGCGACACCTCGTTGGGTCCAGACAGCCAATGTGAGCGTCCAGCGTCGTGGGGACGTAACACACTCATAATGGCTATGGTCCCTGATGGTTGGAAAAAATGTGGGGACAGTTGACTGCTTGGTGCGATTTGTGTGTGTGTGTGTGTGTGTTAGCAATTCTCAAAGCCATCAAAACAAAATTTGTTTCCGATGAATTAAAAAGCAGAAATCTACTGGTAATAATTTGTTTGTTTCTACTTCGTTTAAATGCATTAGCGGCACAACAACCGCTCAGGTATCCAAGGGATCAAAACCGATGGTCGTGGTGGACAGCGGAACAATACCCGCTACTGGGGGGGACATGTCCTCTGCCCCCCTTAACCGTACAAGCTTTGTGGAGAACCGTAAGGAATCGCCGGGAGCAGAGCCAGCGCTACGCTGTCCAGGCCTTTGTGGGAAACGGCGCCGACGTAACAACATAATATCGGCGTTGAGAGGGCGATGCGAACGGCCGATCGATACCGAGCTACTCGGCCCGACGGGCCACTTGGATCCTTTGACATCATCGCACCGTTTTCGGGTTTTCGCTGAAAATCGCGAGCAAAAATCGTGGCCGAAATGAGTCGGTGTCACGTGTGACCGTTAAACGGCCTCCTTACGAAACGCACGCACACGCGGCACAGAAGAGAAGCGGGAACAGCCGGGTCTCCGCGGGCCACGAGGCGCCTTCTTCTCTCGAAAGCTACGTCCGCACGCGTCTCTCCGGCTGCGCTCGGCTCTCCCGCCAATTGGACACGACGAGCGCAAACATCAAAGGCGCTTTCCACCCCCCACGCGCGCCCCCCCGCTACAGCTTCCCTCTCCTGTGGTCCCCATGAAAGGCCACGCGCCTCAACAGCCACAATGCACAAAGTAAACAGAATCGCAAACATGTTTTCTCTTGAGTTCGCCTGGGAGCGGGAGCGCGCTCAGCTCGGTGCGTGTGTGTGTGTGTGTGTGTGTGTGTGTGTGTGTGTGTGTGTGTGTGTGTGTGTGTGTGTGTGTCGGGGTGGGGTTGGGGGGGGGGGGGGGGGGGGGGGGCGCCATGCTGTCACGGAGCAGGAACGAGTTGCAGGCCGTGTGTTTTAACGAGATGCGATGTCTCCGCGGGTTCGAGTCGCATTAATATGTTCGCGGTAAATAATTAATGCGCCGCTTTTGACTCTATTAGGAGACCCGCCGCTGCGTTTCTATTGGCCGTCTTCCTGCCAGAGCTGCAGTAATTGTGTTTTATTGTATTCTTTTATTTCCCACCCCCACCCCCGCCGTTCCAAGGCTTTATAGTGAGTCTCAGTAAATGCGACGACGACCTGCTCAAGAAAAAATGTTTTGAATTAAAAATAAACACAGCGGCTCAAAAGAATCCTTTTCATGCCATCAAACCTTATTGATCTTTAGCTCGCGAGAAAATTGTTACCAACACATTTTTTGTCTTGTAAAAAGGGGACTTCCATACTGTCGTATTATTATTGTGAAATACATGCATCAACGTTCAGCCCACAGGTATGAAGAAGTTCTTTTTGCTTTAAGGTGCACAATTAACGTCTCGAAGGTGTGGCTCCTTCCCAGACGCCAGCGCTCTGCCCTACTGATGGGCTCGGCGACCACACGGCGTCGGCATTTGGGCCGAAACGTCTCCGATTTGTTACTTCTTACTGCTACAAACTGTCGTTCATTGCTGCGTTTCATTAATTTAGTACATTTCATTTTTGATATGTTCAAAAGGTTTTTTCCAAAAGCTGAGCAATTGAAAACACGGTAAAAACCAACTGAAAACATGGTACAGAGGTTGGTTGGCTGCGTTTCCCGGACAGACGCAGGAAGCCAGGCGCTGCCAGCCGGCAGGCGAATAAGAGCCTAGAGCGGAGCGTGCAGCTCTCAGCCGCGGCGATCCGGGTTCAAGCTGCTCCAACAGCACACTTTCTCTGAGCCCCGGCCTCCGAAACAACAGTGGAGCCACAAAGCGAAAGCGCGAAAACGTCTGCGTTTGCTCTCCGCCAGACCTCTGGGCTCACGGCCTTGTGCCGAAGCCGGGGGGGGGGAGGCCTGAGGGCTGAGCAGCCCACCCGGGTTTGGACCATCTTGGACCATCTTGCTCCATCTTGTCTCTTTCCCCAGCGCCTCTTACGCTCGACACGCGAGCCGAGGAAACTCCGGGCCTTTTGGTCGTAAGGGTATGGTTGTAGAACAAAGATCACAGCGACACAAGTCCTGCGTATTCAGTTCAGCAGGTTGATTCACACAAACAGCATCAGTGCAATCAAGGCAGCTTCCTTTTTAATTCTAAGTAATAAATAAATAGGCCTGTTTTTACTTCTTCGTTCATCGAAAGCAAAATCGTGACACGCTGATCATAAATGTGAGCAAATGTAGTAATTAAACAGGGGAAAGTGACGCTGTGTCGGTGCATTCGTTGTCTTTTATTTAGTCACGATTTTCCATTTAAAAATCTTAAGACTATTAAATAAGAAAATCTGGGCAAAATATGGGCTGAGTCTGGAGGTTCCCAAGCATGAGTGATAATGGTACGTAGAGACAGTTTTAGGATTTCACATGGAAAACTATGGAAAATGCCTTTGAAAATCGCCCTATAATTTGCCTTAGAATAAAATGAGCTTTTCAAAGCTGAAAGGCACGAGCCCCTGCGTTGCTCCCTCACCTATCGACCGAGAGAGCGACGCCTTTCGTGCTCCCTGGGGGTAAGTGGAGCTCTTATTTAACTAACTGCTCTTTCCATCACAGTCTAGTCACCGTCATCTCAAGAAACTCAAAATAATTTAAATTATTCAATTCTATAATTGCAATATATATATATATATATATATATATATATATATAACATAATAATTATAATACATATATAAATTGTCTTTTATGTGATCAAACAGTGGAACGTAATGACAGAAATGTACAGAAAATTGTGGAAAGTATAAACAATCACACCAAGCAGCAGAAAGCCAAACTTATTAACTAAGATTTGTGCAAAATCTAAATTGGGGCGGTAACATGAATAAAGCAAAGTTTTGGTCTTTTTAGTTCCATCTCTTAAAATTAAACCAAGTGCAGATCAGTGAATCAGTGCAACGTGGGAAACGTTCCCATGATTACCTGTGAATTGTCTTCAGATTGTACACTTTTTACACTCCCTTTTTGACTCCCTCATCCTTGGTGCTGCTGTTTTCTTCATTTAACATTATTTTGTTTTCATTTACTGATTTTCTTTATTATTGCCATTTTTATTATGCTGCTTTTGTTATATTATAAATGTATTATTACTGTACCCTATGTATGTTTCTTTTTACAGAAAGAATTTTGAGAACCTGCTTTTTAGTGCACTAACTAACTGTAATGTTTATTATTATTATTATTATTATTATTATTATTATTATTATTATTATTATGTTAATACTGATGACACAGTGACTTATTCTGTTGACACTTATTCACAAACAGGTGAATAATAATAAAATGAATGGTGAATAATAGTAAATAATCATTAACAATGTTATATTCTTACATTGAATATCTTTAAGTGAAAGTCTTTTTTCAGCTATAACTATCAAATATTTACTGCATCTCTAACCCTAACCCAACAAATTTTGTTCCGAAGAGTGACACTTTAAAACCTGCCTGTACCAGTTTTACATGTACCCTACACAATAGGATCAAAAATTCAGTTCAGGTACATCAAATACATTTGTTCTCCCTTAATCCCAGCTAATGCAGAATATGAAACCTGCTAAAGAAACATGTTTAGCACTGTATGTGGAGGACAGGAATGTAATTGTATAAAATTTCAATGAAAATAGAAGACTGACAAGTCATCTTCACGAAGACCATTGGACGGTCAAAATCTTTTTCCCAGTTGTAAAGAACAGCTCCTGCATCATGTAGCTGTCTTCATATTATATAGACAGTCCAGTTTTGGAATTTACTCTGAGCACTCACAAATTACTCTGGAAAATTAATAAAGCTGGTGAGTATCACGGCCCGGCGGCTTTATCTTGACCGTTGCAATACAATTAACTCAGTTAAAGTGGCCACTTAATAGCTTCCCTGGTGTTTCACAGCTATCATCTCCCCACTCCAGGAAGCCCTAATTCATCAGAATGGTCCAGGTGTTCTCTTCCATTATGATCAATCTACTTATTAAGCCTTATTTTCCTCTTTTTTTCTTAAATGAAATGTGTACATCAAACACTTGACAAAACACTATAGAGCAGTCGCTCTGCACATGCATGTTTACTAGTAATTCAATTCACTTTCAGAACCGCTTGTCCCATACGGGGTCGCGGGGAACCGGAGCCTACCCGGTAACGCAGGGCGTAAGGCCGGAGGGGGAGGGGACACACCCAGGATGGGACGCCAGTCCGTCGCAAGGCACCCCCAGCGGGACCCGAACCCCAGACCCACCGGAGAGCAGGACTGTGGTCCAACCCACTACGCCACCGCACCCCCTCCTAATTCAATTCAATTCGATGTATTTTTATAGGGGATTCTTCTCACAGAGGAACGCAGAGTACTGAACATGGGATCGGAGGCATAATGCAAATAAATGGTTGGTTATACATTATCACAATAACTATGCATTGTTAAAGCTTTAAGGAAGCCAACAGGCCACGGAGGAAAGGAAGAAAAAAATCCAAACAGAAAGGCATGGGAGGAAAAAACATGGAGGGTCCAAGTGCGAGTGGCTGCCCATGCCTTGGACATTCTAGATAAAAAAAGAAGAGATTTTTAAGTCACTTTACAGCTATTTATAACACTGTCACTAAATGCTAATAAGCTGATGTTCACATAGGCCGTCTCATCAACCGTGGAAAGCAGTCATGAGCTTCGGTCGACATGGAGTGTGCTGGTATCACAGCCGGCCTCCTCAGGTCTCGTCATGTGGAACCAATCCTCAACAAGAAAGAAAGGGTTAATAACTAATGACATAATGAGATTAGAGAGTTTAATACTGAAGTAAAACACACACATTAGCTGAAACCGCTTGGCCCAAGCAGGGTCGCAGCGAGCCGGAGCCTAATCCAGCAACACAGGTTGTAAGGGGAGGGGACACAAGTCCATCACAAAACACCCCAAGCAAGACTCGAACCTCAGACCCGCCAGAGAGCAGGACTTGGCCAAGCCTGCTGTGCCACCGCACCCCCTGAAGAAAAACAAAACAGTAAATTATTACATCAGTCATGGATACACCAGAGTAAACATATTAGTTATAAACCTGGATTTAAAGGCTGAGGCATATGGGGATTCCTGACAATAAGAGGCAGACTATTGAAATTTTAGGTGCTCTAAATCTAAAGGCATGGCATCCTACTGAGATCTTACGGATCACGGGTACTATAAGATAAGCAAACCCACATCCAATAATAGCACACACACGCACGCACACATTTTCTGAACCGCTTGTCCTATTCGGGGTCACGGGGAGCCAGAGCCTAACCCGGCAACACAGGGCGTAAGGCTGGAGGGGGAGGGGACACACCCAGGACAGGACGCCAGTCCGTCACAAGGCACCTCAAGCGGGACTCGAACCCCAGACCCACCGGAGAGCAGGACCCAGTCCAGCCCACTGCACCACCGCACCCCCAATAATAGCAATAATCTACAATTCTTGAAAAAGTGATCTATGAGATGAAGACACAGGTCATCTTTGAATGAAAGTCATTCTAATACAACAGTACACAAAATGTGAAAGAATTGGTTTTGACAGATGAAGGAAATTCAGAGAAACTTGCAACTAAATTCTAGGTGATATTTTCGCAATGGGTAGTTCTACAGAATAAATGATATGATCTTCCTTGACTTGTTGAATGCTGCTTAGATCAAGTGACATGATTTAAATTCCTAATTTGGTTTACTTTGCACTTTTCTATTGCACTATTCATGTATTCTTGCTTCCACAGTGAGACATTAAGGTCTTATGCAGCTTATATTAGAAGACAAACTTCTCGAATTTATGTTGGCAGTATCCTAGTTCTCAAAAGAACACTGAAGGCCTCCAAAGGGGCCATCCACCATCAAATGGAATATTATTTTTCTGTAAGCCTGATCTCATGAACTCTCAAGAAGTAGACGTGTTGCAGAGTTGCCCCAGACTTTAAAGTGGCAGCGGGGGATTCTGGAGCCCAGCCACACTTGCCAACTCAAACATATCCATGCATTTAAATAGAAGTCAAGTTGGCGTCATTACGCAAACAGTTCCATCTGATGGTCTGACGGGATGGGAGAGACAGTCACTGAGTTCAGTGACAAGTCTTGCAAAGTGAAAAGTACAATTCAGCCACTTATCCGTGAGGAGCCAACAGAGAGGAACCCCTAATTGTCATTAATAGCATGATGGAAGCTGAGCATCTTTCTCAGTGCCAGCGATCTTGTGAATTGTTGAGAAAGACACTGTGCCTTCGCAACTCCAGAAGCACTGCATACTCAAAAGCCTTTCACACTTCAGCTTTTTATCTAGGCTTTAGATCTGTGTACGTCCCAGTAGGAGCAGTTGGGTGGTGTTGTGGTCACGCTGCTTCATTCATGTGGAGAAGTCCCAGCACTGACACGCCAGGTAAATCACTGAAGCGTACTACATTGGGGCTGCCGGCACAGTGGGCCATAGTGGGCCATAGTGGGCCATAGTGGTTAGAGCTATGGCCACCTTTAAAGATGATCACTTCAAATCATACTTCTGCTGTAGTACCCTTATGTAAGGTATAAGAAAAAGTGCTTATTCTGAACTGCACCAGAAGGAAAACAAAGCAAATAACTGTAGGCTGCCACTGGTAGAAACTTAAGCAGCCTTGGACAACAGATGTGTTCTGAAAATTCTTCTGCAGTTTAAATGTCTGTCTCTTGTTAAATAGCATAAAGAAATATGCAGATAAGTGTGTTTCCAACTTTAAAGGATCTAGGAATTGCACTGCGATGTGTTTAAAAGCTCCAGTTACTGTTCTCCCTACTGGCGCTGAGAACATCCAGAAATGTACCTCTTTGGATGTCTGTGTAACTGTATATTGATATTGTAGAGGGTGGTGAGGAATGGTTTCATGGCAAACATGACTGAATGGGTTAGTGTCTGCAATATGTAGCACTTTATTCTGCTTGACATGGTGTTGCTTTTGCTCTGGGCGAGGGCTTCGTCTCCCCCAATGGCTTCCACAGCTCCAGGCTGCACTGTCAACTTGATGAACATCTCCGCATGCAGCTGAAAGCTCACATGCATTGAGTGATCCTGCACATTTTGACAGAGGACACATTTATGTCTGTGAGAGGAGAGAAACCCCATACATATATGATATAGTTTATTTTTTCATATTTACTTGTTAGCTTTGTAACACAAATAAATAAGAGCATTGCACTAGTGTCGCACATTTTTAATGGCTCTCAAAGTACTTGCATGAGAATTCAGAGCTCTTCTTCCATCCTTTTCAAATTAGAAACTATCCTCAGAAGAAGACAATGTTTCATTGAAAAATTCATGACCATTGAAGTGAAACATTCATTCATTCTAGGCAAGCCTGGCATGTCAGGAACTGATTGTCGGTAGCCGGCGTTCCCAGGTGCTCCTCTTCACCGTGGCATCTGGTCACAAGCTATATGTGCATGCAGCAATACTCAGTGTCTTCTGCACCGTTTCTGGGTGGCTGTCGGGGAGGGCAGGTGGCCACCTAATGCGAAGCAGGATGGCCAGGTCCTCGACCTCCAGCACAAGTCTCAGCTACGCCATTATCATGGTTTTGCTCCCGCTATTGTGCTGTGCTGCCAACTAGAGTTGTGCTTCATGGATCTCCCAGGGTTCTGCTCTAGAGTACTTTGGTAGATGGACCGCTGGCCGGGGGTCCCCTCCCCTTGCCATCCCGAGGAGGGTCGGGTCGGATCACTGTGGCTCCTGCTCTTGGCACTGTGGCAGAGTGGCTCCTGCCTGAGGCACCACTTCTGGAGTCTCTGACAATGCCTCCCAGAAGTGCTGAAAAACTGCTAACAACTCTGCTGTCATCTGGTGGAGAGGGCTGTAATGCATCTTCAGGTTTTTCTCAGTTCTCTGCCTAGTGGTGTGTCTTTGGGTTCTCAGATGCTGGTTCATCCCACTTCTAACACCACTGTAGTATGTACCTGTGGTATTGCTGAGAATTGTTTGAAGACAGAGGTCTAAAAATTGCTCTTTGTTAACAATATGCATGTCTTGGAATGCATTCTTAATAAAGACACAGCAAGCAATACAAGAACACTTTTCAACACATTTGTATAACTATGTCCTGCAACTCTCCCTTAAACTTATTCATCTAGCTGACACTTTTCTCCAAAGCAACTTAAAATTATGCATCCATCTATACAGCTGAGTAACTGTTAGCAGAGCAATTTAGGGTAAGGACCTGAGTCAAGGGCACTAGAGCTGGGAATCAAACCTGCCACTTTTCAGTGTGCAGGCAGAAGCTGTAACCACTACACTACCAACAACTCAGTGTTTGTGAAAGAAAATTCAGCAGAATGACTTAGAAGATCACAGTGAAACAAAAAGAAGAGAACCTCTCCATTCATCACTGCTGATTTAGCAGGACACATCCCGTGGTTTTTGATCTGAGGGTCGCGGGGAACATATGAAACATTTAGTACTTCTCTCTGCCTTCTCCACAACTGCCATGTCTTCTCCATAATACGAAGAACCTGAAGTCAGCGTTTTTGTGCAATGTCAGCTACATTGTTTACACAGACAGGACTGTACTGATACATTTATGTCCCAATACTAAAAGACTGCAGTGTATCTCAGCACACTAGAAGCATGATTTATCAGTACTGACTGAACTGACCACTTAATATGCTTTCTTTATGCCCTCTCTACCGTACGTCTCCACGGAGCTTCTACCGAAGGCTCTAATTAGTTCTAATTGCAAAATGTGTCCTTTTATGCAGAGCCCAAGCATCTGGTGGAGGAGCCATTGGCTATGTTTGTGCTTCGGGGGGCGAAAGTGCCCTTATAGAACCACATTTCCTTCGTTCCTTGGTTTCAAGCAGTGCTCAAAAGAAACAAATGGGGTAAAATGGCATGCAAAAATCAATGCTACTTCAAAGTATGTGAACCCTTGTGTCCCACAGTTTTACCACAAAATGGTTATTTAATGAGTATCAGTGTTTCCCATGTGACATAATAAGTGTGTAATGAGCAATTCCATATATTGCTTCAGAGGAAATCATGAGCATAGAAGTAAAACATAAGAAATGCAGGGGCAAAAAAATAGTGAACCTCAAGTTGCATTGGTTAAACCGAGTGGGTAAATAGAATCAGGTGTGTAAATCATAATCATTTATAAGATTATTTTAATATTTTAAACAAGAATAATGACCATCCCTATAGGGTTCAAATACTTTCAAGCAGCATTGTATGCCTCATTTTGAGAAGATCCCATGTTCTAGACTTCATTTTCATAAATATCGTTTGCCTGTGATATAACGTTGCTCTTCCTGAACCTGAAATAAAAGACGTGATTCTGAGAGGATGAGATGGCCTTGTTTCCACAGTCAGGGGACCAAAAACTTCATCTATACCTCCACAGCTAACCTCCTCCCCACCTCAGCAAAAGTCCCTCACACCCACACAAACCCATGGTGAATCACATCCTGAGCACCAGGCTGGTGCCATGACAATAAATGATAGCAGTTGAGTATGCTGAAGGAGGAGGTGCCCCAAAGACCCCGCTGGAATTAGGCATGACCTTGCATTTTAGCCTCAAGCGTCTCACTGGCCTTAATGACAGAGGACATTGTCCTCTGCCGTGGTGCGTGTGCTGCGCCTGGGTTTGTTTTGAGTAATCTGTGAAGGTTCAAGACCCCAGGCTACCTCAAGCTGCAACTGTCCTAACCCTGTCCTTGGAGCAAATTTGAAAAAGCTGAGAATTATGGCAGACGAAACCTCAGCTGGGGACTACAAATGTGTAGCCTTCTAATCAAACATGGGCTGTTTCACTGTGTGTTCTTTGTTGAAAGAAAAAAAAAGAATACGATGTCTTATTTTGAAAAAGAATATAACCTGCTACACTGAGCTGTATTTAACATGGCAGAACATGAAACTGGTATTGGCAGAACTCTTTCAGGGAATACAGTATCCATGGAAACCAAGACATTACTTTCAATAAAATTATTTCCTTCATAATTTACTCAGTGGAAATATTAAGAAATGGTAAAAATAAAAATGCAATAAAGCAACTTCAGACACCCAGTCTAGAGGAACCACAAAGAAGTTAATGAAATGATTCACTTTACAGCTTTAACAATGGAAAAATAAAGGCACTTTTTTATACTTGACATGGCGACTGAGCGCTGCATGTGTCACTGAGTGATGGCTGCGTGTTATATTTATTGGCACAGACTGGAAAATTCTAGGAAATAAGCATAAATTCCACCTTTCGTGCATTGATTTAAAAATACATAATGCTTTACAGAGTAAGAAGCAAAAATCAAATAAAAAAATCATTAAAACAATAAAGATGTATGTAAGACATACCTGTTTTGTGCAAATATTTCCATACAGAACTTATCAATTTATTACTGTATAATACAATAAAAAGTTTCATTAGCCTTTATCAGGTCAATTTTATATACAGTATTTTCAATCTTATTTCACATTTACTCAGGTACAGGAGAGTTGGAATTTAAGCTATTGGCTAAATAAAAGGAAATAAAAAAATGCATACCCCTCCTTCAGTTCTGGACCATATCTGACCCCTGTGTGTTGACAATATAATGCATCTTTATACTGAAAAATTTAGATGCTTTATATTGCCAGTACAGTATTCAGATCTGACTGCTTAACAAAATGTATGTAACATGTGCTTTAAGATCTACAACCCAGATGCTGCCAAGGCATCACTGTTAATGCAAGTACTGGGGGTCATGTTCACCCACAACACACAGATTTCTAACCCCTTTAAAAGGGCAATTGGCTGAACGAGGCAGTCAAAGAGGATAGAGGAAGGGGGGCAGAATTCCAGTCCGCAGCAAATCTGACACCTTTCTCAAGTGCTTAAATAATTACTAAAAGCTGTCGCTACACATCAAGCGGTCAAACAGAAACACGAAGAGGGCGAATAAAATGAGCCGAGGAAGGGACTGGAGGGGGGTCATACACACTGAAAATTAAATTAACCGCAAGGAAACTGCAGCCAGGCCAGACTACTGGTGTGCCGCTAGCCCCTCTTGCTGATAATACCGTAGCGACGAGCGTTTTACCCTGTGGCTCCACTCTGGCCGCCCCCTCCTCCCCTCAATACCCATCTCACTTGCGAGGCCCAGATACGGGTTGTCAATTAGCAGGCAGGATGAGGAGCGTGCCACTGTCAAATACTGGTGTTATCACAAAGGAAATGTTTCAAATGTCAGCTGGTGACGGGGTCCACAGTGTCTCATTACAAGACAGGGTCAGAAATGTCATGTGCCAAAGAAAAACAAAAGATGACAACCCCTGACATGTAACTCTGAGGCCCGCGCTGTATCTTTTAATGTAAAGTGACACAACACTGATATTGTATTAGATGACAAGAATTCCATGTGGCACAACACAGCAAAGGCCAGCCGCAGATTCACAACTTGTTTGCTGGTTTCTTCTGAAATTCTGATGCAGCAAGTGCCTAAGGACTCCACGATTTTTCATAAAAAGCAACATTTCTTCTCAATTACCTAAAATGTGTCCCTGATTAAGAAACTGTAGGGGGTTTTGCTAGCTGATTTTCCCTGCAATTCAAATTTGTGTTTGCACATAACTACATATTTATATTTCAATGCAAAATTCATTTAAAAAAACAGCAACCTTAGGCCCGCTGTGGTTTAAAATTTCCTGCATGCCAAACCCAGATATATGACTCTCAATGCAAAGATTTAACTTGCCACCAAATGATTTGAAAGGTTTGGATTAAGAAGTAAATGTCAAGACCAGTGTGTTATTGGAAGCCAAAAGGAATTTTAGGTATTAAAATAATATAGTTACAGCTTTTAACAGAAGTTTTTAAAAAAAAAAAAAAAAAAGCCTGTAACAGTAAACCATCTATTTGACTGCCAAGACACACAGCCACAGTCTCACGGTTCTCTTTAAAAACTGTTACCCCCAAAATGAAGCTTCAATGAAAATCTGCTGCAAAAATTTGGAAAATATCTCCATCTAGTGGTTCATTTTCTCACTCTTCTGTACATTTGCTGGGCACAACTCCTTAGTGGGCAATTGCAGTATTTCTCAAATATTTGCCCATTTATTATTTGAGTCACTGTAACCTGTGCGAGGATTTGCCCTTTAAGAACCACAAAACATTATTTGTCCTATGAAGTCCTGCTAAAGCAACCTGTTTTTTTTTTTTTGTTGTTTTTTAATTGGTCCAGAGCTAATGAATCTTCATGTTTTATTATAATCCTCCAAAACTAGATATGATACAAAACTATAGTATATTCACTTAGAAAAACCTTCAAGTGATACATTACACAGTGTTTCACAATGTTTAACTTCAGTACCGTTAAAGCCAGGATGGTAATTAAGGCCCATGTTTGATACGACAGAAGTTTCACAGAGATCAATTTTCCTCTCCAGTGAAATCTGTAAGGTTATGTAATCGCAAGCTTTGGAGATGGCAAAACTTACATTTACTACTGCAAAACCCATGTAATGTGCAAAATGCACAGTGAAATATGAAAAATAAGGTTTGACTATCACACTAATTTAAATCATCTGACTATGCAAACGTACAAAACACTGTATTTTAAACCAATTAAAGGTGAAATTAGTCCAAAACATGAGGACATCCAAATCTTTAGGTAACCAGCTCAAACAGTCCTGACAACTGGTTCATTCTGACCATCTGTATCTGTTGCAAAAAGAGCAAAATGCAGATGGAGCTTCACATCCACGCTGTTATCCATCTACTTCAGGAGTGTCCCATCATGATGGAAATGAACTCTTCTTGGTTTACTGGAAGAGAAAGTGACAGAAAACATACAATCAAAATCCCACCTTAGAATTTTCAGCTGCCACTGAAGCAACTCCTGCATCTGAGCATGAAAGACATTGAGAAATGAGCACATTGAGGAATGAATAAAAACAAAGCGGTACCAGTAAAACTACACACATTACAAATAGTGGAGTCACAAATTTTCACAAATCCCAACACGACTTTCAATTTCACTGCCTATTTTCATCACATCAGTGTTCAACAAAACATACTTTTACTTAGCAACTTTACAGCAACTGACCCACTTTTACAACAGGGTACTCTTCCTGGGACAACTGAGGTAAGTACCTTGACTAAGGGGTACAACAGTAGGAAAGGGGATTCTAAGAGGGACCTTCAAATCGCAAGTTTACTCCCATAGTCACTACGCCACCTGCTGCCCTATTATTGCCCAAGAAGCCACAGTAAGTGGAAGCCTTGCACTTTTACTCTTGGGTTCTAGTTTCTTCCCCCACAACAAGCTGTTAACACTGCATACTTTCTCCATCTCCATCTGCATCAAACTCATCTATCATGGCTCGCAGCTCCTCGTCTGTGATGTTCTCGCCGAGCTCTCTTGCCACCCGCCGCAGGTTCCTCAGACTGATCTTCCCAGAGTCGTCATCATCAAACAACTTGAAAGCCTTCAGAATCTCCTCCTGAGGATCTCGATCCAAAATCTTGTCTGTCACTACAAAGCATTGAAAGCAACCGTGAGAGAAACCTTACATTTCATTATCTGTAATGTCATAGCTCAGCTGGCAGGGCCCTCACACTCATCTCACGTGATGAATTCTCCAACCATAAAGCTGGAGGTATAATCTGAATTCTAGTGGCATCCCTCGTAAGATGTGAACCCACTTCTCCATATGCCATTTTGTAACACAGTTCTCGCAGTCTACATCTTACTTTCTGTACACATCTGCACCTTGACAACAATGGGGCTCCATATGGGCCAGAGATGCCTTCACTTTCTGAGGAAGCTCAGGTCTTTTGGAAGATGTTGTGCCAGTTTGCTGTAGTGCCTGCAGTCCTTCACACAGCTGGAGCTGCATCACTTACCCACTTCCTTAAAATCTTCAAATGTAATTTTCCCACTTCCTTCCCGGTCGTAATCTTTTAATATCTTAAGCACATCCGCTTTCTTCACGTCAAACCCCAAAGCCCTCATGGCAACCTTGGGAATGAGGCGGAGGGGAGTCAAACACAACACAACACAAGCAGTCACAATGCACCTGTGGAATACCTGTCGGAGCACAGGAACAAAAGGCTCACCTTTAACTCGTGATAGTCTATTTCTCTGTCTTTATCAGTATCGAAGAGGTCAAATGCCTCTCTGACTTCTTGCTTTTGTTCCTCGCTCAGTTCCCTCTTCTTCTTTCTTTTACTTCTGTCCGCTGCAATTTCGCTCCTGCAACATTGCGTGACACATTAGGCACAAGCATGCATTTCAACATGAGATGAGATACTTTACTTATTTGTCATTGCATGCAATACAACGAAATTTTGCGTGGCAGCCCTCAGAACAATGGCAAGAAAGAACACTTTAATAAATTAATAAATGTAAGAATTAGATTGAAACTTCGTCCTTCGCTTTTTTGCTAAAATTATAGTCTCGGCGTGGGGAGGGGAGGAATGTAATACATTATAGCCTGCTCCTGCACCTGTTATTCCCCAAAACATGGGCCAGGAGTGATGGAAAGTTAAGAAGTTATATTTAAAATTTGAATTCGCCTGGCTGCAATAATATATAATAATATACGGCTCTGTTGCAGCAAGACACGAAAAACCAATCCAACCGACTAAGTACCACAGAGACTGAGAGAGGAGTCGACTAGTCTACAGCATTAGATAGCATGCATTCGCAGGCCCCAGGTTTATTATTAAAAGAAATAAAGAAAACGAGCGAGTTCAGCTGTGTACTCGAATGAATTTCGTACTAGCTAAACCGTTAGTCAGTAGTAGTTATTGCAAAGTAAGATACATTCTGGGAAGTTAACGCAAATTATCATTTCTACAAACCTAATCCTTATGTACTTACCGCATCGACAAACTCATTGTTATATTTTCCCAGGGAAGAAAATTTTTAACGCCTCTACAAACAACACGAGTTAAAAACAAACCCGTTTCCGGAACCGGTCATTGCTGTGTTTCTGATTGGCTGGTGTTCGTCACCAAGTTGTAGTACGTTTGTTGTGATTGGGTAGAATTGTCGCCTATCATATCACTCGATATTTAACCGCCGAACGCTTTCGCGTTAACAACGGAAGTGTTGACAAGCGCCGGAAATATCATATAGCTCCGCCCCAAACAAAAAATTAAATATTTCGTTAACTGAACAAAATTAAAAATGAGAAAATTCCCTTTACTATCCCTTATCATACAAGCTCCAAGTCTTAATTTTCCTCTTAAAATGGACAAAAAACGTAGTCTAACACTCCCTTAGTACTGTGCTAGTAGGCTATGTGTATCAAATGTGCTTTGCTCTCAGGGTCACATTAAGTCCCAGTAATTCTCCACAGCACCTCCCACACAGTTGGTGTCATAATTCTGTGGAGCCAGTCTCCAATGGCTCTTGGAACAGACAATTAAAAACGTGAATGGAAAATAAGGCTCTTCCATATTTTCCCATAGCCACTTTGCGTTTATGGAACTCATGTACCTATAGCACAAGTGCTTGGTCACAGTGAAAGCACAGAGAGGCTGCTTCTATAAACTCTAAGCAACACCTGGAGCTTTAAACAGGGGGTACTCACCCTTTCCTTAAGTGTTGGTGATCCAGAGCCCATCCAGGCAACACAGGCCAGATGGGATGGCAGTCCATTGCAGTGCAACCACACCCACGAAGTGACACACACACACACTACACACATTTCAGAATAATGAATGTGTGCAAACTACAGGAGGAAACTCACACAAACACAATGAGAAAACATGAAAACTTTGCACAGACTCAGCAGAACTAGAACCTTCACCCAAACAGCCCAGGCACCATACAATAGAGATTATTGAAAATAGATTTTATTTCTTTTCAATCTAATTAAGCTCTTTAAGAGTCCACAGGGGAAGGCACATACTGAAAAAGTAACATACATACAAACAAATGCCAATCTATAAATCACAATTTTAAAAGTTAGCCATTAGAGAACCATGCAATACATTTCACATTTCATAAACATGCCCTTGGACAAGAAGAGCATCCTTTTTAACTGAGGAAATGTTGCTGTTAATGGGGATGCAATTCACAGCAAAAATTCAAATCGATACTGATACTGTAAGTACACAAATAATACAAGGACTTCAGTTGAATAAATTAGAGAATTAATATATATATTCCTGAAAATTGACCTGGAGGCAGCAATGCAGAGAATGACCCCCCCCCCCCCAAAAAAAGGGGGGGAATGACCAAAAAATCTCCTTCCACAGAAGTGTAGGTAAAGGATGAAATAGACTTCCACAATGTCCCACTTGTGTCTCTAGAAGCTGAGATCAATTTTGTCAAAGATATTCTAAAAAGATTATCTAGTCTACAAAGTCATGATTGCACTTAAATGCTTCAAAATCTCTATAGTTCACAATGTGTGGTCCTCATGGAGGAAGGGGCAAAGTATGGGCAAGCTTCAGTTCTCACAGGGTGCTTCCTTGCCTTCAACCCAGCAGGCTATGTGGGCTGTGGACGCTGGGTCTCTGTGGAGGCGTGGTGGCTAACGTCACCCTTCATAAGCACCTCATAATAAAGCAGGTAGAACACAGGGGTGATTATACCAACCACAAGCATGATACCCACTGCCATCCACCACCTCAGACCCCAGTCAGCCCCGTAATAAGGGTCCTTTCGGGGGGTTGGCCGACGATCGGGGTCCACTGAAGCCCGCTGTGGGTTAAGGGATGAGACAACCTCATTAAGGCTTCCCCTTGCTGGATCCGTGAACTTGACAAGTTGCTCTATGTCCCTGTCCTTCTCCTGTAGGAAGCTACCCACACTCTCTGTGGAGGATGAGGAGGATGTTTCTGCTCCGGCGTCAGGCCCAAGCCCACCAAAAAGCAGCCGCTCTCCAGCGGAAACACCTGGCTTCAGCACGGCTGTGCCATGAATCTCTCTCAGGATGCTGAACTTCTTCACTGGGATCTTGATGGTTCTCAGCGCAAAGAAGTCCTGCTCAGTCAGAAGGTTGTTGGCCCTTTTGATATCTGCCACCTGTGTAACAGAGTATTTTCAAACACTGCGCTGAGCACACGACACAAAAAAGGCATCATCAGTACAGAAACCTAGGAAGAAGTCAAGGAAAGAAGAGAATGAGAATCTACCACGAGGCCATCCAATCTGAAGAAAACACGTTCATATCTGACCAGTTTTTAATCTTGCGGTAGCACTGTTGACATTAAAAACAAAAGCATAAGAGACAATGGTAAAGGGTCCCTTTTTAAAGAAAAATGAGCTTGTATAGTCTCACATGACAACTTTTTTGAGCTATGGGATGCAAAGTATTCTCAACAGCATTTACTAACATTAAAACAGCATAGAATTTTTACAGCACATTATTGGGCTTTTTGGGTTGACAACTTCAATTTCACCAACACAATGACACAACCTCAGTCCACAAACTGATAACTGACAAAGAGGGTATCGGTCATTACCGAGCAGAAGTACTGCAGAGAAATAGCGTTTAAGGTGTCTCCCTCCTTGATATCCCGCACCAGATACACAATGTCATCCATCCTGTCCCTGGAAGCGCTCCTCTTCAGTCTCTCCCTGCCCCTGGGACGAAGCTCATAGGATTCTCCATCCTCCTCAGAAAACTCATTTTCTGACACGAGGCCGTTTCCAAACGTGTACACGTGGCCTCCGTTGGAAGGTTGTGTCGTTGCTGCCGGCTGAAATGCAGCCTGTTGGCTTCTCCCTGTCATTGTGTCACTGCACAAAAACAACACACACACACACACACACACACACACACACACTTGTGATAGACACCAGGAAAACATTTGTTAGACATACTAATTTGCACCCAACTATGACACTACAGGCATTAAATTACATTGTAACTGTTCTCCTTTCAGAAATACACTGTCTATGGACAGTAACTCGCACTGTAACTGTTTATGGATTCTTACCTACTCACAACCAGTAAGAGGATGTCTCTCTTCTAATTTATTCTACACTGTGAGAAGCGCTGCATTCTTCTCACAGTCCATCATACCGACACAGCGTGAACTGGAAAAGAAAACAAGCGTTACTGACTCTGCAGGCACCAGAATAAGTGTACAAACAAAGCGTAAACACAAGCACTGCTCTAAAGTCACGACACCACAACAATCATCAATGATTGACAGATGAGCGGAAAAGAAGCGACTGACTGAGTCCGGCGAAATCATTATCATCATGACATGAGGGAAAGCTCCGTCAGCTTCGCTCGTCCTGCTCCCGCTATTACACACAATAAACACACCGTCTTGTCTACTATTACTACTACTACTACTACACACCTGCAGGCTGCAACAAGAGGCAGATCCTGCGCTACTACACTCTGTGTCTTGTTTGCTGAGGCAGCACGAACCCGACGAGACGAGCAGCTCCGCGCTCCGCTACCGAGTAAAACACTCAGTCTGACTCTCGTCTCGACTGAGGCAAATGAAATTCGGACCCGGCCGGACAAACTGAAGTGTCCAAGCACACGCTTTCAAAGTCACTCCACACATTTTCGCGACAGAAGACGAATTTCAACAAAATGACAAAATATGCCTTGAGGCAAGTGTGTGTGTATTTAAAGTACCTCACACACATCGGCGACACTTTCACTCCTCTCCCTCCGCCGCCTCTACGTTCCGTTCAGCCACGTAGACAGACGCGAAGACGTAATGACGTCACTTCCGGGAGTCAGGCGAAGGCGGGCTTTGTTTCCATCATTTCTTCGTTTATATGCTTTTGTTTTGTGATCTCCACTCATTTTAAACAAAAATATATATTTTCTTACCCCACCAGTTACTTTTTCCATATTTATTTTTACTATTCATAAATATTTATTTCTACAGTGAAACTGACTTTCTATACTGTATATACTGTAATTCATAACAGTTATATGTTCATTTCCTGCTGTCTGTTATTGTGTGAATCTGTATTATTGCGCCTGCTTGCCTGTCTGTGTCTCTTACCTTCATAATAGTAAACCTTGTTACCTGGAGAGCCGCAAGCGGGGGTTTTGTAGTGCGCTCTGCACACCTACTGCCTAGTATATGTGTCAACAGTAAACTTGAACTCTTAAGATGTATTCTGTTAATTCCCTCCAGCTGGCAATAGCACATAATCCATAAGCCAGCTTTGGGTTGACTCCTAATGTTTGCGGCAACAAGTACTTGGTGTCGGAATGCCAGCTTACTTTGGCGCGGCAGCTTAGCAAGGACTCGCGGTATCTAAGAGCTCCCAGGCTGTGGCCTTGGCTGTGGGTTTGAAGCCTTGCTCTCGATCCGCTTGCATTGGGAACGTTGTGTGCATATGAAACCAGAGCCGTCTACGTGAGAGCAGCAGAGGAAACTCAACAACATAAACATGTATCCTGAGGGTTGCTGGTTCAATTTCAGATGAGGAGCACTGCTCTTGTACTGTACTGTAACAGACGGGAAGCTGAAGTTGGCCACGTCCGCACGGCTCGCTCGGGAGGAAACGAGCACGAGGTGCGGCCAAGTCGGAATAGGAGAACTTTAGAAAGACAGGCGATGTTGGCGTCAGTTTTGCTTTCTGACCTTTTCCTTCTGGAGTGAAAGAAACTTGAGAGATCACTGTATACGAGTTAAATTTTCAACTTTCGGGAGTTATATTTAGGTGTGAGAATTGAGAGAGGTTTGAGAGCTTTGATTTAAATTGTTTTTAATGTACTTTGCTCTGAAATTTTGCTTGAACTGCAGCGGGTGTTTATCACGAAAGAGTCATTTGGGTGTCATTGTCTTTTTTACTAGTAACACACACACACACACACACACACACACATTTTCAGAACCGCTTGTCCCATACGGGGTCACGGGGAACCGGAGCCTAACCCGGCAACTCAGGGCGTAAGGCTGGAGGGGGAGGGGACATACCCAAGACGGGACGCCAGTCCATCGCAAGGCACCCCAAGCGGGACTCGAACCCCAGACCCACCGGAGAGCAGGACTGTGGTCCAACCCACTGCGCCACCGCACCCCCCTTACTAGTAACACTTATGAGGAAAAGAAATAAAACTTGATGCAGATTTAGCCACTGCTGCTCCCCACCTGGTTGCTTCATGAACCGGACATGCTCTGACACGTACCTGGTTTGAATTATTCCAGTAGCCAGTTTGGTAATATGTTTGAGAAACGATGACGACTAAAACGTGATTGTTTTCAATGAATGCCATTCTAGTAAGCTTGTATCCACTGAAAAAAATCATTTGTAAGCTTAGTATTACTCATGAAAATCAATGGCTTCTACTTTTTTTTTAAGCTTAACATGTAGAAAATGCAACTCAGAATATCTTTCCATACAAACCAGAGCACTTGGAGGAAACCCACACAGACACAGGGAGAACGTGTAGAATCTACGGAGACGCAGCTAAATTGAGACCTACACCTAAACCGCCTGGATACTGAGGTTTGAGCACTACCTGTTGTGCCGCCGTGCCGTCCGTGATCTGCAGCTTAATACTTGCAGAGCCCTGTATGTCTAAGAGTTGAGGGTAGCAGCAGTTAAGAGCAGTAGGGGACTATAATGATAGTCCACAAGTGTACCCAAATATTTCCTAATGTTTTTCCAAGTTTTCAGGTAGACAGGGAATCTTATGAAATTTCTGAATAAAAGCTAAAGACCTTAACAGTCTTGGGTCACATAAATATTTTTTTATGCCAACTCACTGTTTGTCCAGCCTCGTCTGGAACTACTTTATCATGTACATAATTTGTGAAGTCTAGTAATATAATGTCATATTTGGTGAAGAAGCCTTGCCCGTCTCTCTGGGTTGGAAAAGCTTCGTTTCATTTGTGAACGTGGTCCAAAAATGGTAAGGTCATTAATAACTAGTCAGCCTGGTGTTTTACACCAAACATCTGCTTGCTTCTACCTGCGGGTATTATTGTGCAGTTTTCTTATTTCTTATTTAGTTGAATAGTCAGTTGAAGGATTTTCACATTTACATGTCTTCATTTAGCAGACGCTTTTCTCCAAAATGACGTACATCTCATAGAAAAATATCACGTGTTCATTGCATCAGCAGAAAAAGCAAATCTGCAGACGTATGATTCTAAGCAGTTAATTTATTACTTTCCACCATATGAACCAATATACACCGCAAGAGTAGCTGCATAAAGTTTATCTGTTATTCGATAGGTATGATCACAAAGTTATTGAGCGTAAACATTTATACACAACCACATACACTGGTCATCCTTGGTGTGTGAGATGGCCTGCGATGGATGTGGGCAATTTGTGACAAACACAGGGGCTCCACACCACATTGCCCCAGTGACAGGATCTATGGTGCAAATAAAGAAAATAATTTAAACAGCAGCTTTACTATTTATAGCCACCGTGCATGACCTGTGTTGCGGGGTTGAAGTGGGCTGACAAAGTGGGCTTGTACACGCACGCGCGCGCACACACACACACACACACACACAAACACACACACATACACACACACAGCCTCTTTGTCCACCTTGTACCTTAATGGTAGAAGGGAAAAGCAGACCAGCTCTGTGCTGAGGGGGGCAGTAGAGCTCAACTGAATGGTCCTTCCTCACAAAGATGTGGGGATCTATTGCATCCCTTCCCCACTGATACCGAGGTCTGCGGGGGGTCAAATGTCCAGAGGAGTGTAACTGTTGATTGTACGTGTCGCTCCGCAGCAGCACTCGTACCCCTCCTTAATACATTTACCGCAGATTCCCAAGGGAGGTTTATAAAAAGCTTCCTGGTGTTTCATGTGGTGTGGAATGGAGGACCAAAGGTGAGGCGACTCAGGTGAGGGATACACAGAGCTTTGGTCATCCTCTTCAGCCTGCTCCCTGGGGGGTATGCCCATCGGAACCGTATTATGTGAAGATTTCTAAATATGTAGACCGAAAAAAGAAACTGTTACATAATAAAGTGTTAATGACTCAGCCTTTTAAATGTACACAGAATTTTCAGACTCTTCCCTTGCAGAAATTTTCTGGAAAATTTCTACAGGATTATATAGGAATCCTGGGACCCATAACATGCTAATGAAGCTGATTTGTGGCTTTATGAGATTTTTTTGGACATACCAGGGTGTACTGTTCGAGAACTTGAGTTTATAAGTGGATGTTTTAGCATTAAGTCCAAGTAGGAATGTGCTCTAAAACAGTAAACATTTTAACCCTTTATTATTATTATTATTATTATTATTATTATTATTATTATTATTATTATTATTTACTGCTAGGGAAATAATATTTTATGAGGGGCGCGGTGGCGCAGTGGGTTGGACCGGGTCCTGCTCTCTAGTGGGTCTGGGGTTCGAGTCCCGCTTGGGGTGCCTTGTGATGGACTGGCGTCCCGTCCTGGGTGTGTCCCCTCCCCCTCCGGCCTTATGCCCTGTGTTGCCGGGTAGGCTCTGGTTCCCCCCAACCCCGTATGGGACAAGCGGTTCAGAAAGTGTGTGTGTGAGAAATAATATTTTATAATATAATTAATAATTTATACTGGTCAGAGGGGGACAATGAGATATCAGTCACACTTTCTGCTTCATTCTCCTTTCACACCTGTCAGGTGAAGCTCAGTTGACTCTTCCAGCTTTATAAATGTTTCATGCAATCAGGCACTTCTCAGGGGGGACCTCTTGAATTTCATCAGTTCAGAACAACAAAAAAACCTGTAGCTGCCCACAGACGTGTTTTAAACGGAACAGTGTTCGGCACAGTCTGCACAACAAAATACACACCACCGCCAACGTTACGACTGTGTGTTGTGTGTCGACAGCTCTTGAGTCTGCTGTTGAAGGCAGTTTTGTATATTGAATGCGTGTCACTTCGGGGAAAACAAAAATCAACTCATAGTTTTTAACCATATTTTCTTACATACACTAATCTGACACTTTTCTCCAGGGACTTACAGTATAATATTGAGTTACGCAGAAATTATTTAGCCGTTTATGTAGCTGGGTGGGTACCTTCTCTCAAAGGTATAAGCTATAGCTGGAGATGGGCTTCAAACCTGTGACCTTTGAGTCCAAGGCAGCAGCTGTAGCCTCTTTTCTACCAGCTGTCCCTGCAGTGCTGCTGTTTCACGGCGCCTGGGTGGTGCAAGAGGATGTCGGTTCGATCCCCGCTCAATCCGTGTGGAGTTTCCATGTTCTCCCTGTTTCTATGTGGGTTTCCTCTGGGTGCTCTGGTTTCCTCCCACAGTGCAAAGACATGCTGTTCAGGTTCCCCCATAGTGCATGACCCAGTGCAAGTAGTGTATCTAGCAGTGTAAGTCACCGCAGTGAATAAGGTGTGTGGGTGTGTGCAGATGGGAAAGAGTTCACTACATAGAGTTCATTGGAAGTTGCTTTGGACAGAAGTGTCTGATAAAGAAGTAAATGCAGTTACCTGTTTACTGTAATGTACTGTACTGTAGGGCAATGGGAGACATGTCCCTCCAACGCTGCCCTCAAAACAAGATGAATTTGTTTACCCCATTATTTTGCTGTTACTCCTCTGAGCTCTATTGCTGTTTCGTCCTTCGCTCCCCCAGTATCTGGAAAGTTGTCCTGCCTCCGCCAGACAGTGCTTGGTTGTGTGAGTCGATGTGTCGAGATGCGGAGGGACGGCGAAGGACTCGATGGACGCGATGAAAGCCACGGGCTCCGCGCCGAAGCCCTTTCCTGAGCGCGGGGCCCTTCCTGCTGCTCCGCGTGCTGGAGCTGCGTTGACCCAACGCCAACGTAAACAGAAAGAAGATGCAGACGGGAAAGAGAAAGAGACGGAAACGGTGCCACGTGGGGCCTGCTGTGACGCAGTGCACCGGTTACCCTTATGACGCTGCGCGCTCCGACTACTTCCTCTTACCCACAGAGGAAGCCTGTTTTCCTAGAAATGATTCCAGTGACAAGAATAAATGTGCCTGTGAGCTCATGGGTCATCTGAGGACACACACAACTGAAACATGTGCGCTGGAACACTGTTGGGACCAGAAGGTTGTTTGGAACTCGATTTGTTCGTGACTCCAGAGTCAATATTGACAGAAGCTCCATACATATGATCCTTCGCAGTAACTTTGCTACATTAAGGTACTTACAGTTATTTACACAGCTTGGTTGGGGGGGGTTTGAACCCTCAAAAGACAACAGCGTTAACCACAACGCTACCAGCCGTCCCCACCTTCAGGGCTGAGGTTCACAATATTATGATTAACGAAGTACTCTGTGACACTTCTGCCCATTGGTCCGATATTAATAACGCTTATATTCTTGTTTCACGATATTTGTGGTGATTGGGAGCCCATGCTGGAAATGTATGACACGAGGCAGCGAACACCCTGAATTTAATTCCTGTTCATTGCGGTGTAACATTTTTCTTTATTTATTTTGTTTAATTCACGTCTAAAAACATTAAAATTAATACACATTTTAAGTTTCTGAAAAAAATAAACTATGTTAAAACCAAATCTATTTTAAAACACACACACATTTTCTAAACCGCTTGTCCCATACCGGGTCGCGGAGCCTACCCGGCAACACAGGGCGTAAGGCCGGAGGGGGAGGGGACGCACCCAGGACGGGACGCCAGTCCATCGTAAGGCACCCCAAGCGGGATTCGAACCCCAGACCCACTGGAGAGCAGGACCCGGTCCAACCCACTGCGCCACCGCACCCCCGCTATCTATTTTAAAACAATGGAAAAGAAAAATGTTGTGTCTTTGTTACCATGTTGTTGATGACTGAGAGACAGGAGCTGTAAACACTGTGGAAGGGAGTCGAATCCATGGTCACACTGTGTTTGCTAATGTTTTACTGGCAACTAAGGGCTGGATGCAGGAACACAGTCCTGTTCGCTCCAAACAGAGGGAGGTTGTGTAAAATGGAAAAGCGAGAAGAACGCAGGTGGTAACGGGGTACGTTACCGTTCTCCATGCAGTCGAGTTCACAGTAAAGGTGAATGTCAAAGCACGGTCAGTGTGTCCAATACCTTGTTCTCCAGAAACATGCACCATATTCAATAATTAAATTAAAGTAAAAAAATAAGAAGAAAGAAAAGCTCTATGTTCAGCTACTCGTGTGATGTACTCTGGTTCATCTGGCGGAATGTGACACATGAACTGTACTCTAGAATCACGTTTCTGAGTCCAAATCTCTCCTTCTGTTGATGCGCTCAGGGTTCGAGAAGAACACCGCTCTCCATCCTCACTCCTGCAGAGGCAAATCCAGGCCAAGCGCAAGCAAAAGGGCTTTAGGTGGAGCAACGGAGCGTCTGGCTGCCTAAGAACTTGTGGATTTTCTGGTTTCTCAACTGCTGCGGACGAACGACTGCGATGAGGAGCAGCGTGTTCACATGGGAATTCTTCACGCTTGGTTCGATTTGTGAGAGTGCAGTAACACACCAAGACGACGCAAGAAAGAACCTCAGTGTTGCAGAAGGACAGCAGGTGAAACCAGTTACTCCTGTCTCCGCACTGTCTGGGAGGACATGAGGGAATGAGCAGCGAGGGCCAGGAAATACGTTTTGCGCTCAGCAGACGACAATTTTAGAAAGTGTGGTGACCGCTCTTCCTCCGAGGGTGAGGTGTTCCGGAAAGTTCTGGGCAGGAGATGGGAAATGGCTTTACCCTGGTGGAGGTGCTGTATCGCCTGGTGGTGGGAGTTTAATTGTTAGGCTTTTATTTTTGGGACTTTCTTTCTGGGAAAGTCACCATTAACCCGTCTGGCCATTTGTGTTTTTTTAAGCCGTCTATTTATTTTATTTTATTCTTTTTTTTACACAGCGCCTGGGTGGTGCGAGAGGATGTGGGTTCGATCCCCGCTCAGTCTGTGTGGAGTTTACATGTTTTCCCCGTGTCTGCTCTGGTTTCCTCCCACACTCCAAAGACATACTGTTCGGGTTCCCCCACAGCGTGTGAATGACAGCAAGTGTGTTCCACCGATGTATGGATGAGTGACCCTTTATAAGTAGTGTATCCAGCAGTGTAAGTCACTGCGGTGAATAAGGTGTGTGGGCTGATAACACTACATAGAATTCAGTTGCTTTGGAGAAAAGTGTCTGATAAATAAGTAAATGTAAACGTACTGTGGTACGTCAATGGACAGCAGCAACCGTTGCTGCAGCAAATGTATATTTACATGAAGACACTGACAGTACTATGTGCAGGTGGTGGCACGGGAAGCGATAATGAAAATTAGTAGAGAAGATGAAGAAGAAGTGTCACGTACTGTATGGGGTTTACTGTACACGAGGTGCCGAACGTGGTATGGCGTAGGAAAAAAATGACACGCTGAGTTTCCGACACGAATAGAGGTCCAAAGAAGACATGTAAGCCGCGGTACTTGAGCACTCAGCACCTGATCCATCGCAGCGACGCACGTGTGTCACGGAAGCTCAAAGGGCCGTTATGCATTTTACCATAGTGAACTCACCCGCTTGTCCACTGGCACACTGTGGTCAGCAGGGGACACCATCCACTCACAAGCCACACGTGCGCAGCCGGTGTGTACTTTAGGAATGTTTTTCCTTTTCATACACTTATTCCTTCACCGTTTATCACTGAGCACAATCTGTCGCCACACAAAGAAAATTAGGTTTATGACACGGCCTGCAGGAGGCGCAGTGGTTAGAGCTGCTGCCTTGCATTGGTAGGATGTGCTGTATAAATGGGTAAATCGTTATGTGGAGAGTAACGTCGCGAGTGGATTTGGACGATCAGCACTTGAGCAGCAGGTCAGTCCTGGGGGCAGGTGGAGCAGAAAGTGGCCGATAGCAGCAGTGTGTGATGTGAGGGACGACAGGAATGTACAAATCCACAGTGAATGTGTAGAGCCGCAATTTGACTTTGCGAGAAGTTTCCTTTAATACATGTTGGTTTTGTGAAGCAATTCTTTGTGTTTATGGCCTCATTTGCATTTTACAGCGCAGCACATTCGTATTTATATTCATTCATACAGTACAGTTCAGTGTAATATTCACCTGACACCTGTATCCAAGGTGACTTACAGTAATGGATACACTCCACTGAAGTCCCTAACATCATTGTCCTATGTGTACAGCAGAGCAGTGTGACACAGACACGCACACACACACACATTTCACGTTCATCAGTCCACCTGAAACATGTATTTTTGAACATTATGGGGGAATCATGTGCCTGGATAAACCGCCCATCACGTGTATGGTACATAAAGGCAGTAAAAGTTACACAGCTGCGCGGAACTGTAAAACAGTGATATGGAGCGATATTAATAATATTTTTAGTAATTATTCATATAACGTTTCTAATGAAGGAAAAGTGCGTTGTTACGTTGTTATGGAAACTAGAGTAAACTATAGAAGTTACTGTGTCCATTTCAATGGGCTCTGGAGATGTTTCAGTGCACATGGGCTTCACTTGTATAAAAACACACACAACAGTGAGGATGACACAACATCGACCCCTCAGACCAATGGAACAAAGATGTTCAGGAGGTACAACTGAAACCATCACTGAGCTTCTCAGTCAAAGGCTTTTTAGGCATTTCAACTGTTAGGTCACCCCCCCCCCCCCCCCCACCACCACCACCACCACCATTTTTTTCTTCATGCGTTGAACATCGTACATGCTGATGAGCGTGTGTAGACGTGCATGTGCAGCAGCACATCCCCGATCCACAGCAGTGTGAGTAATTTAAAAAAAAAAAAGAAAGAAAGAAAAAGATGTAAAGTGCTGGAATGTTCTGTGAACACGACCCTGAAACCCAGCAGTGAAGGCAGTGCTAAGAAGATGCACCGGAGCCATAAGAGCGATGACAGGGACAGGGACTGGGACAGGCACAGCGACGGGAACAGGGACAGGGACGGGGCAGAGACAGGGGCAGAGACAGAGATGGGGACATGGATAGGGATGGGGACAGGGAAGGGGACGGAGATGGGGATAGGTACGGAGACGGAGTTGGTGACAGGAATGGAGATGGAGACAGGGACAGGGACAGGGACGGGGACAGGGACAAAGATGGGAAGGGGACGGAGATGGGGATCTGGACAGGGACGGGACAGGGAAGGGGACAGGGACAGGGATGCCATGCACCACAGCGTCTCTTTCTGAAACACAGGACAAGAGAACATGTTGAGGAAATGACTGTGATGCTGCTGAGGCTGGAACCATCTAGTTCAGACCGGTAGCTCTTAGAGGAGCGGGTGGGGGGGGGGGGGGGGGGGATTCTTTTCAATGACACCTTTAGCCCTTTATTACAAGCAGCAGGAATGAAGATTGTATGTCATGCATGTCTCACACACACGCAGCACACACAGTCCTTCACACACCCTCTTCTACACACTCTTATTGCCCCTCGTCTCATTATTACAGCAACTTACACAACTGCTTTGAGCTTCATATGCTGTTGGTTTATTACAAACACTATTTACATTGACCTTTTCTTTGGCTTGATATGCTCATTTTACCTGATATACTGCTTTTTTTCTTGATACAAAAAAATTGTTTTACTTGATATACATTTACACTTATATTTATTCATTTAGCAAATGCTTTTGTCCAAAACGACGTACATCTCAGCAAAAGTACAATTAATGCATTACATTGAGAGAAGGAGACACAGCTGTAGACATGAAAGTCTCAAGCAAACCTAGTTTGTTCTCTACCACTTGCTGCACCGAGGTTCTTCATTCGAGTAGGTGCATAAGACACAGGATAGAGAAATCCCGATACCCACACCATTTTTTTTAATTATTAAATATTATAAGATACACAAATGAGCAAGTACAATGCCAGAGTAGTGGCTGCATAAAGGTTGTATCTGGGGATGCTTATGGAATTACGATGCGTGAACAGTCACACCGTAAATGAGCTGAGAGATCTTGGGCGAAGTGGATCTGGAAAAGGTGAGTTTTCAGACTCTCCTTGAATGTGGACAGAGTTTCCGCAGTTCTGAGTGACAGGAGAACGTCATTCCACCACAACAGACCCAGAACCGAGAACCTCCGAGCTTTAACTTTTGTGCGTGGGAACACCAAGCACGCAGAAGTAGACGAGCGAAGGGGTCTGGCTGGGGTGTAGCGGTTGATTAAGTCTTGTAAATATCCGGGAGCAGTTCTATTGATGCATTTGTACACAGTAACCAGGGTTTTGAATTTGATTCGGGCAGCTATAGGAAGCCAGTGCAGAGAAATGAGTAGAGGAGATACTTGGAAACGCTTTGGCAAATCAAACACAACTCATGCAGCAGAATTCTGTAGAAGCTGCAGAGCTTTGATGGCATTAGCAGGAAGGCCGCACAGAAGAGAGTTGCAGTAGTCCAGACGTGTTGTCACCATGGCCTGGACAAGTAGTTGGGCAGAGTCAGTAGTGAGGTAGTGATGGATCCTACGAATATTATGCAGGATGTATCTGCAGGACCGGGTTGTGGCTTTGATATGTTGAGAGAAAGGTAGACTTGAGTTAATCGTCACTCCCAGACTCTTAGCAAAGGAGTTAGGTGAAATGAGTGAGTTGTCCAGTTTGATTGAGAGATTGTGACAGGAGGACAGGCCAGCTGGGAGGTAAAGAATCTCTTTCTTGGAGAGGTTGAGTTGGAGGTGGTGATCATACATCCATGAAGAGATGTCCAACAGGCAGGCAGCAATGCGTGCGAAGATGTCTGACGCAGCAGGTGGAAAGGAGAGGAAGAGCTTGGTATCATTAGCATAGCACTGGTATTTGAATCCATGGAAGGCTATGACAGGACTGACGGAGGAGATGTAGATTGAGAAAAGAAGAGGACCCAATACCGAGCCCTGCGGGACACCGGTTGAGAGAGGCAGAGGAGAAGAACGAGTGCTCTGCCAGACCACTTGATAGGATCTGTCAGAGAGGTAGGACTCAAACCATCTTAGTGCCGCACCTTTGATCCCAACCTGGTTAAGAGAGGAGAGTAGAATCCGGTGATTGACAGTATTGAATGCTGCAGACAGATTGAGGAGGAGTATATATACAGTATAGTATTTACTTGGTATACTGATTAACGTATTAATTAGAGCAATTTGATTCAGGTGTATACAGAATAATAATCATCGTTGTGACGTCAGTTACTATTTTTTATTTCCTGCTGCATATTTATAGGTTTGAGGAACTTCCGTTATGCTTCATCCAAAGTGATCATATTCATGACAGAAGTAGCTGTTTCGAAAGAATGTTACACTGTAATGTAACCGTTACACCGGTACACAGCAAAGGAACTGTGTACTGAATACTGCAGCAAACTGCTCATTGGATGACTTTGCTCATCACTAATTTACGAGAAACATTTATTTTCTAGGATGGTAAATAATGTTTAAGTATGTCACGTGGTAAATTACATTAGTTCACAAAGATTTCATTACAGTTGCTGTCTGAACTGTGAGCCAGCAGGGAAATACCTTGGTGTTTAGATGCGTTCCTGAACGTGGAGCACTGACCACAGCAGCGCTAAACACCGTCGTTATAATATATTTTGTTATATAGGTGAGAATAAACACGTGAACACAGCACAAAAACAATGAATTTTTCTTGTGCTATTTTTCCTGTAACAACATGTAACACATGTGAGAAGCACATGCTGCATCTGCACATGACCTCTGTGTCATGCTGACCACTCACACACACAGCAGTGACACGAGTTCACAGCGATCACAGCTCACACACACACACACACACACACACACACACACACACACACACAGAGCACATCAGGGGGCTCATTTTCACACTCAATCTGCCCCAAAACACTGAGCCGCCCGTCCAGCTCGTGGGAGAGATGGAAACACCAGGTCCGCGGCGCAGTCTGTGGTTCGCACCCTTGTATAGTAGTGAGACAGCACACGCGTGCGCACACACACACACACACACACACACACACACACACACACACACACACACATCTCTGAATGACCCCTGCTTCTAATGAGCATCACCCCTGAAAGATCCCTTCACAGTGAAGAGGTCCCAGTCCTCTAGTCAGACCCTTCGACATCCTGTCTCACGCCTGTCTGTGCTGCTCACACCTGAACAACCTACCCACCCCCCCAAGTCATCTCGCTGTCACACAGTAAGTATTAGTATCACTGGTCCTTTTTGCAGAAACAAAAGCAGCTCCACTATTTTCGAACACTCAGTGGGATTCTGTTTCACTGATTCATTATGTCTTCACGCTTCCAGTTCAGGGGCCATCGTTTCTTCCGCCCTGACCAACCGAAAGTTTATGCTAATTAAATGCCAGCAATTAGTCGGGACGTTACGTTGACCTGTCATCTCAATGTTGCACATCACATCAATCACATCACATCACATCACTATGCTGTACAGGTCCCCGCCATCGAAACCGTGTTTCTTCAACGTTCCTTGCATGGCATCGTGAAATATATTTTTAACAAAATCTGGAATCCAGTCAAGTTCCGATTTCTTGCTTGATACAAATGATTTCATTGTTTGGTGGCTGATTTATATCAATAATTCACATGATGAAGCACAGATGAGAGAGCTTAACGTTTTCTTAATGAGATACAGGAGTCAGGCTTGACTGAGATTTTTCTGGCTCAGGGCTCCACTGATCACACACACACACACACACATTTTCAGAACCGCTTGTCCCATACGGGGTCACGGGGAACCGGAGCCTACCCGGCAACACAGGGCGTAAGGCCGGAGGGGGAGGGGACACACCCGGGACGGGACGCCAGTCCGTCGCAAGGCACCCCAAGCGGGACTCGAACCCCAGACCCACCGGAGAGCAGGACCGTGGTCCAACCCACTGCGCCACCGCGCCCCCTTCTCCACTGATCATTTACATTTATTCCTTCAGCTCACACCTTTCTACATTTTATTTGCATTACGTTTCATATTTATAATAATGTAAGGTTTTCACCGTGTTTGGTCGTGTATTTGGGCCACTATTTCCTTTCAATAGCCGTTTGGCACTGAAGCAACATAGAAATGGTGTGAAGAGTCTGTTTGCCCATCGTTCCCACAGTGCTGCCCTGATTTAAATCATGAATCTTTACACTTATGGATCTTTATTTTTGGGAGAGCACAGGAGCAACTTTGTCATGAGGTTTTCATATGTAACCCCTGCTCGGCGCTTGGGCAGTTTCTGCTCAGAAACAATTCCGAAAGGTTCAGAGCGAGAACGGATCAGCGGCTTTATGGAATACAGAATGTAGAGGCGCATGGTTTCACGGTGAGCTGTTGCACATTATATCCATCCTGCTCACCGTTTCATGTCTCTCATAATACATTACATAAGTGCACCAGGCACATGTCCAGCAGTGGAAAGTGCCTGATAAAGGACACGTTAAAATGTTGATATATTTGCTCCTGTTTGCTGTACATAAAACTAAGAATTAAAAAGGTTCAGAGTTTCATGACATCTTGCAGACGTTTTCATTTACATGTGACTGAGATGAGAATACATAAAGATATATATTACAATAACAATAATAACAATGGTAAAAAACACACATAGGAATGAATAAAACACACACACTTAATAGGATCACACCGAAATAAATTATAGAATTCAGAACCTAATACTCAGTCACTTGCCCTTGTCAGGGTCATGGTGGTGTGGAGCCTATCTGGGAATGACCGGACGCAAGGCTGGGGGAACAAGCTGAATGGCACACCAATGAAATGTAGGGTAGCAATACACACACACACACACACACACACACACACACACATACACTCCATGGGTGATTCAGCATCACCAGTTCACCTGAACTGAGTGTCTTTGGACTGTGGGAGGAAACCAGAGCACCAGGAAGAAACCCACACAGAGAGAAGATGCAAAAAGTGCTCAGAGACTGAGCTACGTTTAAACGTCTACATCTGAAGAGCCCAGATGTCCTGAGGCAGCAGCACTACCCACTACACCACCATCCCTTCGCTGAAAATAATACCTACAGTTATACCTCATAACTGAATATATCTGTTTTTTAGAATGTAACATTTCACAGATTTATAATCACTTAAAACTACAGTAGCTGAACCTGTAAGTGTTTTTTTTTTGTGAATTCTTTTGCGTTAATTTGCCGTTTCAGCTCAATAGTGCTGGTACCCCTGAGCCCCTCAGCACACATGGCGTTCTGTCACATTTCTGCGCGTCTCCCAGCTTCACAGCATACCACGAGAGCCCCAGTCAGGACCCCGGCATTCAGTGAAGCCCCCAAGCAGTGCAGACACTTAAAGTCCCTTTTCAAGCTCACATGAGAGTGTAATATGTGCGCTCCGCCCCTCGTTACTTGGTCCTTAACCACACAAGGGGAACTTCTCACCCAGTTTTTCATTTATATCCCCAGGATGACTCATGCTCTCCTCTTGATGTGTAACTTGCTAAATGAGCGGGAGGAGGTGGAAATGAGGTGGTGAGTCAGAGAACAGCAGGGTGATGTCATGTTTAGCTGAGGAGATGCTCACGCAGCCCAAACACCATCCTCGGGGATGGCGAAGCCGCTCGGATCGCCCAGCTGCGGCGTTCAGCAAGACGTTGCGGCGCTAGAATGTTCTTACATGTACCTACATACCCAGGGCCTGGACTGACACACACACACACACACACACCCATACTCAACTCAACACCATTCCACTCACTTTGCAATTTTTTTTTTAAATTGTGCTTCCATTTTACAGCATTTATTATTATATTGTAATATATAGTTTTTTTACTGTATATATTATAATATACTGTAATACATCATTGTAATATATTGTAAGATATTGTTGTTTTATGTAGCATCAGGGTCCTGGAGGAACGTGGCTTCGTTTCACTGAACACCGGCCCACCTGTATATGGCTCAAAGACAATAAAGCCACTTTGACTTTGACTTTGACTTTGACGTATCGCGTGTTTCCTCGAGCGCCGTGCAAACCACACTGCCTGCTGCTGTTGTTTGGAGAAAGTTGCGCAAGACAAAGGATCAGTGTTGCCGAAAACTAAGTTCCATTACGTGTGTTCGGGGTCGTAAGATGGGCAGCGCTAGAAGGACGTAGAAAAAGTGAAAGTGCTAGGTGGTGAAAGAGAAGGTGGATGTCTCCGGATGTCCCGCAGGTCCTCTTCTCCCAGTAGAGTCACTGCATTTCCTTCATTTCTCTCTTTTTCACTTAACTTCCCAGAAAAGGGAACCGCGAGTCGTTTCTGGCGATTGGCAGCGAGCAAGAAGGACAATGTCCCCTCCGTCCGTCCGCCGCTCGCCGTTCTTTGTCGGCAACCCACTGGCTGGAGACGAAAGGCTTCGCTAACAAGGGCGAAAGTCATATTCTCTTCTACAGCACTGGACGCACATATAACGTGGCCCATGAGTGGCTTTGAGAACAATGCATAAAGAATAAAATTACAATAACTGGAATTATTTCACGGGCTCAGTTCCAATACATGGAGTTTCCGAAATGCCAAACAGAAGGAGGTGAAAAGGGCGTCTTCACCGCGGGACACCGTGTGTTTTGCCAAAACTGCACAGGGTTTGAGGAAAGGCCCTCGGTGTGTGAGAGCTGTGATTTAAAGGATGCGTGTTGGAGGCGACCGCGTGCACGTTCACTTGTCCCGCAGGTGGACAGTGTTAGCAGTGGCCTCTGACCCTTTCACAGTTTCACTCTGGTTTTACCCAAGAAGAACTGAGGAGGTCAAAGTCACATGTGCTTATTTAGTCTCAAAAACCATTTTAACTCTCCTTTAATATAAAAAACCTAGCGAAAAAGCCGTTGCGCTGTAATGCTGTGGGCACAATGAGATCTGGCTGCTTCTTTCCCACGATCGCACAGCACTTGACCGTCGTCTGACGACCTGGGAGGAAATGGCTGCTACGTGCTTGTCGGCAAATTTCTTCTCGTGCTGGAACACGTTCGTATCCTGCCTGCGTGATCCCACCGTGATGTCACTTCCAAGCGCTCGGAAGTGCTCTGCTCCGCTCCGCTCGGCCCCAGCAGCCCCTTCCCTCCTTCGTCCTGAGTGAGCAGCTCCTTCTCAAGGTACCGGCGGCGACCGGACAGGGGCTGCCAGTACTGGCACAACATACTGTACAGAGGGTATATTTCTCCATTAGAGGTTATGGAAATCATCATTAACGTGGCCTGAGGTCACACCATTCCGAGACCGAGAAGCACTTTTTCTGCCAAGGATGAGCAACGGAACAGCAGATACCTGACCCTCCGCAGAGAAGAGACATTTCAATTTATTTATTTAGCCGACACTTTTCTATAAAGCGACTTACAATGTGAAGATTACAGTTATTTACCCATTTATACAGCTGGGTCATTTATACTGAAGGTATTTAGGGTAAGGACCTTGCTCAGGGGTACTGCAGCTGGAGGGGGGAATCAAACCTGTGACCTTTTGGGTCTAAAGCAAGAGCTCAGACAATTACCCTACCAGGCGAAGATGAAAATATCTCTATAAAATTTATGAAACAGCCACCATATTCTGCACAAGTTAAAAATTTGATGCTTCCAGATGTCTCTGAAGACAGGAGTCGACCTACAAGCACTGATGTAGCAGGAGGGGAGAACGTGGTCACTCAAAAAAGTCACTTTAGCATATTTTAGAGCTTGTTTTCTCACTGAGGGTTCGCTGCTTGTTTCTTTAAATGGCCATTATGGGTCATTCATACCACTCGCTCACTCGCTCACGTTAACCGTTTGTCCTAGACAGGGTCACGATGGTCTGGAGCCTATCCTGGAAGCATAACACCTGGAGTGTATTTTTCAATTTGAAGCTGTTGTTAAAAGAAGGAGACACACATTATTCCTGGATAAAAATAATAAAAGAATAACAATAAAATATATGATACCCATTTATATGTGAGTTCATTTTCACAAACCTGTTATTGCTGTAAATGCAAAATCCCAAATGACTTCCCTCTTATTACCTATCAAATGTTACATACAGTATGTTCCACACACACACACACACACACACACACACACTCATGTCGCGAGGAACAAAGTAGACCGAGCTGAAACTCTCACAGAGTGAAAGACGTCCTGGTGTGTCCCGTAAGGTAAACACCCGCTATTTTACCCTGACCTGTGTCAAATGTTCATCTGGCCTTCTGTGACCCCCGCTGTGTGACAGCGTGACAGTGATGTCATTCGTTTGGCCTTTGAAAAAGCGGGAGTAAACCGTGTTTTCTGACAAGCGCCTTGTGCCAAAGATACTGTAGCGATGTGGTTTCCAAGGGCGTTTGCTCCACACACCTTCTATAACCTTTCTGGCTGTGGAAAGATGCGCAGCCCAACCCAAGCGCACCGCTTCGTTTTCGTTCGGGATCAACCACGTCACGGACACGCAAACAGCCTCTGCGTGTCGGAACACTTCGCAGAGGCGGCTTTGCTCCAGGTTTACTCGTCCGGATGCGCTCGTGGAAACAGGTCGCTTGCTGCGGTGCGGACGAGGGCGCGTGGGGGGTGTGCCGCGTCGGGAGGGACGAAGGTCGCCGAGGAGTCGGAGCCGCAGTGGGGGTGGGGGGGCGGCGCCACGGGACAAACGATTGGCCTTAACCGCTCCGAGGGTGCGGGCCACCTCTGAACCCTGAGCTCACACATGCGTGCCTCTCTGTTCCTGTTTCGCTTGGTTCGTGGCCAGCGGGGTGCCACCCGTGTCCTTTGTCACACTCTCCGCGGGACACGAGAGGCTCCGTTTACGGGACGGATCGCGGAAGTGCCGCCCTCTCCCGTCACGGCAATATTTCTCTTCCCACTATTAATCCACAAATTAAAAGAAAACAAGAGTAGAACCTTTTCTTTATCGTTTTCCGGTGTTTCTTGGCTGTCAAAGTAACGTCTAATACGGTACCAGACAGATCGCTGCGTATGCCTGTTTCGCTGTGTCACGTCCACCAAGAATGTCGTCCACTGGTGTCTCTGGGTGGTTCAACACAAGTCCAAGGATGAAATACGAGTCAGAGCTACATTTTCACCGAAATTCCCTGGAACTCACATATTAACCTCTGACTGCGACCTGTTAAAAGCCACGGCCGGAGGAGCCGCCACAGTAAACAGGTTACGTTACGGTACAGCACAACTGATCAAATGCATCCAATGGAACAAAGCTGTTTTCTCTCATGAGGACATGACTTTACGTTTCATTCATTTTCTCCAAAGCAGCTTACAGTGTTGAGCTACTTAAAATCATTCCCCCTTTGAAGAGCTGACTTGTTCTACAGAAGCTCTTTAAATTAAGTAGCCTGTTCAATGGTTCTACAGCAGGAGGGGATTTGAACCTGGACCCTTTGAGCTTTAAAGGAGCAGCTCTAACCACTACTCCACCAGCTGCTCCTCAGTTTAATGGCAAACTAAACTGTCATTTTTACAAGGATGCACCTGAAACACACACACACATTTTCAGAACCACTTGTCCCAGAGAACCAGAGCCTACCCGGTAACACAGGGCATAAGGCCAGAGGGGGAAGGGGACACACCCAGGACAGGATACCAGTCCACTGCAAGGCACCCCAAGCAGGATTCAAACTCCAGACCCACTGGAGAGCAGGACTGTGGTCCAACCCACTGCGCCACCGCACCCCCCGCACCTGAAATATTTCATTTTAACATATTACATCATTCAGGATTGTGCAGCGTTTTTCTCACATTTTAATCGTCTAAATGCGCAACATAGTACAGAGGTAAATGCTGCTGGATCACGGTGTCTGAGCTCAGTACTCAGGTGCAGAGGCGAAGGTAGGAATTCTGGCCCCCCTGGAAGAATAAAACATTTAAATAATGTTCATTTGCTTATGTGTATTTATAATGGCAGAACCAAAGTTTGCAGGTGTCCCAACTCCCAGCGAGGGCAGAATCCCCCATGAAGCACTGCGGGACCATGGGACTCCCTGTAAAGAAATTGCAGCTATAAAATGAAATGTTTATGCTTTTGGGACTGGAGTGTAATTTCCAGTGCATTCCGGATCACTTTCGGGAGTGGTGTGGGGACAATGATATCCAGGAGACTCTGTCGTCCACGCGTTTGCAGTTCTACAATATGTACGTGAAGGCACCGCGACACCACTTGTTTTACCTTATTTACCGTGGTAACGAGGCGAGTGGTTGAATTGCACTCGGTGGCCCTCGGCCCTAAACATTCACACCGCACAAGGCAGTGTACCACAGTACGTTCTCCACTCTCATTTGCCTTTTTACACCTTTGTGTACTTAGGAAGGGGTGACCTTGTACTAGTCGC
Organism: Scleropages formosus; assembly: GCF_900964775.1. Taxonomy (NCBI): domain Eukaryota; kingdom Metazoa; phylum Chordata; class Actinopteri; order Osteoglossiformes; family Osteoglossidae; genus Scleropages; species Scleropages formosus. The sequence continues at coordinate 37,218,088 of NC_041811.1, read as the reverse complement.
ACAAAATCCGATATCACACCATGATAAAAGTAATCTTGTTTTTCCTGTTGTTCCCACACTCACATAACACTCAGAAAATACTTTTTGAGTAGAGAATAACAGGAACATCCTGTTGATCCACACTGGTTCGCTACATTTAATACATAAGTTCATCCAGAGTTCCAAAGTTTTAAAAAGAGACTGAAAGAACACTGATGCCTCAGTGAATAAACTTATCAGCACTCCAACAAATCACAATATAATAGTGTTGTAAAAAAGAAAAAAGACTATATATAGCGGGGGGGGGGGGGGGGGTTGGGGGGGTCCTGCCTTCTGGTGGATCTTGGGTTCAAGTCCTGCATGGGGTGCCCTGTGGTGGACTGGCGTCCTGCCCTGGGTATGTCGTCCACCCCCCATCCGCCCCATGCTGCCGGGCAAGGCTCCGGCTTGCCATGACCCTACTTGGGACAAGCGGTTTCAGACTCTGTGTGTATGTGTGTGTATATAGTACATTTACATTACATTTATTAATTTATCAGACACTTCTTTCCAAAGCGACGAACATCTCATAGAAAATGCAATGTGTTCATTACAATAGGAGAAAGAGACACTTGGATGCAGGCATGTGATTCTTAAGTGCAGTTAATTTGTTTCCTTCACCATATGAACAGAGGTTCATCACACGAGTAGCTGCATAAAACTTTACCGGAATATTGACGATTCATGATCACCTTCCAAGTAGTTTTTTTTTTTTTTTTTTGAGGTACATATAAACATTTATGTTACATTTCAGGAGTGGCTTTGTAAAGGATTGATCTGAACATCATCATTAACATTTATACCTTATATGAAATTGAGAGCTGATGGGTGAAGTGAGTCTGGAAGAGAGTTTTCAGACCTTTTTTAAATTTAGACAGAGATTCAGCAGTTCTGAGTGAGAGGGGGAGGTCGTTCCACCACCACAACGGAGCCAGAACCGAAAACCTCCGTGCTTTACCTTTCGTGCGTGGGACCACCAAGTGGGCAGATGTGAAAGAGTGTAGCAGTCTGGTAGCGAATGATCAAGTATTATAGATATCTGGGAGCACTTTTATATGGCTTTTGTAGGCCATAAACAGGGTCTGCCACAGTTAGATAATTTATCATATTTGAATGAAATGTGATTTTTTTAATGCTCCAGACCACCTGATACTGCAGTTTCCCTCCTTTAAATCAGTAGTAAATCAGACTGCGATTTAGAACACTTTGTTTCACAGGAAGATCAACATGCTCATGAGCTTCAGTAACTGCATGGCTATTAACAAGTTAGCCTTTGCAGATCTGCAGGGGGCATATTTACAGCCCACATGAGTCATACTCTGGTGTTACTATGCTCAGTCTGCAAACTATGCAATCTGCTTTCTCAAACATGGAACTTTCCCGGTAAACATACATTCAGCAGCCACTTGAGCTGCTTATTTCTGGGGACCTGGAGTGGTGGCTTTTTGTGTTAAAAGTCACCGGATGGGAAATACAGAAATCGAGAAAAAGAGAGGAGTGAAAAGACTCTGAGCTCCTTTAATTCTCAATTACATTTACATTTACATGTATTAATTTAACAGACACTTTTCTCCAAAGCGACAAACATCTCATAAAAAATACAATGTGTTCATTACATTAAGCAGGAAGAGACACTTAGATGCAAATGTGTGATTCTTAATTTTTTTGTACTCTGTCATATAATTGCATGTTCTTTGTTCTTC